>NC_000067.6:52774010-53091510 GCF_000001635.26 Mus musculus | reverse complement strand
GACCGCTGGACCTGCCCCCAGCTATATGCTGTCACGGACTTAAGGTTTGTTCACACTATTATGTATATCATCATGGGCTGACCTTTTATATTTAAGAGAGAAAGTGAGTTTCTCTAATTCCACATGTCCTCATGATCTTGAACTTTTTCTTTTTCCTAGAATGCCTTTGTTTCCTACTGTTTCCTTGTTTTTTAAAGTTCAACTACTATATCAATATAGTGTTTCTATGCTAGACAGACACGGGCATTTCTTTTCTATATTACTTGACACATTCTGAAAGGGCTTTGAGATTCAGAGAAAACTGAAAGTAAATTTATTTAACTAAAAAATATTCAAGAGCCACAACACTTACATTGGAAAGCAAGTGACCTTCGGGCGAATTAGTATAGGCTAGTTTGTTTTTTAGTAATGTTAAACTATATGAGTTTGAAGAATTTATTATTATAAATCACATTAATTTACATAACAAACCTCCTTTTTATATAACATATCTCAATTATATATTTCAACCTAAACTGAGTCCAAAATTTCATAATTAGAATTTAGGAGCAATTCCTTTGCTTTTACTAAAATATAAACACTTAATAAGTTGATCCTTGAGAAGATAATGTACCATTTCAATCTAACCTAAGTCCAAAATTCCACAATTAAAAATTAAGAACAGTTCCTTTGTTTTCCCTAAAATACAAGTACTTAATTTGAGAAGATAATGTACGTTAGCATTAACTTTATACTCAATACCATTTGTTGAAAGGTTATTAATATTTCTTGCCCCCAGCCCTTGCCCTTCACCCCATATACCATATTACATTCCAGATCTAAGCCTGGGACATGCATACAAAATGCTTCACTCTTACTGGAATCAGTGACAACCCCATAGTGACTTTATCCTACCAATCAAGCCTCATGTAATCATTCAATTGACTGATTTATCTCTTATGTTTCACATGCTATATGCTCCAATTATTTTTTGTAGATGAAGGAGTGTGTATTAACATGGTCTCAGTTAATTTTCATTTTTCGTTTAAGCAGGAGAAATTTTTAGAACAATTTAAAATGACATCCTTATTTTTAAATTAAGTGGCATGCATAAGTCTGCCACAATTAACATCGAAAATTCAGTGTGACCTTCATGGCAGCTGGTGATATTCTAATATTTCTGAGTAGTGCAGGAAAGGTGAAAGGGCATATCGCCTTTCAATGTGCATATGTAATTGCAGTAAGTATTAATAGGAAGACATACTTGTGGATAATGCTGGAATGCTTATCTATATTTATAATTAGGAACAGTTATGTGAATTTGATATAAATGTCTGTCATCAGTGATGTTTGATTATCAATTTCCCTGGTACGTTTTGTAAGAACTGTAAGTGTATGGTAGCCTTCTATATTTGGGATTTATGACAAGTAGTGGAGATGTGTCTAAAATGCTTCTAAACTCTTTCATGTAAAACAGTAATCATTTAGAAATTATAAGTATGAAAGTATTTTAAATTTTATTTTATCTTGTAAAAGCAGGCGTGGCAGAATTTCAAAATAAAATTTCATATGTGAAACTCAATTCTAAACTGTTGTTTTTGTTTGTTTTTGAGTCAGATCTCCTGGAGTCTAAGCTATCATTAACTCACTATTACAGCATCTCAGCCTCTCAGTTGCTGGAACTAACCAGTGTGTATGGCAAGGTCTAGGAACTGTCTGCTTTGATGACCCTAAAAGAAACTCTGGGAATATAGAGTGCTGTTCCTCGTGATCTGCTTCTGCATAGACTTCCCATGTTTTCCAGAGTCCTTCATTTTCTGTTCTTTACTTGGCTTTTGCTGTGCTCACACCATGCCATTTGCTTTAGATGCAAGATCCTTAAGTAATAAGTAAAGCTAAATATAAGGGATTTCATGTAGAAATTTTAAGAGGCTCTTCTTTATATGTTTCTTTTTAAATTTTGTTTTGAAATTAAAATATAACTACATAAGTTTCCCCTTTCTTCCATCAATCCCTCCCACATACCAATGGATTATGGTCTCTTTTTCTTTAGTAGTGATTTTACACACAAAGTCTCTCTCTCTCTCTCTTACATATATAAAGGCAATCTGGTCGGTCTACATAATGCTACTTGTATGTATGTTTCTCATTATGTGAGGGTTAATAAGCATCAAAACAATGAAATTACTGCTTTTATCACAAAGGGATGTGAGTGAGTGTGTGTGTGTGTACTCATATGTGCACCACATGCTAAACAAGGACTCTTCCACTACATCTCTAACACATGAAATAAACTAGTATTAATGGTTTAAGAACTTAACAGACCCAACTAGTTACACCCTTGATGACTAAGTTTTAATGAGAAGGCTAATTTTCCTATGCCTTGATTGATTTTCAAATGAATTAGCTTAACTTATTCATTTATATTCACTCTACAAAGCGTTATGACACAATTTGTTGGATTTTAGGAAGTCTTTTGTATTTTAGATGAAATAACTTATTTTTTCCCCTGTGAATGGGCACCAGGAAAGCAGGAGGCAGACCTGTTCTTTCTCTACCAATATTCCCTAGATGTTTGTTGTTAGGAGATATTTGTTGTGTTATTTAACAAGAATGCTATACTTACAAATCAGTTTGAGAAAGCCATCAACAGAAAAATTGGCAAGCTACATGAAGTGTTTATTATGTACATATAAAACAATGCAGTCTATCATTTCACAGAGAAAAAGGAATAAATGACCAGTAAATATGGATGGTGGTTGACCTCTATGAATCAGATAATATGGGTAGAAACTCAAAGCACTTGGTTATCCTCAGGGCTGTCAAGGGGCCAGATAAAATGAGCCTTTTCATTCTCTACTCAGAGAAGCAATGATTATTTCAATTCATTCAGAAAGTGTCTTGGAAGGATTTATACATCTAATGTAAAAGATACAGAATATTGAACCAACAGTTCCAGGAAATAACTGGGTATGGTAAGATGTATATTGATTATACCATAGAGGAACTGGAACTTTATATATCCATCAGTGAAAAATTTATGAACTAAACTATGGTCATTGTATACAATGGAGTCCCATGAATTCATTTAAACATGCTAGATATGTATTTGTTGATTTAAAAATTATAAATGATATGTTGTTGTATGGAGAAGCAAGTTATAATGTGTTTAGAATGAGTTTGTATATCACAGGTTGGATTTTGCATGATCAGGCTATGCATACACTCCGCTCCTGTTCAGCTCTCTCTCCTACTGCGGCCCACCTACCATGCTGTGTAGCCCAACAGCATGGCTGCATTTTCAGAACTCTCTTGTAGAAACAGGAAGTCACATTTTGTTGACCTTCACTGCACATAGAAAACTATTTGCGGAGTTGTTTGTCTGATTCTATTTGCAGAAGTAATGAGTATCTTTCGAGAAGAATGTTCACACATGGATTCTAGTCAATGACTCCATGTAGGAGAGTCTAGCTCATTTTAGCTTATTGTATTAGATTTTTCTGTAGCATCTGATTGTTGTAGACACTAACAAGACTCACG
The DNA here is from genome assembly GCF_000001635.26 of Mus musculus. Lineage (NCBI taxonomy): Eukaryota > Metazoa > Chordata > Mammalia > Rodentia > Muridae > Mus > Mus musculus. The sequence continues at coordinate 53,087,991 of NC_000067.6, read as the reverse complement.
CAAATTATTGTCTTATTGAGTCTGCCTGCTCTTTATAAAATCATTTCCAGAGGACAGCATACATGAGTGTACCAAGATATTTCATGTTAAATATGTATCTATAGGGTAGAGAAATATCTAAATATAATTCGGTCTTCAGAATTACTATATTTCTGCATTGTGCACATAATTTTCTTCTTTTCTTTTCTGCGTTTTGTTTTGATTTTGAGAAAGAATTCTGCTATGTATCTCTAGCTGGCTTGATATTTATCATGAAGCTTAGGCTGGCTTGTAACTCATAATCACTCTCCTGCCTCAACCTCCCAAGTGTCAAAATTGTAGGTATGAAACACCACCCCCAACTCCACACTTGTTTCTCTAATACTCTGTTTGCACCAGGTTTTATAGTTCTACCCCACTTTATAATGCACTCAATTGCCAAATTTACATATATAATATATTATATTACATGTGTGCATGTATATGTATATATATACAACTCTATTATGCATATTTTCTAAATCTAACAAAAGTAATCCAAATAAACGTGTATATACATTTCCTTCTCAACCTCCCCCTTGTCCTGTCTGCCAGCTCTCTGATCTTCCCTTATTCCCTACTACAGTTGTCCATCCTGTGTTCATCCTGCTTCTTTTATTATGTTATCTCTCATAACACACTAATAAGGGGGTGTGACATCTTTAACGTCACCTGGACACTCACTTAATGGACAAAAAATATCCAATTTCCTTTGGAGGATTTACTTAATTTCATACCCATTTGCAATAATCAGTTATTCATGGGCACTCTCAGCTCATTATGAAGGCTTTCCATTTCTAACTGGTCCTATATATGTACCAAATGTAGAGGATATGGCACAATACGTAGCTTTGTGCATGTAGCTTTTCAGCTCTGCTGGGAAAAGGCTCCTTGGTGACCTCTGGATATGTATTTGAAGAGGGAGAAATGTAAGACCAGAGAAGTAATGGTACTTTCATTATACAGGCAAGATGTGGTCATTTCCCAACAGATTAACTTATAGCAGAAATAAAATGGAGTAGATAGATTCTGAGTTTTAGATAAAAAGAAATGAACAATGTTCAGTGATGGATGAGACGTGGGAAGGTGTTGAACAGTGCTCATCAAAGATTATACAGTCTATGACTTGTGCAAAACAGAAAAATTGACTATATTTTCATCTTCAAATGGAAGACTGTCATCATCTATGGAGGAATGAAATAGAGTGAGCATGAGTTGACAACTGTTATAGTCAAGGAGAATGATGGCTATTTATGTAAGAAGGAATATTAATAAGAGCTCACAGATTTCCAGAAAATAGTGATTACTCTCATATGGAGTAGGAAAGAGAAGCAGAAGTGAGTATGGACAGATACAGGAGTCCCTGAACATGGCAGAGCCCCAGATCCTTACTAGTTCATTTAACTTACATATGTTATTCAGTTGTTCACAGACATTTACACTCAGGTGAAATTTTATAACTCTAATACATCAACATAAAATTGCCTGCCTTTATTTCATGAAATATTTAGGAATAAAACAAACCATTATCTTACTTAAAGTATCAAAGGTCTCTTAAACACTTAATTTTGCACAAAATAAACTCTAAACTCAGTGTAGAAATTTTTATAATTAGCATAATTTTGCTTTTTTTTAATTAATGAGGAATTGCTGAAAATTGGTAAACACTGAACTTCCACTTGAACAGAGGAGTTGGGGAGCTACTAAGGAAACTTCATCGCCTTAGACAAACAGCCACAAATCACCAGTCAAGTGGAAAGCTCGAGCACCAAAGACCAGCAGCACTGCTGAGCCTCACCGTATGATAACAGGCTTGGAAGGGCTTGGCAAATGGCTGTACTTCCAGTGTCCTGGAGAGAATCATGATTTATGTTTAGTGAACAGGGCAAATGCCGGCATTGCTTTTTTTAAATGTGTATTTTCTAATGATGTGCTGGGAAAGAATTTAGAACTTCTACACCAGTTTTTTAAATTATTCAATTTATAATTTATGGTGCTCATTTATTTTTTAAAATTAGCCTTTGGTGTGTGTTGTGGATGGGATTAAAAATATTTCACCCATGTGTGTTTTTAAACATCCATCAATGAATGCACTGACAATTATCTATAAGTTGAATGTAATAATTAAATTTCCCAAATACTCTCTTCTGCAACATTAGCTGACATTTTTCCTTTATATTTTATTGTTTATAGTTTTCTGTTACAGAAATATTGAAAATGGAATGGTAGGTATTTTCTCACTTACAGGAATTGAATATTCACAGGAATTTTAAGAATTGTACAGTTATTGACCTAAGTCTAAATTATATTATAAAGGAAACTAAAGAACATATAAATCATGCCAAAAATACTTAGGATGGGGAGGGCGGGGGGGAATTGTAATTTGACCCAAAGCCTGTCACCTGTTAAAATTTATCCCGGGTCAGAAGTGACTGAAACCATCAGCGCCGAACAGGTGTTCAGGATCGTGTGTAAAGCGAATGGCCTCAGGACCGTCCCTGTTTGACACGTGTGTGCTGGAGCTACTCCAGGGTCGTGTGTAAAGCGAATGGCCTGAGGACTGTCGCTGTCTCAGCGTGTGTGCACTGCGAGAACCGTGCCAGCATTAATTGATAACTATGCTGGCAATCTTGATGGAGGTGCCAAGGACTGGCTGGCCTGAACTCTTTTCACCCCTTCTAATGTGCCTTTTAAAATAGGTTCAAGTGTACTGCGCAGTGGGAAACTCTGTGTGTGCCTGATCCTTCAGCTAGGTTACTCTGAAATCTGTACATCTTTGTCTTTTTAGAGTAGAATCCCTCTTTATAACATCCGAATTCTCCCTGGAGTACAGTATCTGTCTATTAAATTATCAAATAATAGAAAGAATTGAGTAGTGACTTCTTATGCACCAGGATATGTAGGTCCAATTTCTGAATTTAATTTCTAAGTATTTTTCTTGAATTTAATTTCTTGAATTTAATTTTCTTGAATTTAATTTCTAAGTATTGTCATGTTCTTAAATATTTAAGAGCAACACTTACTTACAATGCAGAAAGGTTGAAAGAATTACTTTTTAACTTGGTTGATTTTTTTGTGGAAAAAATAAAAACCTGTTGTTTTATATACAAGAATGGTGGCGCACGTCTTTAATCCCAGCACTTGGGAGGCAGAGGCAGGCAGATCTCTGAGTTTGAGGCCAGCCTGGTCTAGAGAGTGAGTTCCAGGCTACAACAGAGAAGCCTTGTCTCTTAAAAAAACAAAAAAACAACAACAACAAAAAAAAACCCCAAAAAACAAAGAATCAAAAAAGAGAGTCAGAAGTGAAGGGATTCACTTGTTGGTAGTGTGTAACAAAGAGAAAGAAAAGAATTGGTCCTTACTGTTGTGATATAGTTAGGAAAACATCATTTTTAAAAATCACTTTAGGGTCATGATAGTGTTTTGATCTGTAAACACGAATTTATCCCTGCAATACCTTTTTTTTTTTTTTTTTTTTTTTTTTTGCCCAGAAGGGAAGGTGTATCTTAAACAGTAGTATGGCAGCTTTGTGAACAGCATGTGCCCTGGCTTAGTCTACACATCAGGCAGAATGTGACCCTGCTGCTTATAAGACAACTCAGTAGCATTTATTGATTTGCAAGCATATAGCCTTTTCAAACTAGTAATCACTCTCCATTTCTCAAACTCATTCTAGAAGGCTAGGAAGAGGCTGAAAAGCAGCTTAGGTGTTTCTGTAAAATATGCACACATAAGTCTGCTTTATCTGTTCGTAGGAATCATTCGAGAGTTCATTAGAAAGATGCACTTCAGACTGCATAACACAGATCTGTAGATTTAAGGAACCACAGAGTTTAACTTCATTGTGTTTATACAACCACTCCAGACATCATTTGTATGTCTGTTTTCTACCTTTAGTTCCTTCCTTGTGTGGATTTAGCTCCATAGCATTATTTCTTTTTCTCCCTCTCCCTCTCCCTCTCCCTCTCCCTCTCCCTCTCCCTCTCCCTCTCCCTCTCCCTCTCCCTCTCCCTCTCCCTCTCCCTCTCCCTCTCCCTCTCCCTCTCCCTCTCCCTCTCCCTCTCCCTCTCCCTCTCCCTCTCCCTCTCCCTCTCCCTCTCCTTCTCCTTTATTCACACCTTTCTGTTGACTGAGTAAATTTTGAGTACAGCTTTCTAGCCCTGGAGTGTCTACAGGTTTTTACCATTTCTTTGCACCCATGTCCAGCCTCTATTCTAGATTCTATTGTTTTTGTTACTAAGTACATTGAAGTGCTTCTACGATTGCTGGTCTCTACTCAGTGGCTACTTGGTAGAGGAGTTTTGATGTTTTCAACATGTTATAGTGTTTTGAAGATATTTAAGGAGTGAATAACTGAGTAAGTCATCACAGATTCTATTAATGTTTATTGCATTTAAATAAATGTTATGTACCTAGATAAGTTCTAAAACCCTTAGACAAATATCTACAAAGTCTTTTAAATATATTTTACTTCCAATTAATGTGATTTTTATTAATTCCTGAGCATAATGTTATCAACTATGTATTTTCATTAGAATATATTAATTATACATAATAATTGACACTTTGATACTTGTAAATACTAGCACCTCTGTCTATCTATCTTCCTTGTGGCCCATTAGTTTCACTGGGGTTGCCTACAAAAGCATGGGTGAGGGATTATTTACAGGATCATAGGCACTGTACCATTAATTACACCACAGAGGAAAATGTTTCTCCCTCTCTTAATTAACTGCCTTTTGAGCCCCTTACTTCTGCATGTCAGAATGATGATGGGCCAAAGCAATTCTTGTATACCTAATCACAGCTGCTGTGAATTCAGGAGTATTGTGACATGCAATGCCCAGCAAGCAGTTTTCCTTACCTTCTGCACCGGGTTTTAAGTCCTTTCCATCTCCTCTTCTGCAATATTCTCTGAGATTTGGACGGGGGATATAGGCGTCCTGTTTATGGCTTAACATTCAACAGCCATTCCTTCTCATGACTTTGATTAGTTGTGGTACTCTGAAGTTAGTTCTGTCCTCTGCAGAAAGAAGTTTCTCTGATCAAAGCTGACAACAGTACTTGTCTATGGACATAAACACAAATATGAATAATTAATCTGATGGGACACATTTAGCAAAATGATAGTAGAAAATTCCCAAATCAAGCTTATGACCTCCCCAGCCATAGATTTTTGACAGGTTTCTAAAACTAGACATGAATTCTCCACTACAGAGCAGGCCTCAAATCCCATAAGAAAGCTTGACTTCTCTGTTTTGTGACCACAATGTGTGGTATCTTCAATACCAGTGTCTCACATTCAGTTACGGTGGGAAACCAACAACAAGGAGAATTGATGGTATTGTTTGGAGGCTCTTGGGGCCTCCCTGACCAACCCCACATTTAGGGAAATAGCCCTACTCCTGGCTCTGGGGGTTTTGTTAATAACCTATTACTTCTAGAAATAGCCTCAGCCGTTTACACAGACTGTCTGTCTTCAAACTTAGCTATTCATTTAAAGGCAGCTTTAATTATTACTGGTTCCTACAAACACATTGAAAATTAACGCATGGACTTTTAAAAGTTACTACATTTATGAACATTCCATAAAGTTTATATTTTAATCCAGGGAAAGTTTAGACTGGGCAGGATGGATGGATCATGCCTTTACGTGTATTGTGCAGAAAGTATTTCAACGAAATCAAGTTTAAACATATTTTTAAAATGTACAGGAGTAACTCCGTAGCTCCTCATTGACCTATGGTCCAGATTTAAGCATTATTACCCACACACAGTTTTGTTCCTTCTGTTCTCTAACCCATCGTGCCTGGTTCACACTAGTAAGACAGAGGTCTTCTTTATATAAAGTATGGCGCACCCCTTATAATTGTAAAGATAGAGTTGGAACAACTTCTAAAATTCTCAATTTCTACAAGTTTTTTTTTTTATACTGGAATGGAGGTATAGCTCAGTTAGAGAGCTTCACTTAGTGTGTGTGTGTGTGTGTGTGTGTGTGTGTGTGTGTGTGTGTGTCAGGGGTGGGGGGAATGAGTTCAACCTCGAGAACCACCAGTTATTTTCCCATAGTATTACTTTGTAGTCTATTTTCCCTGCCCACCTTGGTCACTCCCCTGAAAGTCACCAACTTCCTTAATTTTTAGTGTAACATTTTTATGCAGCCTTTGAGAACTTCATACATAGAAACAATGAATTGTGACCATATTTAATCCATTCTTCAAATCCTCCAGGACACGCCCTGACATAACTCCTCCCAACTTCATGGCCTTTTCTTGTCCCCCTCCCCCTTTTTCCTACTCCTCTTCTTCTTTAAATAATTGAGTCCATTTGGTATGTTGCCAATATGGGGATAAGTATGGGTCCATTCACTAGAGCATAAGCAATCTTCCTATACCACATCCCCAAAGAGAAATGACTGTTCTGGAGCAAATATCCATTGTCCATGGCTCCACAGTCTGTGATCTACCTCCATCCATCCATTCTGGAATTTTAACTGGCTTGATCTGATCCCTGTGCTGGTATCCACAACTGCTATGAGTTTGTAAGTACCATCGCCTTGTCCTCTCCAGGTGATAGTGATTCATAGCATTTTGCTCTATCCTTGAGCTCTTAGATTCTTTCATCCCCTCTCCCATGGTGTACCCTGAGCCTTGGGGTGGGAGGTTATGTATCTCTTTTAGGGCAGGCCATTTCCACTCATTTTAACCAATTATGAGTCTCTATATTAATTGTTGCCCATTGCCAAAAAAAAAAAAAAAAAAAAAGAAAGAAAGAAAGAAAGAAAGAAAGGAAGGAAGAAAGAAAGAAAGAAAGAAAGAAAGAAAGAAAGAAAGAAAGAAAGAAAGAAAGAAAGAAAGAAAGAAAGAAAGAAAAGTTTCTCTGACCAAATCTGAGAGAAGTAAAAAGCCACAAGAACAAACATAAATATGAAGGAGGCATTTCTATAAAAGCAAAACACTAATGACCTTCCCAGCCATGGGCCTTTGACTCGTTTTACCACACCTGGCACAAATTCCTTTCTGTAGAGCAGTCCTCAAATCTGATAAGAAGGCAGTTTGTTCTCTCCAAAGAGTCATACCACTATTGCCACACTTGGTACATCTTGCCTTCCAGTGTGGAATGCAGGGATTGGCACCGAGGAAGACCATTTCTATCTCTTCTACAGCAGCCTGCACAGTGCCTGCTGATATCATGGAAGGAAGCCGGTGGCAGGAAGTCTTTCTGCCCACTGACTTGCTTCTGTTCATAGAGTTCTGATGTTTCTAGAATGTCATTTAATAAGTGAGTTCAGACCATATTTTTTGTATTAATTCTACTTTTCAAAGTTTTTTTCTGAGAGTCATCTATGATATTACATATATTTTTAATTCATTACTTTAAAAATGTTTAATTGAATTGTGTCTTGTAGGTGTCTCACAGTTTATTTATGTATTCAACATGTGCTAGACCTTTAGACAGCATTTATGGTGTTTTCTTTTGGTAATATTATAAGTGAAACAATTCTGAACATTTGAAAATATTTTATTTTAGATGTACGTGTTTACCTTGAGTATGAATACCTAGTATAGGCTTGCTAGGTCATATGACGGATATGTTTATTTATTTAATTTTTTGCAATAAATGACCAAACTCTTTCTCAAAATTGTATACTCTTTCAGTAATAAGTTTTAGACATTCTATGTGAATCTTTATACTAATAAAAACTTATCTCAGTACTTTCAAGTTTATGCTACAAATAATTCTTTGTTCTAAAGTGCTTGGTTATTTTTATTACTCAAAGCAATAAGACTCACCGAGGCAACTCTCAAGACATCTTGCTACTTCTTGCTGGCAAGGTCCTGGCTAGGCTTCTCTTGGACAGACGGTTATGTAGTCCTGCCAACTATGTGCTTCCAAAATCACAATGTGGCTATGGGCCATGGCCCAGTACAGCTGACTCAATCTTTGCAGCCTGTTTGGATTTAAGAAAGACAAGGCTTAAGTCAGCCTGTGCCTTACAAGATTCCAGAAGATTCCAGAAGATTCACTTGTTGCTCTTGATTAAATTAAACTCTCACAGATCTAGTGAGCTTTGTAGAGCAACTTGAAATACACTGACAGAAAGAGCATAAAGTCAGGAGGGTAGGGATGTAGGGAGGACCTTAGAGGAGTTGGCAAGGGGAAAAATATGATTTAACTATATTGTATGAAAATTTTAAATAAAAGAGAAAAGTAAATAAAAGTATTATGACTATTAAATATTCTTGAACAGAAGCATTAAAAAGTGGCATCCTAGACATATTATCTACTAACATGGTGAAGTAATATGAGTAAGTTGAAAAAATGGCAGAGCTTTGGCAATATGATTTAACTCATAATTTTGAGAGGTCTTGATTTTAATTTGGTGGTATGTTTTTGATTATACTCAAAAAAAAACTAAAGGCACTTTTTAAGTCGTTTTCTATGATGTAGATATGTATACTGTAATTAAGAATTCCCTTTCTGAGGAGAGGCCCTGGGTCCTGTGAAGGTTCTATGCCCCAGTATAGGGGAATGCCAGGGTCAGGAAGCGGGAGTGGGTGGGTTGGGGAGCAGAGAGAGGGGGGAGGGGATAGGGGATTTTTGGAGGGGAAACTAGGAAAGGGGATAACATGTGAAATGTAAATAAAGAAAATATCTAAGAAAAAAAAAAGAATTCTCTTTCTACTACCATGTCTTGAGTGACACAGTGGGGTTCTTTGTAGCTATATAGTGTGCCCCTTGAGCAGAGCAGAGAAGACTCAGAGTTCTAGGTCAAGCAGATCAAGATTAGAAGACCAAGGACACAATCTCTTTATTTATTTATTTTTTTCCCATTTTTATTAGGTATTTAGCTCATTTACATTTCCAATGCTATACCAAAAGTCCCCCATACCCACCCACCCCCACTCCCCCTTTTTGGCCCTGGCGTTCCCCTGTACTGGGCCATCTAAAGTTTGCGTGACCAATGGGCCTCTCTTTCCAGTGATGGCCGACTAGGCCATCTTTTGATACATATGCAGCTAGAATCAAGAGCTCCGGGGTACTGGTTAGTTCATAATGTTGTTCCACCTATAGGGTTGCAGATCCCTTTAGCTCCTTGGGTACTTTCTCTAGCTCCTCCATTGGGAGCCCTGTGATCCATCCATTAGCTGACTGTGAACATCCACTTCTGAGTTTGCTAGGCCCCGGCATAGTCTCACAAGAGACAGCTACATCTGGGTCCTTTCGATAAAATCTTGCTAGTGTATGCAATGGTGTCAGCGTTTGGAAGCTGATTATGGGGTGGATCCCTGGATATGGCAGTCTCTACATGGTCCATCCTTTCGTCTCAGCTCCAAACTTTGTCTCTAACTCCTTCCATGGGTGTTTTGTTCCCACTTCTAAGGAGGGGCGTAGGGACACAATCTCTTTAAGCAAGGTGAACACACTGTTTGGATGTGTGATATGAATGAATAGACGCTAGTCCATGCACTAGTAAGCAAATTTTGGCAAGTTATTAAAAAGATATATTATAACCATATCTGATACTTGGACAACTAAATAAACTATAAGTTAAGAGATCTGAAGTCTCCCTCTCTTATAAAAACCACCAAATGGCTTTTTGATAGTGATGACCTGGAGGGAAGTCATAAGAATAACATCCTTGAAGCCTACCTCTGGAACTTAGTTTCTTTGAACTTTATAAAACCTGAATTAATCTTTGCCATAGATAACCAGATTAAATGATGAACACAATCCCATGAAAAATATTCACTTGAAACACAGTCTGCATTTGCATCACAGTCTAGTCATAATCCTAGAAAGCCGAGTCAACCTGAGGACAGAACTTGGGGGAGAAATGCTATGCAGGGTGCACAGAAAAACAGCTGCACTTTCTTTCTAAACTTTCAAGTATTGGAACTTTCAGATGGGGAGACAGAGACAACCCAGATACTAAAATACAGTGAGTGGCCTGGGTTGTATTTCAAGAACAGGTTCCATAGCTAAGATAAAAAGCGTGCCACTAGCTTGTAATGGGCCAGTCAAGAACAGCAGAAAGGAGCTGTGACACACAGCTGGGACACACAGCTGGGACACACAGCTGGGACACACAGCTTTGCAAGAGACACAGCTCAGCTACTGCCTATTTTGCCAGCCAGAGCTGAGCTGACAGCTCTTAGGATCCACAGTGCTGCACCATGTCTACCAGAATGAACTCAAATCTCAAACTAATGAAACAGAGAGTTTGCTATTTTCTTTAAGTAGATCACATACTACTTTTAAGTTCTCTTATAAGCCTGCTGATAAAATAATCTGACAATTAGAGACCTTTAGGTGGAAGAGTTCTGGAGATTTGCAATACCACAATATGAATGAAGGTAACACTACCCATATCCACATTTAGAACCATTGATTTCAAAATTTTGTTGCTTAATTTTAGTACCATTAAAAATAAATTAGAGGTTTTGGGGTTTGGTTTTTTTTTTTTTTTGACTAGTATCTCACAAAAGTCCTGCCTCCTCTCTCATCTGCATTTCTAGATGAATGTGGAGTAAGGAGGGTGACTAACTCTTGTAGCCTTCCAGACAATTCTCTGCTCTTCCTGACTTCTTACAGCTTGGAATCCAAGTAATGGGTTCATCTGGGCATTTTCACATGCATGTGTTGTTATGCTTTGCTTTCATTTATCCCCATTCTACTGCTCTCCCACATCCTCAGTGAGGTGGACAAGAAATAGAAACTGGCTACACCGCCCCCATAAAAAAAGAAAAAAGAAAAAAAGAAAAAAAAAAGCCGGGTGTGGTGGTGCATGCCTTTAATCCCAGCACTCGGGAGGCAGAGGCAGGCAGATTTCTGAGTTCGAGGCCAGCCTGGTCTACAAAGTGAGTTCCAGGGCAGCCAGGACTACACAGAGAAACCCTGTCTTGAAAAAAAAAAAAACAAAAAAACAAAAAAACAAAAAAACAAAAACAAAACAACAACAACAACAACAACAACAACAACAACAAACCCAAACAAACTGGCTACATACATTTAGGGACAGAAACCCCAAAATGAAAAGTTCCATTTTGACCTTGGCCAGAGTTAGGGGATGCTTTTGGTTTGGTCTTGGCCAGGTGCCAGGAATGCCAGAATGGCGCTTGGCTTTCTCATATGAGTTCTCCTACACAGAGGTGCTGTGCCAAAAAACACCGGTGAAGACACAAGGCCAGTCTGATGAGTAGCTTTGAAACTGGATTTCTGGATTCTCATGATGGGATGGGTTGTATCTATTCTCTAACTCCAGCCAGTTTCTAAACGATTTTAGGGTCTCCACTCTTGAGGTAGGAATGTCACAGGAGCCTTAGAGGCCATTAGAAGTGGAGGCCCTGCCTCTTGAACCCTTCCTGTCATTTCTCTGATAACATTAGAAAGGGTTGCCAGCTTTGCCACTCCTGGCAAATCCTGGTCAAAATAATAGGATGCCTCTGGCCCTGGATGGAGACTTGGCATTTTTGTCTGCTCCAAAGATTAGAGCTGCATGCTTTTTTTTCCCTTAAGAGTTAATTCAGCTGGACCTATCAATCTTTTGTCCAAGAAAACAACTGTCAGAAAGGTTGATTCACTTAGTGCCTGACGAATGAGATGGGAAGAATAATTATCCCCTTAATGAGGTGATACATGTTTCCTTCCCAGAATGTCTGCACTCAATGCTGTCACTTGAAGATCCACTGCCGAGTGGCCTCCCCTCTTGTCTAAATTACTCAGAAAGCATGACGCTTTTCTATGCTTTTATTTCCTTTGAATATTGGCATATCTGAAGTCACTGTGGGGTTTGTTAGCTTCCTCCTCTAGGCAGCCCCTGAAAATTACAAGGTGCCTACTCAGTTGATTTTGCTTTTAGCCTCTAGGCATATTGTCTCAATTTGCTGACTCCACTTTAAAATCTTTTTATTAATGAGACTATGAACCCATAGAAGGGACCCCAGATTCTCCAGGAACACGTGGGACCCAACATGTGATTGCCCTGTTCGTGGTCTCTGTTTCTGTTGCTCATCTGCAGGTCATAAGCGCTTCTGCTTTAGTGTCGCTGTATTCCATCTCTCCACTTCCACTCTCTTCCTCCTCTTAAGATCTCTTTCTCTTTGTCGCCTCATTTACTGTTTCCCATCACTCTACACAGGAATCTACATACAGATCTTACACATAAAACAAAACAAAACAAAGCATTTTTTTTTTCTGATTCTGGCTCACTTAATTTAACATAAAGATTTCCAGTTTCCTCCATTTTGGCATCTACTCTTGATGACCAACCTGCCACGTTCATCTATGATATCTCTGCATTTTACCATTCACAGCTAAGCCTAGAAGACACTAAGGCTACACATCCACCAGTCTGCCCTTATGAGTACCTCCTCTTAGATCTTCCCGGAAACCATTGAAAGTTAAGGATCCAGTGTGATGTCACCGGCTTAGGAATCATTTCATTGCTACCCTATCACACTGGGCCCTTACGAGATGCAGAACTGCCTGTGTGAAATAGGAGTTAGAGCAGGAGTTCCAGTATTCCTGGATGCTCCCCGTTAGTATGAATTTTCTACTTATCTCCATCAAGCCAAATGTGATCTCTCTGTCACCAAAAGTTAAAAAGTCAAGAACACTTGAATGTTATCTTCCTTGCCTTTCTCAAATGTAATAAAAATAATCATTATAGCCCAAAACCCTAATGGTATTTTCTTTCTCTAAAAACTCTAAGCTTTAGTTTAATTTTTTTAAATATTTTTATTGGTCTTTGAGAATTTTCTACATATTTTGATCATGTTCCCTTAACTTTTCCCAGACCCACTCCTTCCCTTTCCGCCCAACTTTGTGTCTGTTTTTGAAATCCATCAAAACGAATATTCTTGGATTCAAGAAATGCGAAAGTACCATGTTAAATGTGAATTTCAGAAGAATGTATGTAACTGTACTGCTTCCCCCTTCAAATGTTTCTCTGGATCTCATTGCTGATAGCTTCAAGAAAGGTTTGCTCCAAGTAACTACCCACTGCCCCTTGCACATCACCTACTTCCCAAAGCCCTATCCCTTTAGCCTCTGGTAATTCCTCTTAGGACCAGAAAGGTCCGCTGTGCTCTCGCCTGCCTTTATGTTTGTTTTGGAAATCCCTCTTCCCTATCCCCATCTTCTCTTTGTTCCTATTCATCCATAGGACTTGTGGTCCTTATTATAGTCATTTATGATCACATCCTCTGTTGATCTTCCCCATGCTCTCCTTTGATCTGAACTGTCTTTCTTCCTTTCTTCTACAACATAGTCTGTGTAATATGGAAGCCAAGGCACCAGGCACTGGCTATCATTTGTCCTATTATACTGAAGAGTTTACTTTTCTGTTGTTGTTCTGATTCTTTTTGTTTCCTTTGTTTTGCTTTTTTTCTTTTTTTTGTTTTTGTTTTTGTTTTTGTTTTTGTTTTTTCGAGACAGGGTTTCTCTGTATAGCCCTGGCTGTCCTGGAACTCACTGTGTCGACCAGGCTGGCCTCGAACTCAGAAATCTGCCTGCTTCTGTAGTTCTGAGTCTTATCCAACTATGAAATCCTCGAAGGAAGGCAATGTTTGGATCTTCTGCTCTAACCCCAGATCATGCAGTAATGTTGAGAACTCACTGAATAATGAAAAGTGGTAGCACAGAGATGAGAAATCCCTTATGTGTTATTTCACAGGAAAGCTAATCTCCACCCTCTAGATAGAGTAGAGAAATCATAACTTTGAAAGGCTGAATGCCATACCAGGTGGTGTTAGTCAGCCAGAGGGTTTAAGGAGAGACGCTATGTGACTTCAGAGTAGAGATGCGTAATACACTGTCCCCTGTGTCACGGGTAAAGAGTTTCTGTTGTGGTAAGGAACACTCTCCTGAAAAGAATCTGTCTTTGTGATCCACATCTCCAGGGAGAAATACAATACAACAGGGGACTCTCTGAAGACTTTGGTGGAATAAAGCTACACGAGTAGGGACATATCTGTCTCTAACCAGTTTCAAACCCTGTAACATGTGTGCTTACATGTGCTTACATACTCATCCACACTGATTGTTCTTACATCTCAAGATAATTCCCAGTCCTTCCTAGAACTGACCTAAGTCTGAAAATAACTGTCTGAATCTATGAATCCATGTGATGGTTAAGTCAGAGTCCTTTAAGTACAATTCCCCATTAGAGACAGCAGAGAACAGGTAGGGATGGAACTACCACATGGTCATCTTCGGAAAAATAAATGGATTCCTACTCACACGAAAATAAGATGAACTGAAGATTTTAATAGCAAATACAAAGGCATATAAATATTAAAACATAAGGTACAATTTAGGTAACCCTAATTTTTTAAAGTATAGCAAAAAGGGGGGCAAGCAGGTCAATTTATGTGATATCATATAATATTTTTGGAAATTTTTATTTCAAAAAAAGTAGAGAAGAAGGATTTAGTGGTAACATGTTTGATTGGCACACATGGGCTGTGTTTATTCACTAACACTGCAATAGAAAGCAAAGACATAAAATTGATGGACAAATTCTAATGAGACAGTGGGAAAAAGAGGACCCTCATACATTACTACATGGAATGCAAATTACTTCAGCCTTGAAAAACTACTAAACAATCATAAGATCTGGCTATGCTACTAAGGATGTATATTCCTTAAGAAACGTGAGTCAGCATGCTACAGAGACACCTGCACGCCCATGTTTATTACAGCATTATACCAAGAACAGCAAAGTAATGAGAATTAGCTTGGATATCTAAGATATGAATATATGCGAAATGGACTTTTATTTGCCATATATATAAAATAAAATTATGTCAGTTGTAGGAAAACTGCTGGAAAATTGTTAAGTAAAAATAAAAAGCCAGATTCGATAAATATTGTGGATTTTTCTCTCATGAGAAGAATCTGGATTTGTTTGTTTGTTTGTTTGTTTGTTTACTTTCCCTGAGACGGGGTATCTATGTGTGACAAACCCTGACTGTCATGGGCTGACTTTGTAGACTTGGCCAGCCTCAAACTCATAGAGATCTGCCTGGCTCTGCCTCCTAAGTGCTGGGATTAAGGGCATGTACCACCATACCCAGACCTAGATTTCTTTTTAAAAACATAGAAATAGAAGGGAAACTATTTGGGAGGAGGAAGAAGACAGTGTTGGTTAGTGGGTGGGCAGGAGGGAGAGGTCAGTGTGAGGAAGTGAGAGGCCCCTTACATTAATACTGAAAATATTCACTCATAAGTGGACGTCGTATTAACTGCCACAGTCATCTTGTAGCAACAGCCCAAGGGCCAAGCAAAGCACAATGAGTATGTCAGAAAGAAGAGGGGGAAAGAACCTTGGTCCTCATTCAAATTACTGAGCTAATGGTTACTGCCCAGAGCTATCTTCCTTCTGGACTGACAAGACATAATACATTTCTGCACTGTTGAAGACTGTCTTGAATTGGGAGTTATTGGCAACCAAAACTATTCTAAATAAATACATTATAATATACATACATATGTGCATGTATGCATGTATGTCTACACACATACAATATGTATAAATTTAAATTTGAATATTACTAAAATATTTTATAATATTTTCTCTATATTTGGAATATGTTACCTAGTTCCAATTTTAAAAATAACATGTAGTAGGTAGGTAAATGGCTCAGCAATTAAGAGCATTAGCTGTTCCTGCAGAAGACCCAAGGTTGACTTGAAGCGCTCAAATGGCAGCACATGATCTTCTCTGACTCCAGACCTTGGGATTCCAACTTCCTCTTCTGGCTTCCTTGTGCCAGGCATACACTTGTTGCATAGGTAGACATATGCAGGCAAAGCACTCATACACATAAAACAATGATTAAAATATAAAAATAATGTATAACTATGTTTGCAGATCTAAATGCTTTTATTTGCTTTCTTCATATAACATTGTAGGAGCAAAATCAAGAGGAAGAGCAACCTTGGACAAATTGAACAGACTTTAGCCCATCAGGCAGGCCCCAGCACCAGAAGAGTGTCATGTGGACCTGTGAATGTGGGTAGTGGGGTTTACAATAGGAAAGGGAAGTGACACACAGGGGCTTGATTGATCCCAGTTCTATCTTTACAGTATTTGTGCATGGTCTCATCAGTTAGCACCATTGGCTACAATATATACCTTGATTTAGCCTTATAGTTTCTTAACATACTTAGTTAATGTCCACTTTAATTACATAGACACACCGGAGGCAGCCTCAGACAAAACTTTGCTTAATTTAACATAACAAATTGGAAGCACTTGCCTGGTCAGGGCCCTTTTACAGGCAGTGCATAGAGTTGTCATTTCTAATCATCCTTACATATAGAACTAGATATTAACATTACATTTTAATGCATTTGTTGACAAAAAAAACCATCATTTGCTAAATTATTATTCGAGGAAGTCCTTGTCTAACTAGAATCACAAAGAAGGAAAATGTATCATGTTTATTTAGCTTTTAACTTCGAGCTGAGGCTTAGTTACCAAATCTAAAGGCATGCTAAGCAAACGGAGTCAAAGAGTAGCTAGCTCATGTCCATGTAAAGATCTCATGAGCTGATCAGAGCTGAGAATTTGCTAGAAAGAAAGATGCTTCAGACACTGGTAGGAGTTTGTTTTTTGTTTTTTGTTTTTGTTTTTGTTTTTGTTTTTGTTTGTTTGTTTTAATACTCAACACATAGGCTGAGCTGGATGTAAGAAAAAACAAGCGCACTATACCTCTTCTTTAGATTGGGGTAAAGATTTAGAAAAGAGTTAGTGTTTGACAAATTGTCCTGCTACAGTTGTATTTGCATTTAGCCCATCAAGTATACACATTCTGAGTTGGTCACTGTCTGTTACCTTTGAGCTATGAATCTTTTTGAGCATCAACCTGCTGATTTGGAAAACAGAAATAATACATATTTCTCCTATAAGCTCACATTCCAATGTTTTGCCCAATACACTGTCTATGGGCAGTTTATTTCTGCTAAGTTGAACAAGATACATGAGGTTCAAGCACACTAACAAGATAACATACCAGATAAGGCTGTGTCACTATATATGGCCAAATTCCAGTCTCTGTCACAGATCTTTCCCCTGAAGTGACCCTGGTTTGTTTTGTTTGGGCTAGGTCCAGAAGTTTGGGTCAAACTTCTGCTCAGGCTAGAAAGAGCTGACTGCTCAAGTATACACACCTCTGTAATTGAGGCAACTTTCCTGGCCCTTCAGCAGCAGGCCTCTTCCTCTCATTAGTCTCTAACTAGGTGTAGTTTGCTTTGATGATAGTGAAGCGTCATATTCTATGGGTGAGTGGAAAGGTAGCTGGCTACCTGTGCAACTTATCTTGAATTTTGACCCTGGAACTCAGTGTTTGTTCACTCCAAGTCACAGCTCCTGGTATATTCCAGACTTGGGAACAATTTCACTGGCTGCCAACACAGAACTGCAAGTAGGAGTTTGAGTGCGCCGGGCAGTGGTGGTGCATGCCTTTAATCCCAACATTTGGGAGGCAGAGGCAGGCAAATTTCTGCGTTCAAGGCCAGCCTGGTCTACAGAATGAGTTCCAGGACAGCCAGGGCTACACAGAGAAACCTTGTCTCGACAAAAAAAAAAAAAAAAAAAAAAAAAAAAAAAAAAAAAAAAAAAAAAGCCAGGAGTTTGGGTGCTCCCCTTCTTTGTTAGCATTTCTAGGCTACCACACCTGACCAGGATCAAGGTCCAGATAACCTGGGATTTCCCAGTATTATCTTTTGACTAAGGGGCAGGTAGCCACGTACTCCACTCCATCATTGAGATACTGAAGAAGTATGCAGCTTTTCAAAAAGATATTCTTGGGTCATGGAACTAGACAGTTGCCTCAGTAACCTTCTAAATGTTTCTACTAACAATGCAGATTTTTTTCTCTCAGGCCTTTATAGCCTACTCAGAAAACTACTGTTTTCCATTTGAGTCCCACCTTCTTAACTCAGTGACTGTATTGTCAGGGACTGATGACATCATGTAGCCACATTTTCCTGTGCTCATATGTTGTTTTGGCTAGTTGAAGGTAATGCCCAAATCCAGAGTTTCCTAGGAACAGAGCCAAGAGATATTTAGCTACTTAGCCAGACTTAATGTCCCTGGGAGCAGATCTGGAAAATGCTGTGCAGGATCTGAGGCCAAAACCGCATAAACAAATTGTGTTGTGAATAAGGCCTTTTCACAAGATACTAGGAAAAACAAAACACGCAGGGAAGTTTTGAACAGAGTGATTTGGAGTGGTTAGGAAAACAAAAGGGTAAATTAGTAAATTAACTTTTTAAATTTTTGTTTCAAAGTTACTTTTAAAATTAATCTAGTCAGATAATTGTTTTTCATAGTAGAACTTTCAGTAAATCTCTTTAGGATGCAAATCTGAGGCTACTATACATTCTAACAGGCACTATTATGTTTATGTTGTGGACATAAAATTAATACAAGGAAAGTATACTGAGGTGAGTTTTTAGGGCAAATGTGGATATGATGTGAGTACAATTAAAAACTCACCCTATTACAAATGATATTACACTTTAATTTAATAAGCCACAGAAATCTGAGAACAACAAAGCAAAGAGTGTTTGTCTGTTCCATTGCAAGTATGCATTTCTGTATCGAGAACACTGGGTATGATGTTAAGACTGGTGTGAACTTTGCATATCACTGATACACATACATTTTATGTCTGTCAGAATAAATGGACAGCCTCAAAGGGGAAAAATACTACAATCAAGAACACCCTGCATTTTTCAGAGAGTATCTTACTCACTGAAATATTTTTGATATGTAATGCAGTAGATTGTATTTCAATTTTCTACCCATTTAGATTTTTAAGTGGCAACAAAGATAAATTTGCTGCAAACCATCCATTCTAATGTACTTTTCCCCAAGACTTTACAAACCCTATCTAGACAGAAATCAACTAAATTCAGTACCAATTTCATTGCTTGGACTCCACTCAAGGATGAAGGAAAGGGGTGACATTTCCTGTGATGTTTTGCAGTGTGTGTCTTAGACCTCAATGGCCATGTAAATGATATTTCAACTTTTGTCACATTCCAGGCAAACCAAGACTTGTCTATCACCACTTAAAGTTTAATTTCCTACTTATCAAATTGGTAGTAATCATGTCATATTTTAAAACCGGACTTTTGATTATTTTGATGGATTTTTATCATGTCACAATTTTAATAATTCCTGTTAGGATGAACGATTGAACAAATATAATGTGTTGGGAACTAGATGTTAATTTCTTATGATTAATATACAAATAGAAATTGCTAAAATTCTATTTGGGCTAATTATGAATTATTCACTCAGAAATAGTAGCATAAAAGAATTTTAGTCACCTCCCCTTTAACCTTAAGTCACTGTAGGGCCACATCCCTGACCTGATGAAGGTAGAAGGAAGAAATTGCTCAGACATACTCCTACACAGTGGTACAGAAGGGCTTAGATATACTCCTGCTCAATGGTACACAAGGACTTCTTGGTAATTTAAGTCACTCTGCTATTCTGTTTGAAAACTGGTGGCCCCAGTGCTCAGGAAAGTGTGCCAGTCTCATTAAGTGTTAGAGAAGAACTGTGGTTTCCTGTGTCCCTGTCACTTCGGTGGAGTATGTAGCCCTAGGAGTATATACCACTGCCAATTGAAATGCATTTAAAATCGACCCTATGAAATTAAATAGATTTTAGCTCAAGTTAGAGAAAAATGGAGCAGGAGACACTAGTCTTTGCTTTTGTATATATAAAGCAAATTCATTGGGAATTTCACTCAGAACTAGAGTTCCTAAATCAAACTTCTGTACTAACCTTTTTGGTACAAACTTTTGTACAAACTTATAATAAAATAAAAATTTAAAAACCCACAATTAATCATTATGACATAAAACTGATGCCTTTCAAAAATGTGAAAACACTTTAATTTATAGTTTCTACACATTTTTATGTAAGAAATAATTTCATTTAGCTATGAGTACAATACATTTGATAAACAAAGTTCCAATTTATAAAACTGAAGTAAATAAAAGAAATGTATTCATTGTCAAATTATAAAATAAAAAAGTAGCTGTTATTGAGATACCATATTTGTATTTCTTTAGATACATGTTGGTATGTTTAGTAATGCTTGTAATTTTTAAAATGGTGGGGCATTGAAATTTGACTGGGAGCCACATTCATAGATACAGCCACCATGAAACCATAAGTGAATGTTGATAATGTAAAAAATACATAAATTGATTGTAATATAACCTTCTAATCTTAACATACAGAGTTTTAAGACCACTATTGAATCTGCTAATTCACTCTGAAATAGAAGCAGTCACCTTTTTTGTGATACATGACATGTCTTTGTACTTTAATGATTTGAAATTTCATTAGTGTAAAAATATACCAAAGTAAATATAAAAGGAGACACTTATTTACAAAACAATATTGTATACATATTATATAAATGTAATTGTTTCAGAGTCTTTTATACAATATTGATAGAACCAGTCATTTCCATTATTTTACCACAAAATTGCCATGTGATAAAGGCAGACAGTGATTTTGAAATTTAGATTAAAAAATGAATACTGTTTGGCTGCCTTTTAAGATGCAGCAGTCACTCCCGCTGTGCTAGAGTTGACTGAAAGTTGACCTCTAGAAAAAAAGATTC
Source organism: Mus musculus (assembly GCF_000001635.26). Lineage (NCBI taxonomy): Eukaryota > Metazoa > Chordata > Mammalia > Rodentia > Muridae > Mus > Mus musculus. The sequence continues at coordinate 53,067,313 of NC_000067.6, read as the reverse complement.
TTCTTTCCTTAAAGAAAATGCATTGAACACTTAGTGCTGTGTGTGTGGAGATGCACCTGGAAGGGAGAGAGAGACTCGTACTTTGTAGAGTGTTCTATCGAGAGGTCCAGTAGGAGCCATTCAGCACTGCATTAGCACCGTGGTGGATTGTCCAATTATAATAGGAATGGCAATGTGTATGTAAGGCCCCATTCCTACTTTGTGGAATTTTATCTTACCAAGTATACAATACAAATATAAGTGTACATGATGTTTTTAAATGATAACAATCCTACACTTTACAAAGGCTACATATAGATTCTTCCGTAAATATTAAGTGAAACTGTTAGGAAATAAGACTTTACCTTTTAATCATACCCTCCTAACTCAGCAGACCACAAGATGTGCTCTCACTTCCTTGCCTAGATTGTAGTTGTAATATACATATATGGACATAAATGTAATTTGATCTCCATCTATTTCAAAAACTCTGGAAATCATACAACATCCTATAGTATGGTTTATTTTGGTGGTTGAATGCCAACCATTGCATCTATTCTCTCTTTTAGTTCATACACTGTAGCTTGTGCTTACGTTACTAGAGCATACTCAAGGCCTACAGCCTGTGGTGCTTGAATTCACAGTTTCGAAATTGAGGGGAAGACCTTCCATGACTTGGGAAATTTCTAACCTAATGCAAAGCTCATGAGCACCCACAGCGGTCTACTACCATGGCTGGAATTTTCCCATATATTATTTGTTCTTTGCCATTAAAATATAGCATATTAATGGGAGACATTTTTGTCGGAGTGCAGCAAGGGCCTGCTGAGCCTCTGGGGTTTGCTTGGTGCACAAGATGAGTATGCGGATATTTTTGTAAAAACACAAATTCACACTCTCCTGAGCAGTAATTGGCCTTATATCTTTTGGGTGCGATAATCCAGTCCCATCCAAAGGCTTCAAAATCGACCGTGAGGGGGTAGCGGCAGCACCGGGATTCCGTGGAGTGCTCATCGCAGTCAAGCCCAAAGTCTCTCCGGGACCTCTTGGGTGTGTCTGTCACCTTGACTTCTAAAAAGGGATTCTGTGTGAAAAGGAAAGAACAATTATGTAAATAGAGCCTGAAATCCTTCCTACCTTAAAAATCATTATTAGAAAAACAAACAAACAAACAAACAAACCAACCACATAATTTTTACGCTTTTTTTTTAAAAGAACTGCAGAATTAAGGAATTTTTATATACACTAGACTTCATTTTTCCTTTCATGGCCCTAAAGACTCTAACAGCATCAGGCATTCCCTGTGGTCCTTCCTTTTGTGTCCTTTAAAGTTTTGTTTCTTTTCATACTATTATCAGACATAATAGCACGTAATAGCAGAACAGATGCCTGGGAAATATGTATAAGATGAAACAGAGGGAAGGTGGGCGGGTCGGTGAGAGGACTGAGCATCGCTTTTCATCATTGTTGATTGCAGGTGACTAATGGCTCTTGGATGGATAGGTACGCATCTGGTCTCCCCTAGGTCTTTTCTGAAAGAAATGTGCATATTAAAGTCAGAGCAAAGTAGCTCTTTCTGAGCACTATATGGATTACAGTGGGAAGAGAGAAATTAGCATGATGACAGTGGCTGTATGTATAGTGCGTGGAAAGAGAATCCTTAAAGGAGCAAAGAAGAGGTTTATAAGAAGTGATGAACTGGGAGTGAATGGAGCTTGGTGGAACAGGGTTTGCCCGTCATGTGCAAGGTTCTGGGTCAATCCTCAGGACCACAGCAGAAGGAACAGAAGGAAGAGAAGAATTTGCATGCAGCATGACCGCTTCCATCTCCCAGTGCATTTAGGACCATTTCCTTTTAGAGAGAAAACTCTAAGGAATATCACACTAACCACCTTGTAAATAATTAAAACCTGTTAGCAACCTTGGTAATTAAAATACTGTCTATGAGAAAGAATGTTCTTAAATAGTTGATAGCAATTTTATCTTTTACCATGAGACTATATTGTCAAAGAGAACATAATTTGTAGAGTGTAGTGTTTAAGTAGCATATATAAAGAAAATAGATCATTTAGGAAATCGTAGTACTTCAAATGACAGGTTTCACTCACAACAGATCTGATTCCCAGACTGTATATTCCCAAGTTCAATCAAAAGGTTAAAAGGTAACCAGGCTTATTATTTCTAAGTACAATATTTTGGTGTAAACTATGACAGTGGATGGAAATAACCATATGTTCACGTTAAGTTTTTGAAAGCCGATAAATAAATAAATAAAAGTAACAGAGAACAGTAACTCAGGTTTTGGAGGGCTAAATATTTTTTTATTATTTTTATAATATATGAGGTCTTGTCCTATCACTGACTCACTATTTAGTTAATTGGTAATGCCTAAGTTAATTCCTATGCAAGTATGCTAAAGGAGTCCAAAGATAAGCTAGGAGGCAAAGGTTAGCTTGGTTAGAAATTACAGTTTTATTGACAATATTTCACAAAGTAATCTATATACATATCATGGCTTCAACATTCTATAAGTACTGAACATATTTACTAGAAGTGTTGAGTATAATATATTTAATCAAGTATATCTATACATATAAGGGTATTTTAATTAGAATTTTAATATTTTTTTACTTTATGTGGAACCAACATTTTTCAATATAAAACATAGGAAAGAAACATAAAACGGGAAGGAAAGGTTTTAATTTGTTGGGTAGAAACCAGAATCTACAGTTACATAGAGACTTCATAGTTTATACATAATTATGTGACTTACAATGAAAAGGACATTACATCTAATTCCTAGTAAGGACCTCCTTGTGGAATTAGGAACATGATGTAATTGGTTTTTGGTCTTCATGCTAAGTAAGAACACCAAGGGGTTCATGTCCCTCATGGGACATGAGATTGACACACCAAAGGTAGGTGTGTACTGTTTTGGGTACACACCTACCTTTGGAGTAAGATACTTTGTCTGGCTTATGAGCATAGGAAATAGTATTTCTTTTTCACTATTATCATTCATGTCAGGAATAAAAATGTAACACGGTTGCTAGAATGTTATTTTCAGTTATCACTTACCAGCCCATCTTCTCCTGGTCCTGGGAAGGTTACAGCAAGATCATGGCCATTCTCATCCAAAGCTTTGATTTCAATGCCTAAGTTGGATTCAGGCTGTTTGAGCCAATTTTGCAACACTGTCTTCACATCAATACTCTGCCAAATACCAGTGCCTGGGCTCATGTCAAGTTTCAGAGATCGGATTCCAGTATACCTTGTACCGTCTTTCATGGGTTTGATGAGTCTCAGGATTTGCACAAACACTGTTGTAGGAGTCTTGACGGGTCTGAGATATATCCACAGTTGGGCTTTTACTACTTTGTTGTACTGTATTTTAGAGCTAAATTTAAAAAAGCAACATTTGGGCTTGCCATCCGCTTGCATTAGAAAGTCAGCTACAAAGGAATAAGAAGAAAATGACTGACATCAGGCCCCATCAAAACACAAATAAACTCACTCCTTAACATCAGCTGTTGGGGTAGTGTGTACGTATGTGGTCTTTTAAAATAAAATATTATGTGGAACTTCATTCATAGTTCAGAAGAAACATCAGAGAAAATAGTTGCTCTAGCTTTTCAGAATTTTTTTTTTTGACATCTGTATTTTCACCTGTTTATGTAGATTCTACTCCCCTTCCAGAGAACTCTGGGCTAAGGGATATTTTGTAAAAGAATGAACAGCACATGAAATTTTCAAGTGATGATGATTAGAGACTAAGAGACAGCGTGCCGGAACGTCCACTTAGAATTCTTTGGGAATCTGAGCAGTTACACTCACTGAGCAGCTGTACCAGTCAGTCTGGAGGAAGGAACCCTTCCCCCAGGCCTCAATTACCTGGAGACAAGACACAGGGAGCGATTTAACCAACCTCAGAAATGGCAAACAATATAATACATCTGTGACACTTGGGCTCTGGAAGAGCTATTCCAAGGAACAACAAAAACTTAATTAGCAAAAACCTCAGAGGTCATGCTCAAGCTATCTAAAAAATCAGAAAGCAGTGGCCTTGGGGCCAGCCTCTCACTGCAAGTTCAGCACTAACAATTGCTTTTCCAAACCCCATGTAAATAAGGGAGACTTTTTCCTGAACTGTTTGATCCAAGAGTCATAAATGAAAATTATCTGCTGTATCGTAACCTGACCGCTTAGGAAAGGGCTGGTTTGAAACTGTGTCATGTCTGGTTTTAAGTGTTTAAAGCATGGTATTAAAGCAAGATCTCAGACACATGGCACAGAAATCTTTCGTGTTCTGCCTGCTCTCTAAGGCTACCTGACTTGCTTTTCGGAGAACTCAAACAGGAACTGCCTGAAATGTATTATCTCCCAGAAGCAATGTGGCAGTTATAGGTAACGGTCCTCACCCTCCCTCTCATAAAGAATTAAATCTTTTAGAGGGTTACCGATCACTGTTCCTGCCTGGACGCTCACAGCCAGGACGCTCTCAGTGCGGTGCTATGAAGGGGCACAGGAGCATTTCACACCATGACCTCCCAGTTAATGCTCATTTCCTGAGTGTTTTCTGATACTCGGTCCTGAGTATTATTTTGCTATGCCTGCTTCATCGTGGCTCATGATAATGCATTTAATATTTAACTTCTTTAACTTTCCAGTGCAGTAGCTTTCACAATTAATATTCTAGCTTGTCAAGAGCATAGAAGCTCTGAGACTGACAGTTTTAAATAACAGAAAGCACTCTAACTGTGGAACAGTGTTCAAATAAACATCCAGCAGAGATCTCTCTTTAGTGTGAGTCAGGGGGAAACTAGTGCACATTTTAGACAAATGTAATTGTAAATTTCTCATGCTTTAACACTGCCTATAGAATCTCACAGTCCTTACATTATAGTGTGAGACTCTGAACACACAAGCATTCTACATTTTCCGCATAAAATTAAATACTATTAAAGCTGAGCCAGCATATTAACTTTGAGCTATTTGGCACTGCCAGGAAACAAGCAAGACAGATTTCATTGTCGGTATGTTTCTCAGGAAATCTTGGGGAAAAAAAAATCTCCTTTCTCTGCTACTTACATATAAGCCAACAGCTTGTTAAAAGCCTGAAAATAGATCTGTTTCTCATAAACACTAGGACAGCAGTCAGCAGAACTGTTGATATACTTTAACAGATATACTTACACTCTGTAGGCATGGTAATGATTGTTTCCGTGGTAGCGTGATAATCGTCATCTTCCAAAGAGCCATCACTGCTGTCATCCCTCTGGACGTCGTACTGATCGATCAGTTCCCGGAGTGGAGGCGCTCTTGGCAGAAGTTGTCTTATAGCATCTTTGCTGATGTTAGGAGCTGTTTCCAGGCGCAGCTTACTGAGGATTTGAATTTTTATGGCTTCTATTCTGGAGTACCTCGTGTTTTGTCTCCACGCACATGCATTACACAGCCCCTCTTTTTCCACATTTTCTTCTCTCTCACTGCCCTCATTTAGATCCACTGGGCCAGCAGCAATCAGCATGAACAGGTAAATATAAACATACATTTGCAGTTTTTGCATCATTTTAAAAATCAGCACAATCTTTTTTTTTCCCTTGTTCTTATTTCTTCTTTTTGCTTTTGAGTAATGCCAAGTGAAATATTAGTGCATGTACCGTCCGAGAGACAACCTGCCACGCCAGGGAGTCCTGTATACTGTATTCCAAGTGGCTTTTTATATTCCAACTTAGAGGAGACAAGTGTCGTCAGGATCTATGATTGGCTCCTGCTCCACAATGAATCTCGCTGTCAGAGGTTAAAACCCTGTCTGTCACAAGTCACCAAGCAGTATTTTGTTACAGTCGAGGGCAAGCTGATTCATTTGACTACTTCATAAATGAAATAAATCCCCAAATCATGAAAGATATATGTGACATTTGATAAATTGAAGTCTGTGTACTAATATAAACTGTACTTAAAGCTTATTAATCTCTGTAAAACTCTTGCTATCATTTAAGTTAGTAATTTTTAATTTAGATTTTGTGTTTAAAATAGAAAATGTTAATCCTTTAAGACTTGGAGTGCTGTTTTGTTACTAAAACAAATATTTGAGGGAAAAAATATGCGTTAAGTGCTGGGTAATTAGAGAAGTAAAAACTAGGAAGAGCTGACTTAATTTAAAGAAAGCTGAGTTTGTGACCCTGCTAAAAAGTTGCATCAGTAATTTGAGGAGCTTGTTTTCATGGCTTATTTGTCAGGACATATTACAAACCAGTCCTGGGACGTTTCTGTGTACATGGGTTTACTTTTGATAGCTTAATGGCTTTGACTAACATAAAACCTGTGCTTGATTTCAGCTTATAAGTATTGCTATTTTCTATTACAGAGATACAGACTAAAGACTGAGTGTTGCTTTTTTTTTTTTTTTTTTTTTTGATTGCCAACAGAATCCTGTCAGCGAGGAGGCCAGGCTCTGTACTTAGGCCGAGTAGATAATGGATTTTTGTAAGTAGCGCTGGAGCATTATTTCAGTTTGACTCAGACTTCCAGGGCTGACAGTAAAGTGCAATCTGTGTTCTCTGTGAATGATGTCAGGTCCCGTGAGCACACAAAGAGCAAGTCGCATGTAGAGGGGTGTCCTTTGTTGCGTTCCCATACTGTCACAGGCTAGCACCCCTTTGCCAGCGTCTCATTTTGACCAGAGGGCAGACACCTGGCAGGGATCTGGGCTAGAGTCTAGGGCAGAGAATGGTGCTTTTTGTTCTCTGAATTTAAGTGGCCTCTGCAAGGATCAAACTTTCACCCTTGGCTTTAGGAGCCACAAGATCGAATGGGGTGAACTCTTAAAGAGCTGAACAAACACAGCAGCAGGGACAGAGGACGCTTCCAGGCCACAGAGTTCCTCCTCCTGTTTGGGAAGCTGAGGAGTCTTTAGAATTTTAATTCATTACTCCCCTTACACACACCCCAAGAGACTATGGTGGCTTGTATCAAATATTTATTTTTAGGTCACCACCATTCCTGTACAGTATACACCCAATTTACTGCCTCAGTGAACTAAAATGCAGCTCAGTAGCTTGAAAAGTTAATGCATTTTCATCAAATTTTTAAGAGGCATCTATATCTCTTGAGGAAAAAAAAAGTGGGCTTCCATAATGTACTAGATTTGCCCACCATTAAAGATGAAGGAAAACCAGACACAAAGCAGACACCCTGAGGTGATCTGGCCCTCTTTATACAAGACAATATTAGAGCAGGCCTATAAAGTCAGATTTGTCTGGAAAATTCATTTTTCTGCATAGAATTCTTTTCGATGTCATAATTATCATTACACATGCTGCTATATACCTCAGAGGAAATTGATCCTGTGATTTTTTTTTTTTTTAGACTGTACTGCCATTGTGAGCTGAGACTGAAGAGTCAAATAAACCTGAGTTCAAATCTCAATTTTGCCTCTTCTAAGTCGATGACAAAGACGGCACAGTACTTAGCTTCTCTTATCTTTAGTTTCTCAACTAAAGGGGTTTGAGGCATATAATTTAGCAATATAAGTAGCTAAATGTAGTCCCTTTCATAGGTAATTAATACTTGAAGCAGAAGGGCTTGCTCTTTGTTTCAAGCCTTTTACTTCAAATTATCCTCAAGTGCTTCAGATGAAGGCAAGGGATTCGCAGCCTGCAGGACATCTCACTAGGCCTAGGAACTGAGCTCACCTACATGTTTCAGATTGCCAGCAAAATAATAATAACGACGACAGAGGCGTTTGCCAGCTACCCAGATTCCCCACTGAGCCTGGGCAGGGCAGGGCAAAGCCTGAGCCATTCACTCAGCTCTGACTTTATGAACAAATGCCCTTTATTTATTTCCTTGTTTGTTTATTTTCTTTTATTTTGCCTATTTATTACCATGTTATTTACTTTCTTGTGCTTTTAACTGCCCGTGCTGTCTGCTGCTTTCTGATAATAGCACTGAAACTCCAGGGCAGCTTCTTTTAAGCACAGGGGAGAATGGAGAATGGAGCCCGCTGGGGTCAGGGTGTGTGTGTACTTAATGCTTAATAGTTTACAGACTCTCAGTTTGAGAGAGAAAATCATCCAGGTAGACAGGGTAGAGGCTGAGCAACATTTTGAGGACATAGAACTCCGTGTGACTTAGGACTTAAAAAGGTTTAAAGCAGCAACAACTTTTGCGTTATAATTTACAACCATATTTTTAGAATGCTGTGATACGTCTCATGGAAGGAAGGAAACCATTCCTCAGGAGAAAACACACACATTAGACAAGCTCTCCAGGCCTGAGCTTGTAGCTTCTGTCTGGGACACCAATGGTAACGGATGAACACGATCTGTTGACTGTGGCACCTTTCCACAGAAACACACACACACCCAACACAAACACCCAACACACACACACACACACACACACACACACACACACACACACACACACACACACACAAACACACAAACACACACACACACACACACGTAGCTCACCTCACCCTGCATGTTCTCTCCCACCTTGTGTAGCCATCAGCATTCATGAATTCTGTGCTGTCGAGGCCTTTAGACCATTAGTGGCCATCACTGATTGTACCTAATCAAACTTTCTGATACTTCACTCACTCCTTAAGTGTATGGGTTAAGAAGTATTTAGTCAGTTTTAAGAACAACTGTTCCTTCTCTAATGGTGACAATTGCCAGCTTCCCAAGGCCGAGTGACACAGAGGACTCCTTACTGTGCCCTGAGAATGGAGGCAGCTTTCAAAATGGAGTCAGGCTGGGATAACTTTTGGATGAGTGAAGAGAGAATTTCTTCCACTTGCCCAGAAGAACTTGGTCTTCCAGCTTGTTGCCCTTGTGTTGGCCACCATCTTTGAAAAGAGTTTGGGTCAGAAGGTGGGATGCAAGCCATGGCCATCAAGGCTTATATTAGTCTTTGTATTGGTGGACTATTGTGGGCTGGCATTTTTGTACTCATTAGTGAGACAGCAAGCATACTTTCTAATCTCTATTCAAAATCCCATAGATTGATTGTCTCATGACACATTGGAGAGTATAAAAATATATTTATCAAAAGAATTTGTGATTTTATTCTTTCCAGATTCAGGGAACTACTACACTGCAAGAACTTTAATGATGTGGTTCAAAAACAGAGGGAGAGAAGGTTAGGAATTTGCATTAGAGTGCTTTGTGAAGAATTCAACTATTTTGGGGAAACGCCCAGCAGGTTATAGTTTGTCTTGTTGCTCACCCTTTCCTTTAGATACCGTTTAGTATACTCTAGACTGGTTATTCCTACTGCCCAAACAAAACCTGCAGATGCTCAGACTTGCCAGAGAAGAAGAAAGTAGGATCCCAATTCGGTAGGCAGCTGATTATCCATGCTTTTCATAGGCTCCGAGCCAAAAATTAACCAAAAATGTTGAGTTAGGGTATGAAAGGAATAGAAGACAGGAGCTTTGCATTTGTAACTGGTACTTAATGTAATCAAATAAATCAATTAGCAAAGCCTCTACTTATGAATATATCTTTTGATACATAAATTTATCATTTTATGAAATATTTGAATGTCTATGATGTCCGTGGCACTAATGTTTGATTATGAAAATAAAACACTGAACCAAATACAGTCACTTTTCATGAGCCCTGTGGTCTAGTTTTTTCATATAAAATTTGAGGAGGTATGAATGTCATTTCAACTAAGATTTATCCCCTAAGTTATAGATCCTTAAAACTTCTCATTTTCAGTGTATTTACACTCTTGACATTATTACAGTTCCCACAAATCTTTTGTACGAACAGATCATATTGATCACTATTTTTTATTTATTTTTATTTTTTGTGTTGGTGTTTTGCCTGTATGTACACCTGTGTGAGAGTGTCAGATCTCCTGGAACTGGAGTTGCAGACAGTTGTAAGCTGTCATGTATATGCTGAGAACTGAACCAGGTTCTTTGGAACAATGGCTCCTAACTGCTGAGTCATCTCTCCAGCCTCCATCAATATTTAATGTAAGTCAAGACTTGAAAATCTTAGTGTAGAGGCATAGGCACACACACACACATTGCATTTGCTCACAGGTTTTTAATATTTTTCTAATATTCATTTATAATTATTTTGTAGATATGTATTTGTATGTGAGAGAGATAGGGGAGGGGGAGGGAGAGGAGGAGGGAGAGGGAGGGGGAGGGGAGAGGAGAATGTGTTTATATACATTATGTGCAAGCAATACTGAATTCAGAGGGTGTTAGATCCCCTGAAACTGGAATTATGCGTGGTTATGAGCTGCCTGCTGTGGGTGCTGGGAACCGAACCTAGGTCCAGTAAGTGCTCTGAACCAGTGCTCCATCTCTTTAACCCCCTCTATTTTTTCAACTGCTGTGTATTAGTTGTACAAAGTAATAGGTTTCATGACAATTTCCCTTCTTCGGGCACTTTCATCACATATGACCCTCTATAGCCCTTCCCTATCTTATTTCCTGCTCTTCTCCCACCTCTGAAGTCCCCTTTCCACCATAAGAACAACATTATCTTGAGACATGGATCCTCTGGAGAACTCCATTATACAAAGAAGAAATAATAATGGGGAAAGAGAAAACGATGGTAGAGTTTCAGAGAGTGTGGTTTTTAATCACAGGCTCTCTGGGCATGCTTTCAGAACCACCTAAAGTTGCCTAGACTATCCTAGAGCACAGAGCCCTAAAGTTTATGCTAGTGTAATTGAATCCATTCCTATCAGCTATCCCTCCTCCCCAAATCCTTGGCTTTCAATTTCTTATCAAATGTGGCTCTCTTTAGAAGCTATAGCTATTTAATTGTACAGCTGGAACAGAAACACTATGGTGGTACAATTGCCAACAACAAAAGTGTAGGCAACCTAGTGGACACTGGCAGGAAGACTGAATAGTTCTAAAGGATTTCCTGTGGATGGTCTGTTAGTCACTCGAAAGTAAGATATTTATACTGTTGAAAGGGGCACTTGAGAGCTGTCCAGGAGGATTCAGGATTCAAATGAAGGTCAAGAAAGGGTGAGTATGGTGTGTGTGGGGTGGAAGGGTGAAATCATTGTAATAAGACCCATTATTTTGTACAGCCAGCATATACTAGTAAGACAAGGATCTTCCAGTGTAGTGCTTCATAAGAGATGACAAATCCATCCCTTTCACCACTAGAAGAAGAAAAAAGCCTAGGCTCAAAGACAGTGCTGCATTGTGACTGTGTCCCTTCGGGCAAGGTCTCGCGTGTCTGTTTCTTTCCTGACTTGTCTTTGTTTCCCAAGTACATTGGGGCTCAGTAAGAAAAGGGGTCTTGCTCTCTTTTAGTCTAGTACCTGACATATAATTAAATGGTACTGTTGCCTGATTAAGGAACTAGTGGGTGAGCAAATACCTTCTTAAATAGTAGGGGCTACTCCAAGTGATATCAGTTGTTCATGACTTTCCTTAACTGTAGTTCATACATCCAGCAGTTGCCCTGGTGACTGTGGCTGTGAGTTAGATTGTCCGTCCCCTAACCTGCACATATATATTTATTTCAAACTACAAATTGATCACCTGAGGTAGTTGTCTCTTTTCAATAAAGTATTGCATTTTTAAGTGATCTTTTCCTCCCTAATATCTCCTCATACCAGCAGGAAAGAGCACTCACATTCCAAACTTAGGGCTTAAGCCTAGGAGACTTAGGTTTCCAAGCAGAAATGAACCAGCCACCAATTTGTTTTCCCAAATCTGTTCTCCTCTCCCCTCGTATCCTCCAGTAAAGTCCCATAAGTAATTTCACCCAATTTAGATCTCTAAGTAGATTTTTGATTAACTATAAAACCACTCAGTGTCTGGCCCTTCACTGCCTGCTTTCCACTGTGTCTATAAAGTCAAGGCTCACAGTTGAGGTTTGGACTGTCCTCAAGCTGACATCCAGTGCCATCTGATGCCAGAGAAGGTGATTTTTGCACGCTATTCACAACTCCCTCCTCTTTTCACCTTAAAAAGAGCATTTGCGTTACTCAAGCCTAAATTGCTCAAGCAATATCTCTTTTAAAAAAAAAAAAGATAGGGTCTTATTATTCAAATTAAGTTGGGCTACAACTTATATTGCAACCCAGATGAGGCTCTAACTCTTTCTGTCTCCACTGCCCCATTGCTTGGATCACAAGCATGTGACACTTTAACCAGCTTTCAAAGAATGTTTTAATTCTGTCCAAAACCCTCTAACATCTTTGTCCTAAGGTCATGACTTGTGCATGACTAAAAACTATGGCTCATTTATTTAACTTTCTTAATTGGACTTAAAATGTTCGTTTATATTGACTCACAGGGGGTGAGATGGCATGCAAGAATATTTGAGATTGCCTTACGGAAACGAGAGCAGGCTTTATTTGACCTCAAACTTGCATGGCCCCCTTGTGCTGTAGTCTCTATATGACTGTTCCCTACTTCCCTGGGTCAAGAAAGCATGAATTTATACCCGGAGCTGTACATTTTCTGTCTGAAACTGAATAAAGATAAACTTCAAAAGTCTGGAAATGAAAACTGAGTATCTTAAGTTTGTTTTTATTGTATTTGATGACCAGTTTGCTCAGTGGTACCATAATCTGCTTTAGAACAAACACATGGTATAGAGAGCAGCTGACAAAGAGAATTGGTGACTACATCTTGCCCCCTTACTCTTATTAAGGATTAAGTCTTGATAATGCTTCTGACCTTAAAGTTTTATTCTTAGAAATGCTTGATCCCATTGACCTAATAACAGAATATGTTTCTACAAATACGTGTTTTTAAATAATATTTTATGTTTTAAATTAAAACATAATTACATGATTTTCCTCTTTCCCTTTTATTCCCTCCAACTCTTCCCATACACCCCTTCTTGTTCTACCCATTCCCTCAAATTCCTTCCAAGAACTTCTTTCTGTTAAGATTTTTAAATATTCTAGAATTAGTGAATGATGCCAATGCTCAATTTCCCAGGTTAATGACACAGCATGATATGTGTTCCTGGACCCAGATCAAGGCTCTAACTAAGACCCAATGGCTTGCCGAGGCAATTAGGAAAAGAAACATAGTATCTACTGACCAAAGATGCTTTGGAAGCCCACTTGCTCAGACACTGAGGTGAGGGAAAGTCAGCCTTTGTATTATAGAACATCATTATAAGCTCATTTTTCAACATTTAAAATTATAGTTATTATAGTTTTAAAACTTAAGATTAGTGCACCTGTCACTTCAATAATTTTAACCTGAAAGAACTCTCTTTGATTTTTCTCCCCAGCCCAGGGGACAGCCATTGTCTTTTCAAATTACTTTTTTATTTTATTTTTTTTTTTACAGTCCAGACTTCCCAGTTCAGCCTTCGACTGTTCCACATCTCACACCTCCTCCCCTGCCTCATCTCCAAGAGGATGCCCCCTCCCCATCAGGCCTCCCCACTCCCTGGGACCCCAAGTCTCTCGAGGGTTAAGTGCATCTTCTCTGTCTGAGTCCAGACCCGGCAGTCCTCTGCTGTATATGTGTTGGGACCTTCATATCAGCTGGTGTATGCTGTGGGGTTGGTGGCTCAGTGTCTGAGGGACCCGGAGGACCAGGTTAGTTGAGATTGCTGGTCTCCCTATAGGGTTGCTCTCCTCCTCAGCTTCTTCTAGCTTTTCCCTAATTCATCCACAGGAGTCATGAGCTTCTGTCCATTGGTTGGGTGTAAACATCTGCATCTGACTCTTTCAGCTCCTTGTCGGGCAGCCATGACAGGCCCCTGTTTGTAAGCACACCATAGCACTAGTGACAGTGTCAGGCCTTGGGGCCTCCCCCTGAGCTGGATCCCAAGTCGGACTTGTCACTGGACCTTTTCCTCAGGCTCTTATCCATTTTTGTTCCTGCATTTCTTCCAGATAGGAACAATTCTGGGTCAGAGTTTTTAACTATGGGATTGCAACCCCGTCCCTCCACTTGATGCCCTGTCTTTCTATTGGAGGTGGACTCTACAAGTTCCCTCTCCCCACTGTAGGGCGTTTCATCTAGCTTTAACATATGTAAAGAATTCTGAATTAAGGTTACAATTGTTACTAGCATATAGATTTCACATGGACATTCTCCCCTCTGCTGGGAACTTTGAGAACTGCAGCCAACTTAGCTGTGGTTGATAGGATTTGGGGGTGGGCAGTGATGAAAGAGAGATTGGAAACTGGATTATAAAGCCTCCCAATTCGAGCCCCATGGAAAATGACCTTTGTCCAGTCAGCCTCTTAAAATTCTCTGAGTTGGGAAAAAGTTGTTAATCATTAGTTTCACATCTGCAAAATGGAAATATTGACAAGGTTGTGAAGGCTAAATGAGATGATAATTCAGTACCTGGCATAGAGTAGGAGTTTCATAAATATTAAATATCAAAGTGTCACTATATAATAATGCTACCAGTTGTCATTACCACTCTGTTGTTAATATCTGCTTATATTATAAATGTTTGTAACAGTGAAGACTTTATAAGTTAAATTTTGGTAGCATGTGGGACTGGCACATGTGATATACAAAAAAAGGGGGGAATATACAAACAAGACGGTCAGGAAAGCAGAAGGAAAAGTGAAAAGGGCACATCAGGTAAGTTATAGCAGAAAGAAAACTGTGATCCTGGCACTAGTCACAGACGGAATTCAACTTGAGACAAATGATACAAAGAAGACAGAGGAAGACATATTGCTATAAGAGGAAACAATCCGCAGGGGGTATGCTCCTCTCTAATATTGTCAAGCATTTCATGTCAAAATATAAATAAGAAAAACCACAAAACCACAAGTAGAAAATATAATCAACAAAAGGCTAACAACAGAGGAGTTCTCTTCAGGAAAGTTAGCAAGGATGAAGTCTATTTGACCAGTGAAGTCAGAGCCATTGATGAGCAGGATAAACAGTGGCTCTATTCCCTTGTTATGGTAAATAAACCCTGTGAAAGTATTTACTAAAGTTGAATAAATATTGACCTATAAAACCCCTTGGTGGATCCATATGGCTGAGACCATAGTCTCTAAATTCAGCATGGTGAATCAAGGGTGAATGACCAAAATAGAACTAGTATTTCATCTACTGCTTGAAAATATAAGATCTTTGCTACAGAGAAAAAACAAAATGAATACTACAAAATGCTGAAAGAATAATTAAAATGTTACAAACTGAAACCCACAGAATAAAATGCCATTGTGTCAACAGATAGCTTAGCTTCAAATGTGTATCCAGAGAAGATAGTGTGAAAGGGATCTATGAGTTACCTAAAAATGTGGGGTAGATTACATACTAAACTTAGGGGAGATAAGATTATCAAGTAAGTCAGATATAGAGGAGTAATGGGTCTGATAAGGAAAAGCTGTGGTGTTTCACATAGAACTCCGTGCTTAATTAACTACTATAAGGAAGGAAAAAATATTCTAAATTAGGAAAGAAAAATTATATACTGACACTGTGAAAAAGAAAAGATTTAAAAGGCAAAAGTATTATGCAAATAAATTTGAAAGTCTGTTTGAAATTATGTACAGTGTAAACATAAATTTTTTTCCAACCTACTTTAATAAGGATTCAACTTCTCTTCTAGCCCACCACCCACCAGAGGTAGTGGGAAAGAAAAGTTATTAGGACATGGGCAAAGTAGACTTGTTTATACATAGCTCTTTTGGGGCAAGTCCTATCATTCTTGTCAGGATATCAGCAGTACCAAACACCAAATACAAATCAGCAGCAGTAGACCAGTCCTCTTGGCAGACATCACACATGAACCAGCAGGGGCAGTTCAATCCAGAAGAAACTGCAAGGCTTGACAACCAGCCTTAGACTGCTGAAGCAGAAAAAAAAAAAAAAAAAAAGGTGTCACCACAAGCGAAGTTCAGCAACACAAACACAATGTAAGGAGAATCAATACACGCATGCTGTTAATAAAGAATAGCAAGTTGTCCATTTATAATAGCCAGAAGCTGGAAAGAACCCAGATGTCTCTCAACAGAGGAATGGATACAGAAAATGTACATTTACACAATGGAGTACTACGTAGCTACTAAAAACAACGAATTTATGAAATTCTTAGACAAATGGATGGTTCTAGAGGATATCATCCTGAGTGAGGTAACCCAATCACAAAAGAACACACATAGTATGCACTCACTGATAAGTGGATATTAGCCCAGAAACTCAGAATATCTAAGACACAATTTGCAAAACACATGAAACTCAAGAATGAAGACCAAAGTGTGGATAATTCAATCCTTCTTAGAAGGGGGAACAAAATACCCATGGAAGGAGTTACAGAGTCAAAGTGTGGAGCAGAGACTGAAGGAATGACCATCCATAGACTGCCCCACCTAGGGATCTATCCCATATACAAACCACCAAACCCAGACACTATTGTTGATGCCAACAAGAGCTTGCTGACAGGAGCCTGATATAGCTGTCTCCTGAGAGGCTATGCCGGTGCCTAACAAACTCAAAGTGGATGCTCATAGCCATCCATTGGATGGAGCACAGGGTCCCCAATGAAGGACATAGAGAAAGAACCCAAGGAGCTGAAGGGGTTTGTAGCCCCATAGGAGAAACAACAATATGAACCAACCAGTACCCCCAGAGTTCCCTGGTACTAAACCACCAACCAAAGAAAACACATGGTGAGATTCATGGCTCTAGCTGCATATGTAGCAGAGGACGGCCTAGTCGGTCATCAATGGGAAGAGAGGCCCTTGGTCCTGTGAAGGCTCTATGCCTTAGTATAGGGGAATGCTTGGGCCAGGAAGCAGGAGTGGGTAGGTTGGTGAGCAGGGGGAGGGGGGAATTTATAGGGGGTTTTCAGAGGGGAAACTAGAAAAGGGAATAACATTTGAAATGTAAATAAATAAAAAAATTGTTAAAAAATTTTTAACAAAGAGAATAGCAAGGTGGAACAAAGCAAATTAATGCTCAGGCTCCCACTGTCTGTGGGGTTACATTTATAGTCATTCTGAACATCACACGTCGTTTCACAGGTTTGCTATAGCAAAACATCCTTTCACCTTTGTGTACCAGCAAAGCATTGTTTGCCATCACTAACTTTCCAAAGAAACTAGAAGTTTCCACTTCGGTAGAATGTCAAGAAAAGGCAAAGCAGAGGAAGCCGTGGGTTTCTGCAATCTGCATTCTCATACTGATTACTCCCACTCTGTCAAGGACAGACACCTTAGACAGAGTGTCGGGCCAGGTATGATGGTACACACTGTACTCCTAGCACTTAGAAGAAGGAGACAGGAGCATCAGGGGTCCAGGATCCTCCCCAGCTGCACAGAAAGTTGAGGTGAACCTGGGCTACATGAAACCGTCTTGAAATGCTGAGCAGGGTGAACCATGGAGGCACACAGCCAGTCTACGGACAAATACAGTGTGAGATTTCTACTCAGTGCACAGCAGAAGCTGTGCTTCTTCCTGTGGCCACCGTGGAAAGTACCTAGAAGCCAGTGCTTCAGAGTGAAAAGAAATTCAAACACATTCAGTTATCCCACATGGTAGTACAAAGGTCTGAATGTCAGTCCTTATGTGTTTTTAAAAGGGTTCCATTGATGCATGTTGATCTTTTGGGTCACTGCTCTTATTTTTCTTACCATTGGCCTGGCAACTTTTCCTCCCTAACTAAGAAGAGCAGTAACGTCCCCTCATGCGATCTGGCATTGATACTAACATTAATCTTTCAGGCTCCTTGCATTGCTACCTTCAGGCTTCTGTAGAGTTGCTTCTGTTACTGTCTTGGGGTCTGGATTGGGTTCCTTTTCTCTGCCAGCTAAGGAATTAAAAGAGAGGGAGAAATATCTCTAGAACTGCAGTTAATAACTGAGAAATTGTGAACACAGCAAACTAGCAGGCTGAATTGGCATCTGAAGAAAGGTTTTTTATCAGAGGTGAGAAAACACACACAGCAGGCACACAGAGAAAAGATGCTCCACCATGTAGAGGTGGTTTAGGAGAGCCAAAATCCAGCTTCTCCTTGAGGGCTAGGGATTTTTAAGCCTCTGAAGGCTTTTCCTCCCCTAAGTTAGAGTTAGTCAGATCTGAAGAAGACAGGATGGCTAATTGGCCCACAACTATTGTGTAACCCCCTACCTTGAATTTATTGAGCCACAGAGAAAAGCCCAGGAGGTCTTCATTTCAAGTCTCAAGTCAGGAGGGTGAGGAAGAACCCAGCCACCTTGGATGTTCATCATCTTTGTTTACCAGCCCAAGCCCCTCTTCCTATGTCCCTGCCTATCAGGAGTCTGTCAAAAGTCTAGTCCCTGTCTGCTACTACACATTTCAGACTCAGATCCGTTATCGAACTGCTCACTTCCAGTGTTCATGAAATTAGGAACAACTTAATAAGACCCCTAAGAAACTTTCATGTAGTAAAGCTCTGTGAAAATTAGAGAAGCAAAGATTTAAAACAGCATTGTTGTGGTATAAGGGAGGTTGGAAAAATACTGATTATTACTCAGAAGTGAGATTTCCCAAGAGTGAAGGATATTTTCTGCAAAAAGCATCTGCTTCATAAAGATGAAGGCCTCTGGGCATCATCGAAGGGAGGGGCTGATGCAATGCCCTCTGGGGCTGCTTCTGTGCAGCTCTTGACACCTTTGTTTCAGGGTCTTTCACACAGTAACAAAAGCCACTGAGACACTGTGCCAGGCAGGTGCAGGCCTCTTCCTCCTCTCCAACTTTAAGGATTCTCTGGGTCCTCCTGTGAGTTTTAATTATCTCATGAAAACTGTTGACCCTAGTGACTGAAAATCAGAGAAAGATTTCCTTTTATTTATTCATCTATTCACACATTCTCATCTACTTAGTTCATTGAGCTGCACCCTACCTCTCTGAAACATGGGAAGAGCTAGTGATTTATAAATTAAATGAAAGCCAAATTAAAGAATAAACATGAATATAGAAAATTTGTACCAAAGCAAAATGGAATGTTGATTTGGATTTTTAAATTTTGACAACTAGATCTCTGCAACATTTAAAGAACTACATAATTAACAAGATCAGTCACTCAAGTTATAGAAATATGATTAGGGATTCAAACCCTATTAATAGCTTATAACGTTACAAAGCTAAAGGGAAGGAGAAACCTTAATCATCCTAATGAATTTCTGTGGTATATTTGGCATAATTTACATAGGAGTCCTCTAATTATCACTGTTCATTATTTTTAAAAAAGCCTTTCATAAACACGACTAAATATGCTTTCTTGACGTGGCATACCACTCTCGAGCTTAGTGAGGCAGCATAGGCATTCTCATTAAAGTCAAAAGGATGCTAATAAATGTCCTCAGTCAAAAGCAGTGTTTATTTCTATGGAAGCATCAATAAGAGCCATAAATAATGAAGTAAAAGTTGGAAATACAGGAAAGGAAGAGGCAAGATATTTTGTGCAGATGTTGTAACCGTATGCCTGTAAGCATCAGAAGAGTGAGTGGGCACTGCGCACAAGGCAAAGCACAATGGGATGTGACAGATTAACTAGAAAATACAATAAAGAAAAAGATGCCATTTCAAAACATAATCAAAACTAAACAAAACCTAGCTGACCACTCAAGGAGCTCATCTAGGCAGTACTCAGGCTCTCTATGAGAAATTTTGAGACCTGCCTGGGGCTAAGCTCTTAATAAATGTGAAGTGCTTTTGCTCCACCTGAGAACAGCTGCATCCTTAGAGATGGACGGGATGCCTGTACCTTCCTAATCTAGGAGTCATGTGCTCAACCGGGTAAAGGAGTACTCCTCTATGTGAAGACAGGTTTGCTTTGTTTTATTTTTGGCTTTATTGGTTTTGTTTTGTGTTTTTGTTGTTGTTTTTTGAAGAACATAGGCTGGCCTTTAATTTATGATGTTCCTCATTTCTCCTCCTCCTGAACACTAAAATGAAAGGTGTGTATGTGCCTCTATGCCTGCATTTGAAGAAAATATGAAAATTCAAGCTCTGAATGAAAAGCCATACAATTTTCTTGATAAGAAAAGTCAACATTGGAGAAATGCCATTCTATTTGTTCTATAAATGCAAAGTAATCTTCAATTAAAGTATTAATATTTTTAAAAAATTTTTTACTTTTTATCAGTAGATTTCTTAAGATAACAGTTATTTCCATATACGTAAGTAAATACTGGTAAGTAAAATAGACTAGTATTAGTGAATGCAAAAACCTTTTAAGATGTTATGATTTAAAATAGCATAGTACTGACAGAAAAATGAAGAGGTAGAAGAAAATGATAGAGTGTTTCTTAAAGTCAGTTGGTAACAATAAGTGGAACCAGGACAGAGGTATAGCCTGGGGAGTTCTGGCCTAGACTATAAACTTTACATGGTTTCTCAAAAATCTAAGCAGAGCATAGTGCCACATACTTATAATTCATGCAAAAGCGGGGGGGGGGGGGGTAGAAGCAGGAGAATCCAGAGTTTAAGTCCTGTTGAGCTGTGTAGAATGTCAAAGGCCAGCTTAGGATACATAAGACATTTTCTCAAAAAAAAAAAAAAAGCAAAATTTTAATGTCAAAAATGAAACCACAATGGAAGAGAATGTGAATATTTATTGTGTTTAACCTTGTAAAATATTGTGTAAGTTTTGGGGTGTCAGACAGCATGCGCATGTATATATTTATAATTTGAGGTTTTCTTTGCCATGATTTCAATAACTGTGTAGCACGTGGTATAGCTTAACGAATGGCTCATGAGCACTTGAACATCTGTACTATTCTATTGTTGGTTTTACAGTATAGTTCCACAAGTGTCAACTAAGTCCAGTGAGTTAATGGTCTACAAACCATTACTGACTTTCTGTCTACTCAGCCTGCTCATTGTCGATGAGGAATGGTAAAGTTCCCAGTCATAATGAACTTAATTGCTTTCCTTTCGATTCGGACAGATTTAACTTCATTTATATCTATGCTGTGTATTTTGATGCCCCACAACTACAGGCACGCAGATCTTTAATGGTGATGTTTTCATGCCTCTGTGTTACTTTTGTATAACTTTCTCCAAAATATCTGAGTGGACAATTTACTGAGAGGAATTATTTATTGTGCCTTATAGTTTCATTGACATATCCCCCTAGACTCACTTCCTCCACCTAAGCCCATGTCCCGACTTTCACTGCCTTGAAATAATTCCAAAGTGTCATGAATCCATCAAAGCCCTTATGACCTAATCATCTCTGGGATCGCCATTATGGGCTTGAACCGTGAAGCTCATGTCTCAAACTAATCAAGCTGAAAAGAGTAATAATCCTCACAATGTGAATTCAATACACATTTCAGCATTATCAAATAGCCCTCTCTCTATAGCAATATCATATTATTAATATTATTAATTATTTCAGCATGAACAAATCTCTATTAGAAAGTATTCATAGTTAAGAATGTTTATAATTTTCCATGCTCTTTAGTGTACCCCCACCCCCAGTATCTCTCAATCTTGGAACTGAACACTGGAGAGATGGCTCAGTGGCTAAACACACATACTGCTCTTGTATACGATGCAAGGTTTGTTCCCAGCACACACTGGATAGTTCACAACCACTTGCAACTCCAGATCCACAGAATCCAATACTGGCTTCGGGCTCCATGGACACTGTACTCACATGTACAACCCTATGTATGGACACACACATATACAGTGGCTGGCCAAGAAAAACCTACCAAAAATGTTTTCAAAGATGGGAAATTGTTCTCCAGGAAGTAACTGTCCCTAGTTGAGAATCACGTCTCTTAGGCCTGAAAAGTATGCTTTAGCATTTCTTTTACTTTAAGTTTCTTCTTCCTTTTGTGCTAGGGATTGAGCCAAAGGCCTCACATATTAAGCAAGTACTTTTTAATATCCTTCAGAATTTTTGATATGATATAATCTAATGTCCATGTTTTTGTATTAAAGGATTCATTGAGCTTTCTAGATTTAGAGGTGTATAATTTATATCAAATTTGGAAAAAGATGTTATCCCTCCATCCTTTCCAAGGATGGCATCAGACAGTTTAAAAATCTCAAACCACAGGGTTGACCTTGTTACATTTCATCCGTTTCTTCCTGTGTCCTTTGATAGTGTCCAGTGCTATGCCTTTTGGTACACTAAAGTTTCTTTAATATTTCTCACTAATCTCATTATGGTTCAAATGTGAAATATTCTCCATTTCATGTTTGTTTGTATGCTTGCCTTGCACAGACACCACTGTTTGGGAAGCTCTCAAGAATTTTGGAGCAACTGATAGGATTGAAGTTGGGTGACTTGGGCAGGCTGTTGAGAATAATAGTTAAGCCCCAGTCCCAGCCCAGGCTCTCTCCTTACTGGTTTGTTACAGTCACCCTGATATCTGTTACACAAGGACACCAAGCAAAAAAGAGAATTTCAGACCAATCTCACCTATGAATATAGATGCAAAAATATTCAATAAAATTTTTGAAAACTGAATCCAAGAACACATCAAAACCATCATCCCAGGCATGCAAGGTTGGCTTAATTCATGAAAATCCATTAACATAATCCACTATATAAACAAACTCAAAAATCACATGATCATCTCCTTAGATGCAGAAAAAGCATTTGACAAAATGCAACATTCTTTTATCTTAAAAGTATTGGAGAGATCAGGAATTCAAGGCCCAGAGCTAAACATGATAAAAGCAATTTACTGCAAACCAACAGCCAATATCAACTTAAATGGAGACATAATTGAAGCATTCCCACTGAAATCAGAGACAAGACAAGGGTGCCCACTCTTCCCATATCTATTCAATATAGTACTCAAAGTGCTAGCTAGAACAATAAGACAACAAAAAGAGATCAAGGGGATACAAATTTGCAAAGAAGAAATAAAGGTATCACTATTTGCAGATGATATGATAGTATACATAAGCAACTGCAAAAACTCTACCAGAGAACTTCTTCAGCTGATAAGCAACTTCAACAAAGTGGCTGGATATAAAATTAACTCAAATAAATCAGTAGCCTTCCTTTATACAAAGGAAAAACAGGCTGAGAAAGAAATTGGGGAAACAACTCCCTTCATAATAGCCATGAACAATACAAAATATCTTGGGATAACTCTAACCAAACAAGTGAAAGACATGTATGACAATTACTTCAAGTCTCTCAAGAAAGAAATCAAAGATCTCAGAAAACAGAGAGATCTCCCATGCTCATGAATTGGCAGAATTAACATAGTAAGAATGGCCATCCTACCAAACACAATCTATAGATTCAATGCAATCCCCATCAAAATCACAACACAATTCTTCAAAGACATGGGCAGAGCAATTCTCTAATTCATCTGGAAAAGCAAAAAAACCAGAATAGCGAAAACAATTCTTAACAATAAAAGAACAGCTGGAGGAATCACCATCCCTGACCTCAAGTTTACTATAGAGCAATAGTGATAAAAACTACATGGTATTTGGTACAGAAACAGACATGTTGACCAATGGATTAGAACTGAAGACCCAGAAAGAAAACCACACACTTAAGGACACTTGATTTTTGACAAAGAAGCCAAAAATATATAATGGAAAAAGGGAAACATCTTCAATAAATGGTGCTGGTCTAACTAGCTGTCTGTATGTAGAAAAATGAAAATGGACCCATATTTGTCAACTTGCACAAAGCTCAAGTCTAAGTGGATCAAGGACCTCAACATAAAACCAGATAAAATGAATCTAATAGAAGAGAAAGTGGGAAAGAGCCTTGAACTCATTGGCACAGGGGGAAATTTCCTAAACAGAACTCCAGTGGCTCATTCTCTAAGATCAAGAATTGATATATGGGACCTCATGAAACTGGAAAGCTTCTGTAAGGCAAAGGACATAGTTAATGAGACAAATCGGCAACCTAAAAATTGGGGAAAAAAAAAAGACTTCACTAAACCCACATCCTATAGAGGGCTAATATCCAAAATATATAAAGAACTCAAAAAGCTAATCACTAAAAAACCAACCAAATAAAAAAATGGGATACAGAACTAAACTGAGATTTCACAGCTGAGGAATCTTGAATGACTGAGAAGCATCTAAAGACATGTTCAAAGCCCTTAGTGGTAAGAAAAATGCAAATCAAAATGACCCTGAGATTCCACCTTATACCAATCAGAATGGCTAAGATCAAAACCACAGGTTACATCACAGGTTGGAGAGGATGTGGAGAAATAGGAACACTTCTCCATTGCTCGTGGGATTGCAAACTGGTACAACCACTCTGAAAATCAATCTGTAGGTTCCTCAGAAAATTGGAAATAGATCTACCTGAAGACCCAGCTATACCACTCTTGGGAATGTAACCAAAAGATGGCCCACCATGCCACAGTGGCACGTATTCTACTATGTTCATAGTGGCCTTATTTGTTATAGCCAGAAGCTGGAAACAACTCAGATGCCCCATGACAGAAAAGTCGATATAGAAAATATGATTCATTTACACAATGGAATACTACTCAGCTATTAAGAATGAGGACATTCTGAGTTTTGCAGGCAAATGGATGGAACTAGAAAATACCATCCTGAGTGAGGTAACTCAGACCAAAAGTACATGCATGGTATGTACTCACTAATAAGTAGATGCTAGTCAAATAAATCAATAGTAAAGAATAAATAGAACTGAAAAAGATTAACAAGTTGAAGTGCCCAAGTGAGGATGCCTCAGTGGGGAGGGAAGGAGAGACTTGGGAGGGAAAGTGGATGGGGGGTGGGCAGTGAGGAGGAGAGGGGAACTTGATCTGATATTGAGAAAAGAACTGAAGCCCTGAGGGCCAGCAAAAAAAAAAAAAAAAAAAATGGAAACAGGCAACCTTGGGAGATAGGAGGTTGGGGGGACCCTCCAGAAATCACCAGAGACCTGGGAGGTGAGAGACTCTCAGGACTCACAAGGAAGGACCTTAGATGAAATGCCCAACAGTAGGGAGAGGGAATTTATAGAGCCCACCTCCATCAGGAAGACAGGGCATCAAATGAGGTAGAGGGGGGCCATCCCATAGCCACAACTCTGACCCATAATTGTTCCTGTTTGAAAGAATTACAGGGATCGAAGTAGAGAGAAACCTGAGGAAAAGAAGGTCTAGTGATATGCCTAAAGTGGGATCCAGCTCAAGGGGAGGTCCTAAAGCCTGTCACTATTACTGAGGCTAGGGAGTGCTCACAAAAAGGGACCAAGCATGACTGCACTCTGGAAGACACAACAAGCCTCTCCAAGAGTCACATGCAGATATTCACACCCAACCAATGAACAGAAGCAGCTGACCCCTGTTGTTGAATTAGGGAAGGCTGAAAGAAGCTGAGAAGGGCGATTCTGTAGGAGGACCAGCAGTCTCAATTAATTAATCTGGACCCTGATATCTCTCAAACACCAGACCACCAAACAGGCAGCATACACCAGCTGATATGAGGTCCCTAACATATATATAGCAGAGGACTTCCAGGTCTGTGTTCATTCAGAGATGATGCACTTAACCCCCAAGAGACTGCAGGCCCCAGGGAGTTTAGAGGTCAGGTGAGGTGGGGGTGGGGGGCAGGGACATCCACATGGAGACAGGGTGTTGGGGAGGAGATATGGGATGTGGAACAGTCAGAGCGTGGATGGGGGGAGATCAAATATGGAGTGTAAAAAAATTAATTAATTAATTAATTAATAAAAAAACAAAACAAAAAAAAACCTAAAAAGATGTGAACAAGCTTCCCACAAGCTCCTGCCACAGCCAAACTCTCCCAATTACCATCTCTTCTCATTCAATGTGGAATGCTGCCACTCATCCATAAATCCTGTCAGCTCTATTGTCATAGAAATAAGAAAGTAATACAAATCTTTTTATATATTTTTATTAGATATTTTATTCATTTACAATTTAAATGCTATCCCAAAAGTTCCCTACACATCCCCCCTGCCCTGCTCCCCAACCACTCTTGCATCCTGGCCTTGGCATTCCCCTGTACTGGGGCATATGATCTTCACAAGACCAAGGGCCTCTCCTCCCAATGATGGCTGACTAGGCCATCTTCTGCTACATATGCAGCTAGAGACACGAGCTCTGGGGGTACTGGTTAGCTCATATTGTTATTCTTCCTATAGGGTTGCAGACCCCTTCAGGTCCTTGGGTACTTTCTCTAGCTCCTCCATTGGGGTTCCATCCAATAGAAGACCGTGAGTATCCACTTCTGGGCACTGGCATAGCCTCAAAAGTGATAGCTATATCAGGATCCTGTCAGAAAAATCTTTCTGGCATATGCAATAGTGTCTGAGTTTGGTGGTTGTATATGGGATGGATTCATGGGTGGGGCAGTCTCTGGATGGTCCTTCTTTCCGTCTCAGCTCCAAACTTTGTCTCTGTAACTCCCTCCATGGGTATTTTGTTCCCCATTCTAAAGAGGAACGAAGTATCCACACTTTGGTCTTCCTTCTTCTTGAGTTTCATGTGTTTTGAAAATTGTATCTTGGGTAGTCTAAGTTTCTGGGCTAATATCCACTTATCAGTGAGTCCATATCATGTGAGTTCTTTTGTGACTAGGTTACCTCACTCATGATGATATTCTCCAGATCCATCCATTTGCCTAAGCAAATTTTCATAAATTTATTGTTTTTGATAGCTGAGTAGTACTCCATTGTGTAAATGTACCACATTTTCTATATCCATTTCCTCTGTTGAGGGACATCTGTGTTCTAAGAAAGTAATACAAATCTTACCAAGTGAGGTTTCTCATTTCAGCTGCTGTATTTCTATTGCTCTAAAATCCATTTTTTATGTTTTCTTTTTCATGTTCATGCTTTCTGGTAAAACAATAAGCATTTTTATAATTGTGTTGTTTTATTGCTGTGGTCCACATCTGAACATTGTATCACTTATGAATTGTTTTGTCAGTTATTATCAACTATTCTTCCCTGTTATACATCATATCGTCTTGCTTTGTTTGGTCACTCTGCACTTCTGTATAGCTTACTTTGGACACTAGCATACCCCACAGATGCCCAGTCATTGTGGACATAGCTCCCTTTCTCAGACTCTCTCCCCCACAGTGGGAGTTAGTGGATATCTCATTGGTTTTTAGTGCCTTGCTTTAGAAGCTCTATCTTACTAGTCTGCCTGGTTTTTTCCTCTTTGCCTCTGGAACAGCTCTTACACCACAGCCGTGTTTTTGTTAATTTTCTATCTTTCAGGTACCACAGTATGATGCTATAGTGGTTACTTTCTTAAAATGTTATTTCTTGTATATTACATTCTGTTCTAGTGGTTTACAACAACAAGGCTACTACAGTATCAGCTAATCACACACAGCCTCAAACAGAGGATCTGGAACATCCCAACACAGCAAGGGGTGGGGAAGAGAATGGGAGGAAAGGTGTATTTTTGTCTTGCTTTTAAACCAGCACGCTCAAAAATAATAGTCAATCTAGCTGTGAAAACATGTTCAGCCTCACAGTCAAATAAGAAGATGAAATTATCAGGGACACAAGTTTCTTGTTGAAGTGTTAGGGTTAGAGTAGAAACAGAGAGCTATCCCGTCCAGGTAGTGCTGTGGACTGACTTCACGTTTCTACATGGTGCTCTGTGATCTGAACACACTTTTTCACAAGGTGCTATGGCTTGGAGCATGCATTTCCACATGGTACTGTGGTTGAAACACATGTTTCCACATGGTGAGTTGTCTTATCAGGTGCCCAAAGCCGTGGGCCACCTGATCTTGCCTGGAAATGTGCTCTCTAGAAAATGTGGACTAAATATATCTTTTTCCTCATAAGTTAATCACCCCATATATTGATAAGAAAAAGTGAGTAAGATGATGGGAGTGTGCATTTTACAGTTTGTCTCTGTGTGCATGTGTGTACAAGGTATGTGGACATGCAAAGGTCAGAGGTCAACACCTTTGTGGTCAGTTGTTTTCCTTCATTGCTTTACATCTTTGTTTGTTTGTTTGTTTTGTTACTATAGGGTCTTCCTGGATCCTGGGACTTACCCTGTCAGTTAGACTGGCAGGTCACAGCAGCCTTGAAGTCTGTGTCCACTCTCTAGCATTAAGGCTCAGACAGCTTGCTGGCACACTTGGCCTTTACCTGGGTGCTGGGGATCTGAACTCAGACCCTCATGCTTTCAGAGCAAGAACCTAGCTTGCTTAGCCCTCTTTTCAGTTAGTTCTTGATGCTTTAAATTTTAAACTTGCCATGACCTTTAACCCAGAAAGATCTATTTTTCGGAGGGAAAAGGAGTTACCCTTTGATCAGATACTGAAAATCTCTCAACGATCTCCACAAAGCTTGTAATGGAGCATGCTGGAAATGATCTACATATTCCACAGTTAGGCTCGATGAAATAACACAATATCCCCAGGCAAATTTATCGGTACTAATATAAAATGATAAATGCAGTAAATGAAATTTGAAAAATGGAAAGGCAAAATTTAGGACAAAACTGTACAATTCTAAAAAGAAGTTACACCTCATGGTAGCCAAGAGGGTAGGGTAAGGACTGGGAGGGAAAGAGAAGAGAGGGGAACACAAAATGTCTGTAATAGCTGGCGAAGTGAGTTCCTAATGTCCCACCTCCTGATAGGCTGGTAAGCAAACCCTTAGAATATGAAGTTTTGAGTTCACATTTAAGATCAACTCTAGCACAGGCTAGCAATGTGCAGTGTGATGTTCTTGCTGTGCTAGGCAGCAACAGTGGCCACAAGTCACAGGTTAGTCACAGTGCCACAGGGTTTCTGTTGTTAAGGCAGACTGTTCAGTAGGCTGCACTTGTCACATATAATTTTGATGTATGCTACTTTTGATTCATGGTGGATTCCTTAAGATGGCACCTTGTTGTAAGGAGAGCAGCATCTGAATTATCTGAATTTAGTTGGATTTGGGGTGGTAGCACTCCCGTGGAAAGGAGCCCCATGCATGTGCATTACACAAAGCTGTTCATTGTTTGCTTTGTTACAGCCTTGTTGGGCCTGCCAGCACATGGTTGCCTGGTAAATAAGATATCCTGAGAACATGAGTTTGGTTGCACAATAGATACTAGTGTGTGCATCTTAGGCATCTCCTGGAAACTACTCGATGGTGAAGCTGACATGTGAGAATGCAGACAATTCATTCGTTCTCAGTCACATAAAAACCATCCTTCCTTGGTTATAGAAAAATATTACCTCACCTTATGTCTATAAGGATAAAGTTCCCTGAGTAAATGCATTAAATGTGAGTTGTCCTTTCAGCAAAATTACAAGAGTGCTTTAAAAATAGTTTCACTGGTTCCAAGTTAAGTCTCACTAACCAAAAAAAAAAAAAAATTAATAAATACATGATGACCTCACACTGCAGAGTGGGAGACAGACTGGTAAGCAGATACACTCAAGTTGAGTGTGGTAAGGCTTCTTCTGACGGTTGAGCAAAGAGCTGTCAGTGAGGAGACATGGGCACTTTGCTGGAGCCAGTCAAGAAGGTTTAACAGAACAGGTGACATTTGAGCTAGATCTTGAAGGATGAACAGAAGTTTGCCAAGTGGATGAGGTGATCGCTATATACAGGGCCAGGCTCTTGGTGAGACCCAATAAATGTCAACATGCAGTTCCAGTCAAGGAAGTGTTCCTGGAAGAGGACACCAGGCCGTTCAGCTCAAGGAACACTTATTGAGTACCTTGTGTATATCAGGCACAGCTCCAGGCTCTTCAGTCCTATGTGCCAGGCACATCTTGTGAAGACGGATAATTATACAAGGACCTGGTGTGAGCCATGTTCAGAGCTCCTATTTTTAGCATTAGCTCTCCAGATGGAGCAGGGATGCTTGTTTTAACACTGCTGACGCATTCCCTCCTGATTGCAACCCCCCACTACCGCCCTGATCGCCCTGAGAAGCAGGTAGCCAATGGCTCTTCCAGACTTGATGTTAAGAAGTCTAGCATGCCTACTCTCATCCCTGTGCTCCAGGCTACCCTGGTCTACACTTGGAGTCAGGTCCGGGCAGCAGCTCTCCCTCACCCCAGGGGTGGAAGATACCTGATGCTGTACCTACCTTCAGCTAACTGACCTAAGGAATACAACTGCACTCTGAACCTGCTCACCCATAACATTGTGACACTTAAATGTATTTTACTATAATACAGTAGAATATAGGCAAGTATAGACACTACTATAAACTGTATAATTATGAGTAGTATTTACACTACTATAAAATGTATTATTATGAGCACAGAGCCTATACATCCTATACCTACTATAGCATGCTTATACATTCAAGGAATACTCCATAGCTGTTTTCTTAGCATTTTTGCTGACACAAACAATAAAGAAATGAGCCAAGTCCAGTGGGGAAAAAAGTTGTTTTTTGTTTGTTTGTTTAATGCTCATAAGTTAGAGATGAGAATTACTCTAACCATTATACTAAGAAATGAAAGCACAGAACATTTAATTTAGGCTGAAAACATGATTAAGATTGAAAGTCAGATCTCATGAATCCCTAGGCCTCTCTCTACTAATGCAGTCTGTATCAATGCTACCATTATATTTATATCATATGCCAGATATAATAAAAGACATTTCTATATACTGTCTTGCCTGAATTTATTCTTTAATTAACAAGTTAAAATTGTACAAATAATTTATATTTACATATAAGCCCATGTTGTATCTTATAATTAAATTATATATATTTATGTATATTATATATAAATATATTAAAATATAAATGGTAGACAATATAAGGTTTGAAAATATACATTCTATTTTATTTTTTTAATTTTTTATTAGATATTTTCTTCATTTACATTTCAAATGCTATCCCAAAAGTCCCCTATACCCTCCCCCCTGCCCTGCTCCCCTACCCCACTCCCACTTCTTGGCCCTGGTGTTCCCCTGTACTGGGGCATATAAAGTTTGCAAGACCAAGAGGCCTCTCTTCCCAATGATGGCTGACTAGGCCATCTTTTGATAAATATGCAGCTGGAGACAAGAGCTCTGGAGTACTGATTAGTTCATAATGTTGTTCTACCTATAGGGTTGCAGACACCTTCAGCTCCTTGGGTACTTTCTCTAGCTCCTCCATTGGGGACCCCATGTTTCTTCCTATAGCTGACTGTGAGCATCTACTTCTGTATTTGCCAGGCACTGGCATAGCCTCACAAGAGACAGCTATGTCAGGGTCCTGTCAGCAAAATCTTGCTGGCATATGCAATAGAGTCTGTGAGACGGCTCAGTGGTTAAGAGCATTGGCTCCCCTTCCAGAGGGCCTGGGTTCAAGTCTCAGCACCCACTGGTCGTTCCTGACTAACTGAACTCAAGCTCCAGGGGTATCCTACATCCTCACACAGGAAAACAACAATGCACATGAAATAAAAATTAATACATCACTAAGAAGAATAGATTTATTTTGGGCTGGAGAGATGGCTCAGTGGTTAAGAGCACTGACTGCTCTTCTTGGAGGTCCTGAGTTCAAATCCATATGGCATCTGAAGGGTTGGCCATATGGAACAGCTCAATACCATATGTCTTGGAGGACCTGGGTTCAATTCTCAGCACCCATATGGTTACACACAGCCATCAGTAACTCCAGCTCCAGGGATCCAACACCCTCTTCTGACCTCTATAGGCACCAGACACTCAAGTTGTACACAGATAACATGCAGGCAAAACATCCACACATAAAATAATATAATTAATCAATGTAAAAAATTGTAAGTGGTTTTAACTCCTAACTAGGTTGGTAGTGTGCAGCTGTTTTCTAACACTCAGGAGGCAGAGACAGGAGGATTGTCATGAGTTGAAGGCTAATCTGTTATACACAGAGAGTCCTAACTCAGCCTAGGCTACACAGGAAAATCCTGCCTTAAAAAGAAAAGCGATGGTAATCTTCAAATATTGAAGCTGTAAAAAGCACTGAACATTGAGCTCTACCTTTGGCACTTTCTTGTTGAGTGTCCTTGATATTGCATAAAATATTGTGAAAGAAATAATCAGTGTTTCTGAAAAGACATTCGGCTTTTATACATATGGAATGATTGCAACTTGAACTCTTACTGGGGTCACACTATAAATAATGCCTTGAAAGGGCTTCGGGAGAACAATTTCTCATTTTCTTAATCAACTTGATGCAAAGTCCATCTTCTGCCTCTGACTTATGCTGCCAACATTCTCCTAAGTACTGACAGGCATTCTCCCTACAGCTGTCCCTGGCTCATGCTTTAGTTGGGCTGCACTGTGGACGTATCTCAACTCTCAGTCACCTCTACTCTGCTTGGCTGACTCCAATCTTCCAATAACTCTTACAGTCGATATGGGAATGCTGACAGTAGCCAAGGGAACCCCTTGGCTTCTAGACATAGCCTCCTTCTTCCTTCTGCAGGCCAGTACCAACCCTTTTCTTATTTTATAACCAGAATCAGCTAGTGACTGTTGGTTTTAGTTGCATAAAGAGTACATGGTGAAGGGACATCCTAGAATTTTTCTGGTGATTCTTAGAAGAATTATTCTTCACTTAGATATAAGAGCACTGCATCATGGAATTTGAAACATGAGCTTGTGAATAAAAAAATAAAACTAAAATAAAAGAACAACTCCTACCTTTTGGTTCTTAGCTTAGTATTCTGGCTTTGAAAAAAACATGATAAATTAGTGAATGGCATGCTTTTCCAAGACTCATATATGTTCATGAAACAGTTGTACAAGCAAGTCTACTATAATTGTGGGGCAGCTTCATGATCTCATTTGACAACATAAGTAAATGATAGATAATTCATTCCACCACTGTATTATCATTTCGTCTTTCTCTAGTAATGAGATGGGCCCTCTGAATCTTTCTTAAATGATGTCCCTTAGTCAAAAGCATTATTTAGGAGGTCCCACCATCCTTAGCGCTGTCACTGCATAGGTAGCAGGGCAAGAGGAAATTACAGGGAAAGAAGACACGTTCTTTCATCATTTTTCTTACATTGGTGATACAATTCTAATACAGTCTCTGTCACTGAGTACCAAGCAAGGCCTGAGAGTGATGTCACCATAGTGATGTCATACTGGCCTCTGTTGTTACTGAAGATGGGTACTCACCAGCAGTAGCAGCCACATCAGCCTTGGTGATATGCTTTCTAAAGTCATATATAACAAACATGCTTTCCCAAGACCCAAATATCTTCATGAACCAATTGTACAAGCACAGAGTAAGTAGTTAATGAGACTAGCTAACTGGCATCTGAAGGGTTGGCCATATGGAACAGCCTACTTGACTACTGACAGTCTCTTTCTCAGTTGATGCCTAGCAGTATTGTTCATCTGAGACAAAAATCAGCTGACTCTGCCTACTCTTAGATATCTATCTTAAAACTCATCTTCAGACCTCCTTTACTTGGTTTCCAAAAGTGCCTTTAAGTTCTTCACTTTTGCCAGTTAAATCCTTGCCATTGCATTAATGTAGACCTCTTCTTATGAGAATCTATCTGTCTGCCCGGTCAAATGAGCAGTCAGGCAAAGCCATGCACCCTGAGGCTTGCTGCCTTCCTCAGTGGCAGCCTTGGGTGTTGATCTTGACCGTACTGACCTTGATAATGAAAGCAGAGAAACCTCTGTTACCATTTGAGTCTAAACACGACAAACATCTATCATAACCCCTTTACTAAGCCTTTTCTGCTTTCTGAAGGACAAAAACATCACCTTTTCTATAAAACATAAGCAACATTCTTTTTTAAAAAAACAGTTTAACAATTAAAAAATTTTTCTCCGAACACCACACAGACACACACACAAAAAGAAAAAGAAGCTAGGCACATATTGACATACTTAGGGAAAATGGTACGGAAGTCCTCACTGCCATAAAACAAAGCAAAAACAATTGGTCCTGTAATCCCAATTGTAAAGATGTAAAAAGTGCAATGCAGAAGGAGTTTTGTGAAACTTTCACCTTGTGGCACTGCAACAGAATGGAGAAACACACAAACCCCTGCCCACGACATGTGTGAGGAACTCAGGTGTGTGGAGTAGAGCAGGAGAATGTTGCTTATCTGAAGGAAACTGGAGATCCCTCTGGTGGGTTGTGGGTGTGTGACCCCTGAACAATGGCTACAGAGCAGGAACCAGAGGCAAATGGGTTGGAGCCCTTCAAGATAGGGGCCGGCCGGTCATGTCATTTCCTCTTAAGCCTTTTTTTTTTTGTAGTGCATTATCACCAGTAGGGTGTAGGAGTACCTAACTGAGGATGGTGTAACACTGCTTGGGAAATTGAAATGTCATGCTAATAGTGGTCAGCCAGATCAGACGTGTGTTTTAAAACCACTGTATACTCCAGAGATTTTTCTTGGCCTCTACAGTCTTTGTGCTACAGATATTTTGTAGATAAAAAAAAAATTCTTCTTGGATTAAACACCCACAAGGATTGAACAGGAGTTTTTATTGTCCAGCATGTGATCTAAAGCAAGTTGTAGAGCCTGTTTATGAAAGAGTAATAGTAAATGTTGTCTGAACCTAATTCCAACTTCCAAATTCAAATGTTCTCTGAGGGTGTGTCTGGGAGCACTGACTATGATGGAAATGCACAGTATGACATTCTGAAGGAATTAATGAAATGTGAGGTTTTAAAAAGACTCAGTCATAATTTATACTAGCCTACATTTAACTTCTAGAGTTGAAAATAACATGGGTTCCAGCAGGGGTCACTATTCTCACAAATCTGGTGAGCTTCCATGTTTGGACTGTGAACAGATCTGCTCTTTCTTTAGCTTCACTGACTCTAATAACTCCCTGTTCCCATATTTTCTTCAATGGACATGGGAAAACCCATGAAAGCTGTTGTCTTCTCTTGCTCTCTGATTGTGTTTATTTACTCACTCTTTTTAACTTTGGAAAACTATGATGACTATATTTCTTCTACATTTAAGAAATGCCTTTTAAAAACACAAAGCCTAATTCTAACTTGACATTTTTTTCTTCTAAAATGTACCCTCAAATGTGTTCACACCCTCTGAGACACAGAAAACCTACTGTCCCTGAGAAATCTATAATTCTGCAGTCTTGTTGATGCCTTATAACTCCTTATAGAAAAAAGTCTACATATATGAAATGAAACCAGAAACAGAAATGGTCATTATGGTGGCTTGAATATGCTTGTCCCATGGGAAGTAGCACTATTAGAAGGTATGGCCTTGCCCCTTTCATCCATTCTGCCCCTTATGTCCAGCCCTTTCTGCTGGGGCAGACTCTTGGCTGGTCTGCTCCAGTGAAGTCACCATATCCTGATCCATCTTAAAGAACATGCTTCACTCAGAGCAGGTGGTAAGGAACCCCCCCCCCCTAGAGTCCCAGAACTGCTGCTGGGAGCCCAGTAGACTCAGGACCCATCACCCACCAAAACCCCCGCCATCCCAAATACCACTCCCCTTCAGTCTCTTCCACTCCTTCTGCTCCGTCCTTTCTGCTGGGGCAGACTCTTAGCTGATCTGCTTCACTAAAGACACAATATCTTGAGTCATCCTAGAGGACCCAGTGCACTCAGAGCATTTGAGGACCCACTAAACTCAGAGCACTTGAGAACCCACTAAACTCAGAGCAGTTGAGGATCCACTGCATGCAGAGTAATTGAGGATCAGCTGCACTCAGAGCAGTTGGACAACACCTTGACTGCTCCACTGAAGACCCAACAGTCTGAAGGCCTCCCAGGAGATCTACTGCAGCCAGGGCAACAGATCAGCAGCTTCTCTGCCCCTGAAAAGAGCCCCCAGTTCGAAGGCCCCACAGGTAGTCTGCTACAGCCAAGGCTGCAGGTCTACCAGGAGACCTGAAGCAACCCAGGAACAAAAGAGGCAGACTCCAGACAGTCACCCAAACTAACAAATACCAGGGATATCCAGAAGGTAAGGGGCAAGCACAAGATCATAAGCAACAGAAACCAATATATGTGAACATTATCAGAACCCAGTTCTTCCACCATTGCAAGCCCTGAATACAACAACACACCTGAAAATCAGGAAGCTGACATAAAATCCTATCTCATGAAGATAATAGAGTCCTTTAAGGAGGATACCAATAACTCACTGAAAGAAATACAGGAAAACAAAGGTAAACAGGGGAAGGAACTGAATAAAGCGACCCAAGACCTAAAAATGGAAGTAGAAACAAAAATAAAACACACACACACACACACACATACACACACACACACACACACAAATGGAGGCAAACCTGGAAATGGAAAACCTAGGGAGGAGGTCAGGAATTACAGATGTAAGTATCACTAACAGAATACAAGAGAGAAGAGAGAATTTCAAGTGTCGAAGATACAGGAGAAGAGATTGTCTCAACTGTCAAGAACAATTCAAAACATAAAAAAAAAAAAATCCTAGCCCATAGCATCCAGGACATTAAGGACACAATGAAGAGACCAAATCTAAGAATAATCAGAATAGAGGAGAAGCAAGATTCACAGCTCAAAGGACTTGAAAATATCTTCAACAAAATCATAGAAGAAAAATTCCCCAACCTAAAAAAAGAGATGGCCATAAAGGTACAAGAAGCCTATAGAATACCAAATAAATTAGACCAGAAAAGTAAATCATCTTGTCACATAATAATCAAAACACTAAACTCAGAGAACAAAGAAAGAATATTAAAGCTGCAGGGAAAAGGGCCAAGTAACATACAAAGGTAGACCTGTCAGAATTACACCAGACTTCTCAAACAGAGACTATGAAAGCCAGAAAAGCCTGGTCAGAGATCATGCAGACTCTAAGAGGACACAAATGCCAGCCCAGGCTACTGTACCCAACAAAACTCTCAATCAACATAAATGGGGAAACCAAAATATTCTAAGACAAAACCAAATTCAAGCCGTATCTATCTACCAATCCAGCCCTACAGAGGATCATAGAAGGAAAATGCCCACACAAGGAAGATACCTGCAACAAAGGACAACATATTAAGCATCTCACAACACAGCCAAAAGGAGAGAATTGCAAGCACATAAAGCCACCCACAAAAACAAACATATCAGGAACCAAAAGTCATCTGTTTTTAGCATCTCTGAATATTAGGGGACTCAACTCACCTATAAAAAGACATAAGCTAACAGACTGGATATGCAAACAAGATCCAGCATTTTGTTGTATACAAGAAACACACTCAATAATAAAGACAGGCACTATCTTAGAGTAAAAGGATGGAAAAACGTCTTCCAAGCAAATGGTCCTAGGAAACAAACAAACAAACAAACAAACAAGAAAAGAGTTGCCATCCTGATATCCAATAAAATAGACTTTCAACCAAAAGTTAACAAGTTTGATGAAGGGCACTTCATATTCATCAAAGTAAAATTCTATCAATAGAAAGTCTTAATTCTGAACATCTATGCCCCAAATGCAAGGACACCCACATTCATAAAAGAAACTTATTAAAGCTCAAAACACACATTGAACCTCACTCAATAATAGTGGGAGCCTTCAACACCTCAGTCTCACCAATGGACAGGTCATAGAAACAGAAACTAAACAGAGAAACAGTGAAACTAAGAGAGGTTATGAAACAAATGGATTTAACAGATATCTACAAAACATTTCATCCTAAAACAAAAGAATACAGCTTCTTCTCAGCACCTCATGGAACCTTCTCCAAAATCGACCATATAATTGGTCACAAAACAACCCTCAACCAATACAAGAAGATTGAAATAATACCATGCATCCTACCAGATCACCATGGCCTAAGGTCTTCAAGAACATCAAAAACTACAGAAAGCCCATATACATGTGGGAACTGAACAACTCTCTACTCAATAATAACTTGGTCAGGGAAGAAATAAAGAAATTAAGGACATCCTGGGATTTAATGAAAATCTTGACACATCATATCCAAACTTCTGGGAAACAATGAAACCAGTGCTAAGAGGAAAGTTCATAGCACTAAGTGCCGTGGTAAAGAAACTGGAGAGATCTTATACTAACAACTTAACAGAACACCTGAGAGCTCTAGAACAAAAAGAAGCAAACTCACCCAAGAGGAGTAGAAGGTAGGAAATAGTCAAACTCAGGGTCCAAATCAACCAAATATAAACAAAGAAAATAATACAAAGTATCAACAAAACCAGAAGCTGGCTCTTTGAGAGAATCAACACTATAGGTAAACCCCTAGCCAAACTAACTAAAGGGCCCAGAGGCAGTATCCAAATTAACAAAATCAGAAATGAAAAGGCAGTCATAACAACAGAAATGGAGGAAATTTTAAAAATTCATTAGATCCTACTATAAAAGCCTATAATCAACAAAACTGGAAAATCTAGACGAAATGGGTGGTTTTCTAGACAGATACCACATAACAAAGTTAAATCAAGAGCACATAAACTATCTAAACAGGCCCATATCTCACAAGGAAATAGAAAAAGGTCATTAAAAACCTCCCAAACAAAAAAAGCCCAGGGCCAGATGGATTTAGTGTAATGAGACCTTCAAAGAAGACCTGAAACCAATTTTCCTCAAACTATTCCATAAAATAGAAAGAAAAGGAACACTACCTAATTCATTCTATGAAGTCAGAATTACTCTGATACCTGAAACACAAGGACCAAAGCAAAAAAGAGAACTAAAGACCAATCTTGTTTATGAATATAGATGCAAAAATACTCAATAAAATTCTTGCAAATGAATCCAAGAACACGTCAAAACCATCATCCACTATGATCAAGTAGGCTTCATCCCAGGAGTGCAAGGATGGTTTAATTTATGAAAAGCCATTAACATAATCCACTATATAAACAAACTCAAAAAAAATCACATGATCATCTCCTTAGATACATAAAAGGCATTTGACAAAAATGCAACACTCTTTTATCTTAAAAGTATTGGAGAGATCAGGAATTCAAGGCCCAGACCTAAACATGATAAAAACAATTTACTGCAAAGCAACAGTCAATATCAACTGAAATGAAGACTTACTTAAAGCAATCCCACTGAAATTAGGGACAAGACAAGGATGCCCACTCTCTCCATATTTATTCAATATAGTACTCAAAATGCTAGCTAGAACAATAATACAACAAAAAGAGATCAAGGGGATACAAATTGGAAAGAAGAAATAAAGGTATCAATATTTGCAGATGATATGATAGCATACATAAGCAATCACAAAACCTCTACCAGAGAACTTTTCCAGCTGATAAACAACTTCAACAGTGACTGGATATAAAATTAACTCAAATAAATCAGTAGCCTTCCTTTATACAAAGGATAAACAGGCTGAGAAAGAAATTAGGGAAACAACTCCCTTCATAATAGCCACAAACAATGCAAAATACCTTGTGGTAACTCTAACCAAACAAGTGAAAGACCTATATGACAATAACTTCAAGTCTCTCAGGAAAGAAATCAAAGGAGATCTCAGAAAATGAAAAGATCTCCCATGCTCATGGATCGGCAGAATTAACATAGTAAAAAGGGCCATCCTACCAAAAGCAATCTATAGATTCAGTACAATTCCCACCAAAATCCTAACACAACTTTTCAAAGATAAGTAAAAAGCAATTCTCTAATTCATCTGGAAGAGCAAAAAACCCAGAATAGGGCCAGGTGTGGTGGCATACACTTTTAATCCCAGCACTTAGGAGGCAGAGGCAGGCGGATTTCTGAGTTCGAGGCCAGCCTGGTCTACAAAGTAAGTTCCAGGACAGCCAGGGCTATACAGAGAAACCCTGTCTCGAAAAACCAAACCCAAAGCAAAAACAAACAAACAAACAAAATCCAGAATAGCGAAAACAATTCTCAACAATAAAAGAACAGCTAGGGGAATCACCATCCCTGACTTCAACTTTACTACACAGCAATAGTGATTAAAAACTACATGGTATTGATACAGAGACAGACACATTGATCAAGGGAATAGAATTGAAGACCAAGAAACACACACACACACACACACACACACACACACACACACACACATTTATGGACACTTGATCTCTGACAAAGAAGCGGAAAATATACAATGGAAAAAGGAAAACATCTTCAATAAATGGTGCTGGTCTAACTGGTTGTCTGTATGTAGAAAAATGAAAATAGATGCATATTTGTCAACTTGCACAAAGCTCAAGTCCAAGTGAATCAAAGACCTAAACATAAAACCAGATAAAATGAATCTAATAGAAGAGAAAGTGGGAAAGAGCCTTGAACTCATTGGCACAGGGGGAAATTTCCTAAACAGAACTCCAATGGCTTGTGCTCTAAGATCAAGAAATGATAAATGTGACCTCAGGAAACTGGAAAGCTTCTGTAAGGCAAAGGACAAAGTCAATAAGACAAATCAGCAACCTACAGATTGGGAAAAAAACTTCACTAACCCCACATCTGATAGAGGGGATATAACATCCAAAATATATAAAGAATTCAAGAAGTTAATCACTAAAAGCAAACAAAGAAACAAACAAACAAACGAATCCAAAAAGGGGGTATAGAACTAAACCAAGGTTTCACAACTGAGGAATCTTGAATGGCTGAAAATTATCTAAAGAAATGTTCAAAGTCCTTAATGATCAGAGAAATGCAAATCAAAATGACCCTGAAATTCCACCTTACACCAATCAGAATGGCTAAGATCAAAACCACAGGTGACAACACATGTTGGAGAGGATATGGAGAAAGTGGAACACTTCTCCATTGCTGGTAGGATTGCAAACTGGCACATTCTGAGAACCAATCTGTAGGTTCCTCAGAAAATTGGAAATAGATCTACCTGAAGACCCAGCTATACCACTCTTGGGAATATACCCAAAAGATGGCCCACCATGTCACAGGGCATGTGTTCCACTGTGTTCATAGTGGCCTTATTTGTTATAGCCAGAAGCTGGAAACAACCCAGATGTCCCATTACAGAAGAATGGATACAGAAAATGTGGTTCATTTCCACAATGGAATACTACTTAGCTATTAAGAATGAGGACATCCTGAGTTTTGCAGGCAAATGGATGGAACTAGAAAATATCATCCTGAGTGAGGTAACTCAGACCCAAAAGAACATGCATGGTATGTACTCACTAATAAGTGGATGTTAGACACACACACACACACACACACACACACACACACACACACACACACACAAAGTACAGAATACCCAAGATACAGTCCATAGAACTGAAAAAGACCAACAAGCTGAAGTGCCCAAGTCAGGATGCCTCAGTCCCACTTGGGAGGAAGAAGAACGCAATAATAAATGGGGAGGGATGGAGGGACCTGGAGGGAAAATGAACAGGGGGACAACCAGATCTGCTATTCAGTGAGAGAAAAGGACTGAACTCTTGAAGGTCAGCAGAAAAATTGGAAACAGGCAACCTCGGGGGTTAAGAGGGAGCGGGGACCCTCCAGAATGTACCAGAGACCTGGGAGGTGAGATATTCTCAGGACTCAAAGGGAGGAACCTTAGATGAAATGCCAAACAGTAGGAAGAGAGAACTCATTTGATGCCCAGCAGGAACACAGGTCATCAAATGAGGGAGAAAGGGGCCATCCTAGGGTCATATCTCCAACCCATAATTGTTCATGTCTGAAAGAATTACAGGGATAGAAATGGAGAGGAACCTGGGGAAAAGAAGGTCCCCTGATAGGCCAGAAGTGGGATGTAGCTCAAGGAGAGGTCTGAAGGTCTGACACTATTACTGAGGCTATGGAGCACTCACAAAAAGGGACCTAGCATGACCACTCTCTGGAAAATACAACAAGCAGCTGAAAGAGTCAGATGCAGATATTTGCACTCAACCAATGGACAGAAGAAGCTGACCCCCATTGTTGAATTAGGGAAGGCTGAAAGAAGCCGAGGAAATAGGCGATTTTGTAGGAGAATCAGCAGTCTCAATTAATCTGGACCCCCAAGATCTCTCAAACACCAGACCACCAAATAGGCAGCATACACCAGTTGATATGAGGCCCCCAACACACATACAATAGTGGACTGCTGGGTCTGTGTTCATTCAGAGATGATGCACCTAACCCTCAAGAGACTGAAGGACCCAGGGAGTTTAGAGGTCAGGTGGGATAGGAGGTGGGGACATCCACGTGAAGACAGGGGAGTGAGGAGGAGGTATGGGATGTGGAACAGTAGGAGGGTGGGTGGTGGGGGGCCAGGGGATAAAATATGAAGTATATAATTAATTAATTAAAAATTTAAAAGAAGGTATGGCCTTGTTGAAGTAGTTGTGGCCTTGTTGGACAATATATGGTTTTGAGGTCCTATGCTCAAGTTCTGCCCAGTACAGAAAAAACCCTGCTTCTGGCTGCCTGTGGAAGAGATCTGCTACATGCAGATCAAGATGTAGAACTCTTGGTTCCTCCAGTACCAAGTCTGCCTTCACACTGCCATGCTTCCCACCATGATGATAATGGACTGAACCTCTGAAACTGTAAGGCAGCCCCACTTAAATGTTTGCCACTGTAAGAGTTAACTTGGTCATGGTGTCTTTTCCTAGCAATAAAACCCTAAGACAGTCATGTATGCAATAGAAGGATATGGATAATATGGCAGTTCTAATTTAAAACGTTCTGTTTTGGCTCTTTAAATACAGTGACCAAACATACAACATAACTTAGGAATGTCTTTGTCTGTAATGCTGAAAGAAGGGCATCCAGCAAGCTTAACAGTTCTAGGACCTCATAGGCCTCTTAAAATCTTGTATTAAGACAGAGGTTTATTTCCTAAGTCTTGGGGTCTTTAAAATGATGGTTCAGTTTAAGGCTACTCCAGAATGATTCATTTTACCCGCAAATCCTTTCCCAGAACTCCATCCATTCTTAAAATCTCACAATGGTTCTGTTTCATCAGGAGCCAAAGAAATTACTTTCTAAACTATAAAGGGCAGCTTCCAGCTCTTTGGTCTGATGCACATGGCCCCCTTTATGACACTACTTGGACCACAGTCGTTCTTTTTAAAGTATTTTTATTTTTATTATTTTATATGTATAGACATTTTCTATGCATATACGTCTGTGTACCATTTGTGTGCCCATGGCCTGTAAAGGCCAGAAGGGGTCCTTGGATCCCCTGAAATAGGAATTATAGATGGCTGAGAGCTGGGAACAGAAGTTGGGTCACCAAGAAGAGCAGCCAGTGTTTTAACAGCTGATCCATTTCTCTACCTGTCACAGTAGATCTTAGCAGGAGTGCATGCAGTGGTGTTTTTAATCTTGCCCTTCTAGTCTCTTTCTCATAAGCATATCGGCTTATACTTTCCAACTCTCACCAGAAGCATCAGCTGTGGCCGTTGCCATTTCCTATGTGACTATAAGCTAAAGCTTTGGCTCTGGTGGTAAAAGACTTTCTTTCAAGTTATTTAAAACAAAGTAGAAAACCTTCAAGTCAGCAGCCACAACTCATGAGTGCAGAGCAGAGGTCTCCTGTCTGCAGCCAGCACCACCATCATCAGGTCCCTTCATGAGCCACACTGTAACCAGAAGTTGCTGTCATGGGCTGTGTCCCAGGCATTGGTAGAATCCTACAGATCTGCCTTCTTTTCTCCCATTATATAGAGTGACTCAACCCTATCAGTGCTGACTTTACATAAGGACACTTGTTGTGTGTAGTTTTGCACTACCCAAAGTGATTGAGCTACCAGTCCCCACTGGCTTCCTTTGAATTCTCAGATAAAAGATACCACACAGTTGTTCATTTTCAACTTGCCTTCTTGGCACAATTGCTGGGTACAACTATCTCCTGCCTGGAAAACTGTGCCCTTATCAATTTCTTATCTCTGCCTCTCCCACCTGCCCTAAAGTTTAGGGGCTCAGTCCCATCTAGCCCCTGCTAAACACCCCTGACCACCCACCTATAGGAGCAGCTTGTATGGACACGTCATTATGAGATCTCACAAGGCCGGTCAACTTTTCTTCATCAGATGCCTCACCATACTCTGTCTCTCGTCCCTTACATCTCTCTGCTTACCTCCAGGAACGCAGAAGTCCCACCTATCCCTTCCACCCAGCAACTGGCCCTTGGCTTTCTTTACTGACAGATCAAGAACCAATTGGGGAACAGGACCTCAGCATCAAAACTGCTCCTACAGACACTCATTTAATCTGTACAGCTAAATCATGTTTCTCAGACCTCTAACCTGGGCTCAGAGTGGATCCCTTGTCCAGTCGTCTGTGGCTAGGCTTGGAGGTCACAGCACAGACATGGCTGTGATGTGGAGTGGAAGTGTGTGAGCTGAAGAGGTCTTCCATGTGAGTTCTCCAGTGTTCCTCCCTATTCTTCCCTCCCGTTAATGCTTCTCTTCTTGGAGTACTTACCATACTATAATCTAATTGTCTGCACTTTCTCTTTTATAAGCACATTCTATTCTATAAGCTCCTAAAGGGCTAGACTCTGACTCATTATAGATCTAATTCTAGCATCTAGCACAATGCCTGACACATAGGAGGTAGTGGCAACAGCAGCAACAATAAAGAATGATCCTGCATTAAAGTGAAACATT
The DNA here is from genome assembly GCF_000001635.26 of Mus musculus. Lineage (NCBI taxonomy): Eukaryota > Metazoa > Chordata > Mammalia > Rodentia > Muridae > Mus > Mus musculus. The sequence goes on along the minus strand of NC_000067.6, from coordinate 53,022,976 downwards.
TATGGAAAGACAATGCTATTTTAGCATGGCTAATATAGTCATGAAAGGGACACCTACACAAGTAGTGAACCTCACTGTTAGTCAACATTCTGCTTAATAGTCACAAGCACAGGAAATGCCTATGAAAGGTCAAGAATATATTGACTTCAAACTCTTTCAAAGCCATCTACATGGGACAACATGGTGTCCTCAAAGACAGAAACAGAAATTCATTCCATGTTTATTTTTTAACATGTGAGAAAATCGCTACTACAATTTCAGTTTCACATTTTTTATATGATCGTGATTCAGAGAGTATACCAACTCACAAGAATCCCACCATTGTGATAGTGTGCTGATAATTCTAAGGAATTATCAATTTGTTCAATTTGTATTGAAGTGTATTATGAATGAGTTATTCTCCAAAGTATGAAAGTTTTCCCATTTTCTTTAAGACATCATTTTTTAGCAAAGTAGAATTTTCCTTTTTATTTGGGGAGGGGACAGAGAAAACCATATGTAATGCCCAAATCATTTTGAGAACAAAAGAAGCCATCATTTACATTAGTGTTTACAAAAACTTAATTGATTTTATAAATTACAATTCAAATTTCTAGAGAATCTAGATTTTCACCAAAATATTCCCGTGGTTGCTTTTAGCAATGAAGTCTCATGATTATTTTGTGTGTGTACATGTGTGCCTGTGTGTGAATATGTGTGCATGTATGTGCATATGATTTTATGTACATAGATATGATTAAACTCTGTGCTTCTAACCAGGAAAGGCAAGCCACCCTATAATTCCTATCACTTAAGCCAGTCCTAGGAGGCCTGGGCTGCAGAGTGAGCTCCAGGTTGGCCTGGGAAATAATGATACCCTCTCTCAAAATTCAAGCAACTCCCCAAAAATCTGTTAATAAAATAACTTTTAATATTAATAAATTATGATTACAAATTAATATATATTTTCCAGAAAATTAGTAATTGTAGAAATCCAAAGACAAAATAAAAAATAATGTCTAATACTTTCCTTCAGAAATAATTATTAACATTTAGTTTTATCTACTTGGCAAATAAGCTAAATTAATGAAAACACTTTCCTACCATTAAGTATTATTATTCAATGAGTTGGGAGATGTCTAGAAGAATAGGGTGGACAGGATCAAGACACACTGATTTTTGTATGTTGGAAGTTGTCAAGAATAAATAAAAAATGCTTTAAAGTATTTTATATTATTAATGACTATGTGATTGTGTCATTAATATTTGTAATATGTGTCAATAATATAAGTAATATTCTATTAATACTATAAAACATTTAGGTTTTTTAAAAATTTGTATTCTCTATGGTAAATATCTTTGTGACTATATTTTTTTGAAATACACACACACTTAGTCACTTTTTCAAATTAGCATTTAAAAAACTAATTTACAAGTCAAACAGAAATATTGCGAAGATCATATGTCCCAGTACAGGAGAATGCCAGGGCCAGGAAGCAGGAGTGGGTGGGTTGGTGAGCAGGGTTGGGGGAGGGTGTAGGAGCTTTGGGGATAGCATTTGAAATGTAAATGAAGAAAATATCTAATTAAAAAATGCCTTAATAAAAAAAGCAACAACTCAAAAAAAAAGAAGAAGAAGAAAGAAAATAATTTTATTCCCACCCAAATCCTTTTCAACCCAGAGTAAAAAGCCTTTAAGAAATGATTCTCCAAAGAGAAGAGAGAAAGGAAGAAAGAAAGGAAGAAAGAAAGAAAGAAAGAAAGAGGAAGAAAGAATGAAAGAAAATTGTGCAATCAAATGTGTTGGTACACATTTATAATTCTACCCCTTAGGAGTAGAGGGTAGAGGCAGGAGGATCAAGAGCTCAGGGTCCTCCTGAGTTACGTACAAAATTTGAATCCAGCCTGTGCTACAGAAGATCTCTGTCTGAATAAAACAATACAAAAATTATAATCTATCTATCTGTAACCAGTACCAGCTGTTTTTAAGCACAGACAGAAAACTACCTGCTAAAATCAGAGTTCTGTTGTTCAACTCAAACATCTAGGAACAGAGTTCTACTTGTGTTAGGCCCATTACTAAAAGCAGGATAAAAAGGAAAGTACTAGAAATATTTTGTCATAACTTTGCCATTTTTAGAGATACATAATTTATTAATAAAGGCAAGACTTCATTTCCAAAGAAACTCAATTCTATAAGTAAAATGCATATATGGTAGCATGTAAGGAACAGAGCAGTAGATGAATGTTTATAATAAAAAATTATTAGATATTACCAAAATCGTACCTATGACACAGACCAGAAGATGATCATTTAGATGCCTGAGATTAAAAGCAGGAAGCAAATGGTTCATGATTCCTGACAAAAACTTCATACACTGTAAGTATTTATGCTGTTTGAACTGTTTCCTCACATGGAAAAATATTATACTTCCATACCATCCTTGGATGTTCTTTATGGTCGAGTCTCTGTGACTGCCTCAGTCTTTGGTGGGCAAGAGTCTGGTAGTGTTAAGGTCAAACTTGGCAGGGTGTATGGTTGTTTATTGCTTACATATTCCAAAGCTGGTATACAACTGTTTGATGTTAACAAATTCCAAACACAGCTGCTGTTGTGTTTGCTCCTTGAGAGTTCCCTGGCTTGGCAGCCTGCCTGTGAGTGCCTAAAGCCCAGGTGAAAAACGAATTCAAGGCAGTCAGGGAAAAGCAATCTACTCAACCACTCAACTCGCACTTTGCTGAGTGCCCATGCCAAAGAGAGCCAGCTTTCTTTGCCTCCCTGTCCAGCAACCCCAAGCAATCCCACAATCATGCTCTCTCTTCAAGCAGTTGCTGGAGCAGCATCTTTCTGTCTAGACCCCATGCTGAGACCGTCTGTATTCTCCCCGCGATAAAGCAAACAAGGTATTATGTTTCTTCAGTTTGTCCTCCAAAATAGTTTAGTGTGTGTGAGACATAGGAATCCATAGGGATTTTACAAGTCATTATTACAGTGAGATGTATAAAACTATAAAAGTTATAAAACTATAACTATTATTATAGTTTTAAATGAACTAATGCTTGCTTCACTGCTGTGGTGTCCAAGCCCTGCAGGCGAGCCACTCAGAGGAGGCAGAACACATGGGGTGCCAGTCCATGTTTCTCCCGTGAGAAAACAGTGGAGTCTGACACAGGTCCTGTGGTTCTCAGTCTCCTGTGTACCCAGACTACACTACGTACCGCTGGGAGCTGGGAACAGAGGTCCCAGGTCTATGGTTTACCTCAGTGCATCCAGGAGACAGTGAGAGGATGGCTAAGCCAGAACTGAGGAGATACCTGGTTTGACCCTGAACGCCAAAAGTACAGAGGGGATGGAAGGAAGGCCTTCCCCGTGGCAACCCTTGATGAAGGAGACAGGCCCTTGTTTGTCCAAACTGTTTTTATTTGATGTCAAATGTGAATGAATACACCTTACTCAGGGTGAACCAGGGATTTTGTGGGAAGGAATGCCCAGGAAGGGAAGCTCATTGGCTGAACACTGGGGTCCTACCTAGATACCTCATTAGCATGGAGAACTCCAGGTTTTTATTGCTATGTGGTCGATTCTTATGGTCCTCTCAGTGGGGTATCCTAGTTACATATTCCAGATCACATAGTTTGTCAGGGATCTGGCTCCATGCCTGCCGTTCTCAATTCTGGGATCCCAGGGGATATGGCCTGCTCAACATGACCAGTTAGTCCACTTGCCCCTCAAACAAACAAAGGAGAAGTGTATGTGATTGAGTATCACATGCCTGGAGGAATAGTTTTGTATGCTATTTCTCATCTCTTCAGCAAAATTGTCAGGCTGATTACAACCATTTGAAAGACAAGTTAAATCCTTGGCCCCAGTCACACTAAGACTGTGATTCAAACCCAGGCCTGACCAACAAATCCTTGACTCTTTCCATTGGCTGGAATTCTGTTTAAAAGGTTCAGGGAGAGTGCAAGTCTAGGTTTCTTTCCCTGTGCTTCTGTCTGCATATGAAGCATCATTTTACTCTGAACTGTATTTCTCAGCAATCCAAGGGTTTATTATTGTAGCATGTTTCCTGCCAGTGAAATCTACTGAGCTGAATTACAATCATCGCCTTGCCTTCTGTCACTGCTCATAATTTATTCATGGCTGCCTGATTCCTTGTTAGTATTTTATCTAAGCAATGCATTTGAATTATTTCTTCAAGACCTTGTGAAGATATTGAGGAGAGGTATGTAAAGGCATTTTGTAGATGGCTTTAAGTGGGAAGCAAATGATTACTCTATCAGAAATATGAGTGTAGCTCCTGATGTTTTAAAAAATAGTAGACAAAAGTAAGCTGAGAAAATAGATGGCCAGGTAAATGAACCATGAAAAATATTAAAAATAGTTACTCCAAATCCCAGAAACTGGAAATAATATTGGATTAGTGCAATGAATACATATTTCTATCTCCACCTTCCCAAACACATGCTGAAGTCTTACTTCCCAGCGAGATGGGATGTGAGGTGGAACCATTGGCTTGAACAGCCTTCTTATGAAAGAGATCTGAGAGCTGCATGTCTCTTCCTAACACAGGAGAAACCAATGAAAAAAGGGCAATCTGTGGCCTGGAGGAAGTTACTCATTACAACAAAAACACACTGATACCAGAGTTTTCATTCCAGACCCCATAACTACAGAAATAAATTTCTGTTGTTGATAAGCTACCTGATCCAATATACTTTCCTATAGGAGCCCAGAGGGCTAGCAACTGAGTCATATGATGTAAAGTCAACTAAAAGTCAGCTGGAGAGGGTCAAGGAGTGCTCAGCAGTGTTTGCTCTTACAGAAGACCTGAGTTTAGTTCCCAGTACCAACTCCTGGTAGTTCACAGCCACTTACAACTGGAATTCCTCGGCACCCTGTCACCTCCACTTCTGATCTTGAAGTCCCCCAGCAGACAGTTGTGAGGGAAGCAAGGGAAGAAAGACAAATTAACTCTAAAACCCCATCTTCATCTTCCCCCTCCTTTCTTCCTTTGCTCACATTAGAGTGTCGTCTCCCCTAATCAAGGTTAGTTCTCCACACTCTACCTGGTATTTTCTGGAAATATCACTACTACATGCTACTCTCCATGTATTCCCTATCAATAATCTTTCCTCTCTACCATAATTTTGGGCTTTGTGTTTGGTGTCCTTCCCATCCATTGGCAGTAGACCCTCAGGGAGATCCCCACTTGGCAGGGAGGGGAGGGTCAACTTGATCCACTCCTGTCTCTATCTGTTCTTTCCTTGTAATTCCCTTGGCTCTGTTTTCCTTCTCCCCAGCCATTAATTGACAGAACTCTTCAAAGTGAGCTCCAGCTCTTCTCTTTTCTATTCTGACTTCATGGGAAGACTCTGTTTCCTTGTAGTTTACAGCTCTGATGCTCCAATCCATACAACATCCTGCCTGTCTTGACACGTGAGTGTCTCCCTGGAGCTCAAAGTGTTCCAAACTGAATGCAAGACATTTATTATTACATTTGCTCCCTCTGTCTTATTTTCCCTTGCTGAATTGTCTTAGCAACTGCTCAGACAAGCCTGCCAAATATGAGTACAAACGTTGGCTCATTGCTGTCCATTCCCGGAGTTAATTTGGAGGCAGGGATCATTAAATCTCTCTTAAATCCATTTTTACCCTCTTCCACTGTGTTTTGACCTAGTGGTATACCCTCCTTCACTGCTGCTCACTTCTTCCAGTGTCTACCCAGTGTGCTCTCCAGGATACATCTTAACACCCACAGCTCAGGCTCTAAGATCAACAATTGATAAATGGGACCACATAAAACTGAAAAGCTTCTGTAAAACAAAGGACACTGTCAAGAGGACAAAACAGCAGCTTAAAGATTGGTAAGGGATTTTCACCAATCCTACATCTGACAGAAGGCTAATCTCCAAAATTGATAAAGAACACGAGAGTTAAGCACCAACAACCCAAATAACCCAATTTAAAAATGGGGTACACAGCTAAACAGAATTCTCAAAAGAGGAATCTTGAATGGCAGAGAAGCACTTGAAGAAATGTTTACAGTCCTTAGTCATCAGGGAAATGCAAATCAGTATACAATTTTAAACTGGAATTTATCTTTAAAATGCTTCAATAGCTGTCTATTTCTCTGAAGACAAACCTAGATTCCTAAAACAGCACAACTCCTTGATGTAGCTTTGTCATACACCTTCTCCTCTCCTTTATGACCTCTTTTGGTCTCTCTTAGTGTTTAGAAATCATAAGTATACTATAAGTGATTTTTCATTAGTATTCTTTTAAAAATAAGATGTTCATATTCACCATAATAAATTATGAAATTATATCAACAAGCCCTAAACTATTTTGTTATAAACACAGAATAACATATGATTAAAATTTAAGTATATAGACTGATATGAAATCAAGAAAAAGTCCCTGTAGTGTCAGAATTAAGAAGAGAGATGAATTAAAGCAGAGTTTTTAAAGCCAGCAACCAGCTCATATTCTTGTTGCTTCCAGATTCGGGCCTTAAAACCTGAAGTGTTCTTTAAAATTCTCCCATGGAAGTGGAGGTCAAATCCTGAAAGGAAAAACTGGAGTGAGCTATGTAGGTAAATCTATGAGCAGAAAGGTTGTACTGACTTTGAAATGCAGACTTGGAATTCTGCCCATCAGAGAAACAGCAAGGAATCTAGTATTGTCATACCAGATCCTGAGTGAGAAAATGTGACCCACAGGAAATCAAAAGCCCACATCTGTACCATGCACAGATGACAAGTCTGAACTCACGTTGCCTGTGTGGAGCTGGGAAACCATTCTGGAAAAGGAGCCAATTCTTTTACTCAAGTTGAGGCAAGAGAAAAGCTCTGTGTGCTCCTTCTCCACACAGAACTCTTTTTCTGAGAAGATAATACTCAAAATCGAAACTCATTGCACAAAACAAGCAACCGCCTGTGAGAGTTGACAGATGAAGCCAAAACCTGATGAATAGAACCACAGGAGGCAAATACTTACAAGTTCTATTCAGAGTATTCGAAAGAATGGGGGGGGGGGGGGGAACCACAGGTGACAGATGAGAAAGGAACATGGCGTGGAGATGGGAATCATTTAGAAACCGAAGGCTATTGCAAATGTCTGTTCACCTACACCTTGATACTTCTGCTTACCAGCCTTCCAGTTTCATCCTGATGCCATTTCCTAGGGCATCTCTTGGCCAACCTCCGAGAGGATACCACCTGTTGTGAAAAATATTTAAATCTCGGTCTAGGGTTTCTACCCTGCCTTTGGTAATTGAATTCCTGAGTAAAACACACATTCACAGCCTTTATACTTACCACAAGCCTTAATTGGCACAAGAGCTGGGCTGTTAGAATCTACTTTCCTACCAATAGCCCTGAATTATTACTGTGTTTCATCTGGGCTGCTCTTTGATCCGATTGGGCAGCCCTCAGGACCACAGTCTCTTGACTCTTACAAACCATAGCCAGTTCTCTCTCCACTCCTCCTGCTCGTTCTTCTTTCTTAGCCCACAAAACCTAAACCCCACCTATGTCTCTTCTGCCCAGTTATTGGCTATCACATCTCTATTCATCAATCAAAATTAACTTGGGCTCTTAGACCACGGCAGCTTTTCTCCTTTTCCTTCTCCTCCCTCTTCCTCTTGGCCCCAAGCTGGGGAAATGTTTAAATCTTTCCTTTCACCTATTATCTGGATTCCCAGCCAATTCTGAATCTGGAAACCTGGTGCCTTTATCTCTTTGATGAGGATTAATTGTTGTCTGTGTAAACCTCACTCACAATCCAACTGAGGTATTGGACAGGAACAGTAATCAGGTAGGACCTTCCACAGCGTCAACCAAGTGCTCTAAACAGTTGTGTTATTTGTGTCTGACTCAAACATTTAAAAGGTACAAAAGCCCCAAGACTCATTTTCTCCTTATCATTTCGAGAGAATAGCTATCAGCAAATGAAGAGGTGCAGTTGCCGTGGTAAGTGGCGTCATCGCTGATGAACAGCTTAAATTCACCCAACTGAGGAGATTCTATTCCTAGATCCTTCAGTTATGCCAGCAAGAAACATAAGCTGGAGAGAGGAGTTGAAACTAGAGACTGCCAAGCAATTTTTGGCAACCATGTGGGTTCCATCTAGGTATACCAAAAGAAGAGCCGTATTTATATGCAATAGGGTTCCTCTTACTCAACAGTGTAGGCCACTCTGCTTCAGCCCTTCTCTAGTAAATGTTTATTACTCTAAAGTGTGAGGGTCAGGTGATGTAGTGAAAGACACATTCCGAGTGGCCAGACTTGTAATTGACTTTGACTTTTTACCAGGTGTGTGAACTCTGGCAACTCACCAAATTAATCTGCAGCTGCGTCTTATCTGTGACGTGAGAAGAGTGCATGCTTTGCCGAGTTAGGATAAAGGCTAACACACAGTTAAAGTACCTGACAGAACCTGTGACCCAAAATCAGTGCCACTGAAAATGAGTTTCATAAAAACTGTCATTTGTTATTTGCGTTTTTCCCCCCATTTTGTCTTCCTGTTTCTTCCTGCATACTGGGTGTCAGCACTTCTATATGGAAGGGAAGAAAAACAGATTTTAAATTTTAGTTTAAAACCTATGGAAATGGGCTGGTTTGCCAGTGGAAGTAGGCAATTTCCATGCATCTATTTGATTTGGGGATGATATCCAGCCTCATCCTTCAGCAGCTTGGGTATCACTTGTTCCCAAGGACACTGCTGAAAAGAGGGGACTCAGGTGAAGTCAGTGTGCTGCATCAGGACACCAACAACAGGACATAGTGCCGAACACATGGTCATCTGGTAACATCTATTGCTGACCTGGGCAAAGAAACACAGCTGGATATATGAGGTGTGGAAATCAGCAGATAAATTATAGAGCCTTAACTATGTCAGAAATATGAATGCCTGCACTATCAAGATTGCAGAGCATAGTTAAATAGTAGACGCTCCCACCCCCATGCCTCCATTCACAGATAAAGAAACTGGGCTCCAGGGAGCTGAGGAACTTGCTGAAATTAACACAGTTAGCTCTCTCTATTGATGCCCCTAGTGCATTTTCCCTGAACCGTTTCAGGTATACAAGTTTTGCTTCATGTAGAAATTCTAGGGAGCATCTGGTCAGGGCACACAAAAGCTGTAAGTCTAGGCAATCACTTTCAGTTTTATAAAGAATGTTGAATTTGTTATTATCAATCTTGTCTTATAAAACTATTTGAGAGAAAAACTATTTGAGAAGACCACAAGTGGTGAATAGGAACTACGTTTCTAGTCAAACAACCACCATCGTCAGGAGTTCCTCCTGGGAAAGGATTTTAGCTATGCAGATTATTCTCTGTGGTTTGCACTAGGATGGCAAACCCTTCTTATAGAATATATGCATTCCATGAGTGCATGTTGACCTGAATCTTGGTAGTTCATACATGAGACCTGCTGAGGTCTGTAAGAGTGTTCTACTAGAATCCTGAAAAGAATGAGAAGGTAGAACACAGAGCAGAGAGCAGTGGATATGTTCTCCAACTCCGTATGAAGGCATCTTTGAAGAAATAGGAGAGGCAACGTGTAGCCTTAGCATTTGGGAGGCTGAGGCAGGAGGAGCAAGGCTAGCCTGAGCTATGTAGTAAGAGCCTGCCTCAACAAACTAAACAAAAATAATATAGGACAGGAAAATATTTCCTCCTAAAATTTTAAACATGGTATTAAGGGTTGTAGAGGAGAGCCAGTGACACCTAATAGTTAAGACGAAAATTGTATTTTCTCAAAGTCTTCCTGGAAGTACTCAGCTGTATCTCTCAAAGTTCTTACATGGAATTTCTGATATCTTTACTTACAGGTTATCTCGTAGGTGCCGGTTTGTAATTTTATAGGAAAAATGAAGAAAGAATTTATACTAATAAAAAAATATTATTATATTTTTACCTGTGATATTATATTTTCTATCATTCAAGTTTCATGGATTTTAGATAATTTTTCATAGGGCAAGGTCTTTGTACCGTGAGATACAGGAAAGCTGGGCAATCAAGAGAATTATAGGTCAGTGAACCACAGGGAACACACTTGTGGAAGTAAGGCCCCGTGGCCGGTGCAGAGAAGCTATGTAGATTGTGGGAATAATGTGTATGAGATCATCCTAAGAACTGTCAGACTCCTCTTGCATCAGATCTCTCATGTCTCTGCTGATCATGACCACAAAAGATCCTCTACAGTCGCATGCTGTGCTCCAGCACCCGCCAGCCTCTAGGGAGGGGCCAACTTTACATGGCTTCTTTATCTGGCCTAGGTAGAGATGGGCTTTTCCTGCTATTTGCCAAGTTCTGAGTAGTTCTGAGGGTGGGGGCGGGGGATACTCACTTCCAGCATTTGTTTCAAGGAAATGTCCATTTACCCCTGAAGAACCCTGAAACTTCAAGATGTGAACTTGCTCTCAATTCCCAAAGGGAACAGGCACACAAAACAAAAGAAATCACCCCAGTAGCAGAATGCCTGGTTTACTTAGCCATCCACGATGGCAGCTAGTGAGGATGTGACTGACTTGGGGCAGTGGCTTTCTGGCTCAAGTGTCCATCACAATGACTTGAAATATTAAAAGGGAGCCCACTGGGCCCCAGCTTCAGAGCTTCTCTCACAGTAGCTTTTGGTTACTGGACTAAGAGCACACGTTTTAAACAGCTATCAGCTGATTCTGGTGCTACTGGACCAAGAGCCACATTTTTCATTAATTTACTTATTAATACATTAATTAATTTACATCCCAATACGATCCCCTGTCTCCTCCAAGCCCCCCATCGGTCCTCTCCATATTCCTCCCTCCCATTTTCCTCTGAGAAGGGGGGATCCCCTGGGTATCACCCCATCCTGGCACATCAAGTTACGGCAGAACTAGGAGCATCCTCTCCCATTGAGGTCAGACAAGGGGGCTCAGTTAGGGGACAAATAGGCAACAGATTCAGGGACATCCCCCCACTCTAGTTGTTGGGGGACTCACATGAAGACCAAGCTGTACATCTGCTACATATGTGCAACTTGTACCAGCCATGCTTGCTCTTTGGTTGATAGTTCAGTCTCTGGGAGTCCCCAAGGGTCCAGATTAGTTGATTCTGTTGATCTTCCTGTGGAGTCTCGATCCTCTTCAGGTTTCCCAGTCATTCCCTCAACTCTTCGACAAGGCTCCCCAAGCTCCCTCCAGTGTTTGCCTCTGGTTCTCTGCATCTGTTCTGGTTAGCTGCTGGATGGAGCCTCTCAAAAGACAGACTCCTGTCTACAAGCATAACAGAGTATCACTACTAGTGATAGGGATTGGTGCTTGCCCATGGGATGGGTATCAATTTGGGCCAGTCATTGGTTGGCCATTCTCTCTGTCCCTGCTTCATCCTTGTCCCTGAACATCTAAAGATCTTCACCAAGAACTACATGTTTTAAACCAGTGGATAGGGCTTGATGAGACCTGGAGAAAACATGATAAAAGCCCAAAGCCAGTCTGTCTGGTCCCACAGAGGTCACATAGGAAGGGCATATTAGCCCAGGAAGGTAGTGCTGCACTGGAGGAAATGGAAAATTACTCTTTAAAATCTTGCAGTGTTTCAGATAAAAATCTCACAGTATGAAATGGTGCTCAGAATTGCCAAAAATTTCCATGGCATCAACTGAATTCACATTTTCACAGAAAATAAAGATTATACTTTGCCCGTGTGTCCTGTTTTCATTCTACCTGCCCTGGGGACAACAGAAATGAATTGAGTTTTTTCCTTTGCCACCCTCTTCTGATGACTAGATCTGTATTTAGTTCAGGTTCTGCTAAAATGAAAGTAGGAATCAGAGCTATAGTAAAGATGATAGACAGGGACAGTACAGAAGAAGCTGAATGACCATAGTAGATAAAAGATCAGTAAGGAAAATTAGCAAAACAAAACAGCTGCCTCTCTCTGTAAGGGATTGTGTCATGTAAATTGCATCACTGTCATCAAAAACCTGTTCCCCAAAATTGTGAAGTTGTAAACCATGGTCCCTAGGAAGATGACATTGGGAGCATGAATGCTCCTGCCCATGCCCTTTATGCTACTAGATGTATCGTCCCTGACAGGTAAGTCTACCATAAGAAAGAGAGCACATCTTCCTCCAGAAGGCAAGGGATTGTTAGTGTGTCCCAGACACTAATTCTTAATGATCTTTAAAGTTCAGAGGCAGGTGAAAGCTCAGACAATTTCTTCATGATTGACATGTCTTTATTTTTATAATTTTTTGTCTGTTTACTTATTTACATGTGCATGTTTGTATGCTGGTAGTGTCTGTGTGTGTGTGTGTTTTCCTATAGAATTAGTGTTAACAGACATCAGTATGAAAAACACCACATAAGCCCCTAGAAAAGCAAAGATCTATCTAGGGAACAAAGGAAGATTTGATTCCATATAGGCTCCACAAATGGTTATCAAGGAGTTGATACAGAGACAAATGGTTGCTGAACTATGACCCCCCCCCCCATCTTACTTAAATGCCAACATTCAAAATAAAACTTGCATTTGAGTTTACCTACTGCTTTACTACCATCCACCTCAGAAATGAAGTCGGATTCCTTGTCATGGCTGAGTCCCAACACTCGTAATCAAATTACTGAGTAGTACATCATCTCAAACACAAGCCCGAGCCTTGGCGTGCCCAGTGTCCATTAGCCAGCAAGTGATACTGCATTAATAAACTCAAGTGGAGGTATGAAATTACACTGCAAATGCATCTGGAGGAGCCGTATTATCATCCTAACCTAGACAACTTGCCAACATCATCTCTTTTAACCCTAGGTAAACTAAGATATGTATTTACACATTAAGCCGTTCAAGATCAGCCTAAGTTACCATTTAAGGCACTTGTGAATTTAGTAATAAGCCCCCCTAGGTCTTTAATGTTATATTTTAAAATGAAATAGACAGATAAATAGGTAATAGAGAAGCAGTGTCCATGTATGTACACAAATACACGTATACCCTAAAAGCACTATTATTTTTCTGTTCTTTTTACAAGCTTTACATAAATTTACTTCTGTTTAATAAGTGTGTTTTAAAACTTCTTCCTGTATTTTCATTTATGATAATGTATTTCCTTTCCATTTCTGCATAAAACATGGCATGTCCCTCCAGGCCTTATTTAAAAATTTTAGTAGAATTTTACATTTCTTGTACATACTCATTTATGTAGGAGGTTATTAATATCTGTTACCATATGAGCCCATTTTTCTATTGCCTTTGCCGAGTACCCAGAGCTGAGGATAAAGGAAAGTGGTTTATCTAGTTCACAGTGGCAGGTACATGAGCATGGCACCAACATCTCATCAGCTCCGGTGAAGGCTATTTTGGCTACATCACAGGCAAATGATACCAAAGCATGTGCAAGAAAGAGAGATCACACTGTAAAAAGGAAGCCAGAGAGACTAGGAGGGAGCCAGTTTTGATCTTTAAAACAATCCTCTCTTGAAAACTAACCAAGGTCCCATAAAGCTACATTAATTCTTTTCTAAGCCTACACCCCCAATGATTTAACAGCTTCCCAGTAGACCCCACTCCTGAAAGCTTCCACAGCATCTCTCAGTAACACCATACTGGCCACCAGACTTCCAACACATGAACCCTCAGGGACACAATTATATTCAAGTCATAACCATTAGTAGTGGGAGCATCTTAGCTTCTACTTGTCACAAAGAAGAAACACTGTAGGCTTTTGCATTGCTCTCACAATTGCTTCTCATTGCTTTCTTTATTGAGCTTTGAATTTATCTTATTGGCCAGGACTTAATAGATTAGTATCAACAGTAACTATATCTCATTCTTAAAGACTGTTTTGCTAGAGGGTTGTTGTTGCATATTATGTTGTTGTTTTTCCTGGGCCTTCTCCTGCTAGGCAACAGTTCACCCCTCAGCTATCTTCCTCACCCACATTTATTTTTGAAAATAACCAGTTAAGGTCTCTGTTCAAGTTTCCACTCATTTTTTTTTTAAGATTTATTATATGTAAGTACACTGTAGCTGTCTTCAGACACACCAGAAGAGGGAGTCAGATCTTGTTACGGATGGTTGTGAGCCACCATGTGGTTGCTGGGATTTGAACTCTGGACCTTCGGAAGAGCAGTCGGGTGCCCTTACCCACTGAGCCATCTCACCAGCCCCACTCATTTTTAACAACTTCAGATTTCTATATTTTTCTAAAATGTATCTTGCATAAAGCTGTATAATGTGCTAACTTGTAGCAGTTCATGGTAATACTTCATAATAAAAATTAGTTATTTTCTTTCTGTCTCTATTTCTCTCTGTCTCTGTCTCTGTTTCTCTCTCTCTCTCTCTCTCTCTTTCTTTCTTTCGCTCTATCTTTCTCTCTCTCTAGCTTGGCCAGCTCATTGTGTTCTAAAAGTTTTATTTGCGCTTACCCTGGTGACGTTGTCATTAATTTGTTTGTATTTGTCACTGAGAGATAAACCGATAGATTAGGAAAGTCTTAAACGTCCTAAGTCCCTACACACACAAACACGTGGACACATGGGCATGTGTGCCTTGTGTATGATATGTTGTTTGAGGTTTCTATAATAGAACTCTTTATTTCTTTAACTCATGAGTTGAGCTATTTATGCTGATTATCATTACTGTTATTGCTGCCATCTTTTTGGCCATCTATTTGCTCCTCTCATTGTTTAAGCTACCTATCTACATGGGTGCACAATCTAACAACAGTCCTGATGACACTGTGCATATTTTGCTTTCTGTTGCAAGACCTCTATAACCACTACTTTGGCATACCTGCAAAGCCTCTCACCATAATGACATACCGCAAACAAACCAAGAAGTGATGAGAAATCAGACTCATGGGAAAGCCATTGTCCTATTTAGGGTTGCTATTGCTGTGATGAAACATCATGACCAAAAGTAATGTGGGGAACAAAGGGTTTCTTTGGCTTACATATCCTGAGTTCTAGTCCATTGAGGGAAAGTGGGAACTCAAACAGAACAAGAACCTAGTGGCAGGAGCTATGAGGGAGTAATACTTAGTGGCTTGCTCACCATGGCATGCTCAGTCTGCTTTCTTTTAGAACCCAGGACCACCAGACCAGGAGTAGCACTACCCACAGTTGTCTGGGCCCTCCCACATCAATCACTAGTTAAGAAACTGCCCTTCAGACTTGCCTACAGCCTGATCTTATGGATGCATTTTATTAATTAAGGTGCCTACCTCTCAGAAGACTCTAGCTTGCATCAAATGGATATGAAACTAGCCAGGACAACCATGAAGCACAAGATATGAGGTGATAAATATTCTGTCTCCTATCCATGAGGAGGCAGGTATGAAGTATATTCTACATGATTCCTCAATGGCCCATGGTGGACCAGGTCTCAGTTGTTCCCAGCAGTGACCATGCATCTTAAGCAGCTTTCCTTCCTTCCTTCACAGTCTCTTCCTCCTGATCCTTGGAACTTTTTTTTCCCCGATACCAACTGCCTGCTTGAAGGATCTTGTTCCAGGCTTTGGTCTTTGAAGGGAACAGCATAAGAAATGTCACCTTCCTCAGCTTGCTTGCTTTCTGTCCTTCTCAACCACCTCGGGTGAACGGTAAACATTAACCACCACAAATCCACACCTTGGCACCTAAGCACTTAAATCCATCACTTTTAAATGATAACCTTTTACCTTTGGTCCTCAAAGGCTCGTGGCTACTCCAAAATGCAAAGTGCATTTACTTTAACAGTAGAGTTCCATAAGCTTCTAAAAATCTAACATTGTTCAAAAGCCCAAGATCCAAGTTGATTCAACGGCTTCAGATAACCTCTTATAAGCCTCTGTAAAATGTTTTTAAATGACATACTTCCTATATTTATTAAAGGAATTAACAGAATAAAATATCCCCATCTCAAAAACAAAAACAAAAATGAGAATTGGAAGCATAGCAATAAAATGTATCAAAGCAAGATACAAACGCAGCAGGGCAAACACCCAGTCCTGTGCTTCCAGGACTGATGCCTAGGACTTTTCATAGCACAATTGTCTCTGAGGGCTTGGGAAGCCCTGCCCCTCCAATTCTGCCACCTGCCACATAGGTATCCTCTCTCTAGCTCCATGCTAGGCCTGAAGCATCCCTCAATGGATGGTCCACAGACTTGGCATCTCCAACATCCTGGTGTCACCATCACCACTCAACCTTCACCTCACAGCTCCACGCAGTGGCTTTTCATGGGAACCTACCTTTGACACACATTTAAAGCTCACTGGCCTCTCTGATCCCATACATCTTGCATCTCACACACCATGTAAGCAATGCTGCCACGTCCTGTCAGGGGCTTGAGGGTTACTTTGACTTCCACCTGCTGCACCAGATCTGGTGGTCCCTGTGCCCCTTGGTAGCCAAGTCTGGCAAGCTGCTTCTCTGGATCACTATTTTCAAGTAGGGAAGAGCTCTCAGTCAAACTCTTGCCTTTCAAATTAATTTGCCAGTTGGAGCCCTCAAAGAGTGGGGTGTTGTCCTCAGAGCTCCTTTGCTGTAACCCCATTAAAAGCTCTGGCTGGGGTTCCTTTCTCACACTCAAGTTTCTTTACCATTACAGCTTTCCTCAGACTCACCTTGTCTGCAATTTTTGACTTTCCCTCTTTCCTTTCCTTGACAAACTGTTCCGTTTGCATGTTTCTCTGCATTCTCCAACTGTAAGCCTAAGAAGGGCAAGCAGCAACTGCCACAATAGGATGCCATGCTGCCTTAAAATTTCCTCTGCCAGCACCTTAAAGCATTGCTTTTTAATTCTGCCTCTGCCCAATTTTCAGGACACATGGAGAACACTGCAAGACTCATTGCGAAAATGTAACACAACTGGCCTCTGCCCCCACTCCTGACCCCATTCCCTCTGTTTCAGTCTCACTGTCTACCTTGCTGTCTGCTGTGTGGTCTTCCATACTTCCACAAGAATGGCCAATTGGTCTCTAATGCTTACAGCATTCTAGAGTTTCTCTAACCCATGAATCCAAACATGTCCACATCCCCTTTTCAAGCCATTTCAACGGCTTACAAACCACGTGGCCAGTTTAATTGCAGCAGCGCCTTCCTCATACTAAATTTCTCTGGTACTCACTTTTCTCCCTCATTCAACAAAACTCTTGAAAAGGAGTCGCATATGAAAAGAAAGACTTGTTTGGAGCCATGGGTTGAGAGGACAGTTTCCACTCAATGGGGAAGGAACGCCAGAGGTCATGGTGGCAGGCTCAGCGGGCTCAAGTGGTTGGGAGCCTCACACCTTATGGATCAGGAAGCAAGCAGAAATAGAGTAACAGTGACATTGTTCTTACGTTCTCCTTTCACCTTTTCATTCAGTCCAGGACCCCAGCTTATAGGCAAGTGCCTCTCACACTCGGGGCCAGTCTTCTTCCTCTTAAAATTTCCCCAAAGACATAACCAGACAACAGATAATCAAACAAAAATCTTGCCTAAAGACTTCTCTTCAGGATGCAAGCTACTTTTCTCAAATTGACAGTGAAGATGAACGATGTACTATCTTGTTTTATGGATGGATACGAATAGGCTACCAACCCAAAGTAAATGTCTTATGTTTATCAGTACTGCAGCAATTTCCCAAAATAAACGAGTAAACCTGATGAGCTGCCACACCTTGAACATTTGGCACCTTCCTTCCAGGTTCCTGAGGGAGGATTGAGGTTACTTGCACCAAATTCTCATTTAGATACTAAGGAAATCCTCAACTCTTTACTCATTTATCTTAGCTCACTTCGTGCTTCCAAAGGCAGCTCGCTTTTGCCAAAAGCATATCTAATTTTCATGGTACATAAATAGTTTCAAAAAATACATGAGAAAATTTCTGAAATAGATTTCTCCTCACTTTTAAAAATCAATTTAGCTATAAAAATATCCTGAATATAAATGCATTTTCTTCCTAACTTTCAAAATCTGACTCCATTGTTTAACCCTAATTAGTATTTCTATTGAAAACTCTAATGTCTGATTTTTATTTTTACAGTATGTATTAATTTTTAAAAATATTTTACATCTATTCATCCATCTATCCATCTATCCATCCATCCATCCATCCATCCATTTTACCACATCAACCACCACTATCACTACCATCACCGTCACCACCATCTCTATCACCAGTGACACCACCATGGTGTGTGTGTGTGTGTGTGTGTGTGTGTGTGTGTGTGTGTGTACAGATGTATTCCCTCCTGCAGGTTTAAGTGGAAAGCATAAGATGATACTGTATGTCTTTTATCTGACTGAACCTGAAATTCACCATGTTAGCTAGTTAGACTGACATCAGCCAGAAAACCCCCAGGGTCCATTTGGATCCCCACCCCAGCACTGGGGTTTCAACTTGTACAGCTGTTCATGGCTTTCACATGGGTTCTGGGGATCTGAACTCAGGACCTAATGCTTGCATAGCAAGCACTTTACCTGCTAAGCCATCTCCTAAGACTAAAAATCATTAAAATAATTCTCTGTGCTGTTTTATATCCCAGTAGAGTAACTAATTTTATACGTGTTAAAATTCCTCTATTTGTCGTCAGAAAGAATTTAAGTTTTAACAAAACTTGTTTGCTTGTTTGTTTTCATCATGAACAATTGTCATTTCCCATTGTGTTTCCAAAGTTGTTACTGGTTGTTGCAAGTTGTTCTGCTGGTTGCAAGTTGTTCTGTTTGCATGACAGCGAATTTAGTGAGACTTCTAGGTACTGAAACAAGGAAAGTGACATCATTTGAGAAGCTATTGACAGGAAATGTGACAGACTATCATCTAAGATCTAGGGCTCTGTGAGTGGTTTTTAATGGAAAGGCTGTTCAAGAAAATAGGAATAAAACAATGCAAATAGAACCAGAAGATTATATTTTAATTTTATGCCTCAGGCACCATGAGGTCTGGCTATCTATCTTCAATCAATACTGTCTAGACTGTCTGGGTTACTGCATCTAGTTTCTGGTTACAATAGATGTGCATCCTGAACTATACAGTAGCAGAGCACCTATTTCCTTCCTACAAAAACTCATCTTGTTAAAAAAAATTGAGTTATAAAACTGTGTTCCCTGATATCCTTGGTGAGGTATGAAATCTCAGCAAACCTCTAGGGCTAAGGTTCCTTTGGAACATGGAGTCACTACTTCAAGAGCCCTTTGCTCTGGTTTATCTTACACAGTAGGCTTCAAAAACCACTATGCAAAAGACTGTCTAGGAAAGGAATAAACCTTTCGAGAACAGTTTGTTTCCTTCCTTCCTTCCTTCCTTCCTTCCTTCCTTCCTTCCTTCCTTCCTTCCTTTCTTCCTTCCTTCTTCCCTCCCTCCCTCCCTCCCCCTCCCCCTCCCCCTCCCCGATTCCGCCTCCTCCTCCTCCTCCTCCTCCTCCTCCTCCTCCTCCTCCTCCTCCTCCTCCTCCTCCTCCTCCTTCTTCTTCTTCTTCTTCTTCTTCTTCTTCTTCCTCTCTCTCCCTCTCTCTCTCTCTCTCTCTCTCTCTCTCATTCTCTCTCTCACTAGATATTTTCTTTATTTACATTTCAAATGTTATCCCATTTCCTGGTTTCCCCTCCAAAAACTCCCTATTCCCTCTCCCATACCCCTGATCCCCACATTCCCCTACCCTGGGGCATTGAGCCTTCACAGGATCAAGGGCCGCTCTTCCCTCTGATGACTGACAAGGCCATCTCTCTGCTACATATGCTGCTGGCACCAAGAGTCCTACTCTTTGGTTGGTGGTTTAGTCCCTGGGAACTCAGGGAGTACTGGCTAGTTCATATTGTTATTCCTCCTATGGGGCTGCAAACACCTTCAGCTCCTTGGGTTCTTTCTATCTCCTTGATTAGGGGCCCTGTTCTCAGTCCAATGGTTGGCTGAAAGGATAAACCTCTGTATTTGTAAGGCTTTGGCAGAGCCTGTCAGGAGACAGCTATATAAGTCTCCTGTCAGCAAGTACTTGTTGGCAACCAAAATAGTGTCTAGGTTTGATGACTTGTATATGGGATGGATCCCCAGGTGGGGCAGTCTCTGGCTGGCCTTTTCTTCAGTCTCTGCTCCACACTTGGCCTCTGTATTTACTCCTGTGGGTATTTTGTTCCCCCTTCTAAGAAGGACAGAAGTTGGTACAACTTTGATCTTCCTTCTTCTTGAGCTTCATGTGGTCAGTGAATTGTATATTGAGTATTCCAAGCTTTCAGGCTAATATCCACTTACCAGTGAGTGCATACCATATGTGTTCTTTTATGATTGTAGACCCATCTATTAGCCTAAAAATTTCATGAAGTCATTGTTTTTAATAGTTGAGTAGTGCTCCATCATGTAAATTTACCACATTTTCTGTATCCATTCCTCTGTTGAAGGATATCTGGGTTATATCCAGGTTCTGGCTATGATAAATATACCTGTTATAAACATAGTGGAACATGTGTCCTTATTACATGTTGGAGCATCTTCTGGGTATATGCTGGGTCTTGAGGTAGTACTATGTCCAGAGTTTTGAAGAACTGCCAGACTGATTTCCAGAGTGGTTGTACCAGCTTGCAATCTCACCAACAATGGAGGAGTGTTCACCTTTCTCCACATCCTCACCAGCATCTCCTGTCACCTGAGTTTTTCATTTTAGCCATTCTGACTGGTGTAAGGTGGAATCTCAGGATTGTTTTGATTTGCATTTCCCTGATGACAAAGGATATTGAACATTTCTTTCGGTGCTTCTCAGTCCTTCGAGCTTCCTCAGTTGAGAATTCTCTGTTTAGCAATGTTCCCCATTTTTAGTAGGGTTATTTGGTTCCCTGGAGTCGAACTTCTTGAGTTCTTTGTATATATTGGATCCTGCCATTGAATGTGAGACTCGTAAAGATCTTTTCTCAATTTGTTGGTTGCTGTTTTGTTCTATTGTCAGTGTCCTTTGCCTTACAAGAAGCTTTGCAATTTTATGAGGTCCCATTTGTAGATTGTTGATCTTAGAGTATAAGCCATTGGAGGTTCCAAAGTTTAGAAACTTTTCCCCTGTGCCCATGTGTTTGAGACTTTTCCCCACTTTCTCTTCTATTAGATTCAGTGTATCTGGTTTTTATGTGGAGGTCCTTTATCCACTTGGATTTGAGCTTTGTACAGAGAGATAAGAGTGGATCAATTTGCATTCTTCTATATGTTGACCTCCACTTGAGCCAGCACCATTTGTTGAAAATGCTTCTCTCTCTCTCTCTCTCTCTCTCTCTCTCTCTCTCTCTCTCTCTCTCTCTCTCTCTCTCTCCTTTGTCAAAGATCAAGTGACCAGAGGTATGTGGGTTCATTTCTGGGTCTTCAATTAAATTATGTTGATCTACCTGTTCTGTCATTGTACCAATACCATGCAGTTTTTATCACTATTGCTCTATAGTACAGCTTGAGGTCAAGGATGGTGATTCTCCCAGAAGTTCTTTTATTGTTGAGAATAGTTTTCACTATCCTGAGTTTTGTTATTCCAGATGAATTTGAGAATTGCTCTTTCTAACTCTATGAAGAATTGAGTTGGAATTTTGAAGGAGATTGCATTGAATCTGTAGATTGCTTTTTGGCAAGATAGCCAGTTTTACTATATTAATCCTGCCAATCCACAAGCATGGGAGATCTTTCCGTCTTCTGAGGTCTTCTTTGATTTCTTTCTTCAGAGACTTGAAGTTCTTATCATGCAGATCTTTCACTTCCACAGTTAGAGTCACACCAAGGTATTTTATATTGTTTGTGACTATTGTGAAGAGTGTTGTTTCTCTAATTTCTTTCTCAGCCTCTTCATCCTTTGAGTATAGAAAGGCTACTGATTTGTTTGAATTAATTTTGTATCCAGCCACTTTGCTGAAGTTGTTTAGGAGTTCCCTCATGGAGTTTATCATATCATCTGCAAATAGTGATATTTTGACTTCTTTCTTTCCAATTTATATTACTTTGACCTCCTATTGTTGTCTAATTGCTCTGGCTAGGACTTTTTATTTAATAGGTAGGGAGAGAGTGGGCAGCCTTGTCTAGTCCCTGATTTTAGTGGGATTGCTCAAGTTTCTCTTCATTTAGTTTGATGTTGGCTACTGGTTTGCTGTATATTGCTTTTACTATGTTTAGGTATGTGCCTTGAATTCCTGATCTTTCCAAGACTTTTATCGTGAAGGGTTGTTGGATTTTGTCACATGCTTTCTCAGCATCTAATGAAAGGATCCTTTGGTTTTTTTCTTTGAGTTTGTTTATGTAGTGGATGACGTTGATGGATTTCTGTATATTGACCCATCCCTGGGATGAAGCCTACTTGATTATAATGAGTGTTTGTTTTGATGTGTTCTTAGATTTGGGTTGCGAGAATTTTATTTAGTATTTTTTGCATTGATATTCAAAAGGGAAATTGGTCTGAAGTTCTCTTTCTTTGTTGGGTCTTTGTGTGGTTTAGGTGGCATCATAGAATGAATTGGGTAGTATTCCTTCTGTGTGGAATAGTTTGAAGAATATTGGTATTAGGTCTTCTTTGAAGGTCTGAATTCTGTACTAAACCCATCTGGTCCTGGTTTTTTTGTTTGTTTGTTTGTTTGTTTGTTGTTGTTTTTTTTTTTTTTTTGGTTGGGAGACTATTAATGACTGTTCCTATTTCTTTATGGGTTATGGGACTGCTAAGATGGTTTATCTGATCCTGATTTAACTTTGGTAACTGGTATCTGTCTAGAAAATTGTCCATTTCATCCAGATTTTCCAGTTATGTTGAGTATAGGCTTTTGTAGTAGGATGTGATGATTTTTTTGGATTTCCTTGATTTTGGTTGTTATGTCACCCTTTTAATTCCTGATTTTCTTAATATGGATACTGTCTCTGTGCCCTCTGATTAGTGTGGCTAAGGGTTTATCTATCTTGTTGAATTTCTCAAAGAACCAGCTCCTGATTTTGTTGATTCTTTGTATAGTTCTTCCCCCCCCCCCCCCACTTGGTTGATTTCAGCCCTGAGTTTGATTATCCTGCAGTCTACTCCTCTTGTGTGTATTTGCTTCTTTTTGATGTAGAGGTTTCAGGTGTGCTGTCAAGCTGCTAGTGTATGCTCTCTCTACTTTCTTTTTGGAGGCACTCAGAGCTATGAGTTTTCCTCCTAGCACTGCTTACATTGTGTCCCATAAGTTTGGGTATCTTGTGGCTTCATTTTCATTAAACTCTAAAAAGTCTTTAATTACTTTATTTCTTCCTTGACCAAGTTATCATTGAGTAGAGTATTGTTCAGCCTCCATGTGTATGTGGGCTTTCTATTGTTTATGCTGTTATGAAAGACCAGCCTTAATCCATGGTGATCTGATAGGATGCATGGAATTATTACCATCTTCTTGTATCTGTTGAGGCCTGTTTTGTGACCAATTATATGGTCAGTTTTGGAGAAGGTACTGTGAGGTACTGAGAAGAAGGTATATTCTTTTAGGATAAAATGTTCTGTAGATATCTGTTAAGTCCATTTGGTTCATAACTTCTGTTAGTTTCAAACTGTGTCTGTTTAGTTTCTATTTCCATGATCTGTCCATTGATGAGAGTGGGTGTTGAAGTCTTCCACTATTATTGTATGACGTACAATGTGTATTTTGAGCTTTAGTAAAGTTTCTTTTATGAATGTGGGTGCCCTTGCATTTGGAGCATAGGTCTTCAGAATTGAGAGTTGTTCTTGATAGATTTTTCCTTTGACGAGGATGAAGTGTCCTTCCTTATATTTTTTGATAACTTTAGGTTGACATTTTATTTTATTTGATATTAGAATAGCTACTCCTGCATGTTTCTTGGGACCATTTGCTTGGAGAATTGTTTTCCAGTCTTTTACTCTGAGGTAGTGTCTGTCTTTGTCACTGAGGTAGGTTTCCTATATGCAGCAATAGTCTGGGTCCTTTTTATAAATCCAGTGTGTTAGTCTATGTCTTTTTGTTAGGGAATTGAGTCCATTGATTTTAAGAGATATTAAGGATAGTGATTGTTGCTTCTTGTTATTTTTCTTGTTAGAGGTGAAATTATATTTATATGGCGATCTTATTTTTAGTTTGTTAAAAGAAGATTATTTTCTTGCTTTTTCTAGGGTATAGTTTCCTCCTTGTGTTGGAGTTCTCCATTTGTTATTCTTTGAAGGGCTGGATTTGTGGAAAGATATTGTGTAAATTTGGTTTTGTCATGGAATATCTCCATCTATGGTAATGAAGTGTTTTGTTGGGTATAGTAGTCTGGGCTGGCATTTGTGTTTTCTTAGGGTCTGTATAACATCTGCCCAGCATCTTCTGGCTTTCATAGTCTCTGGTGAGAAGTCTGGTGTAATTCTGATAGGTCTGCCTTTATATGTTACTTGACCTTTTTCCCTTACTGCTTTTAACATTCTTTCTTTGTTTTGTGCATTTGGTGTTTTGACTATTATGTAACAGGAGGAATTTCTTTTGTTGTCCAAGTTAATTGGAGTTCTATAGGCTTCTTGTATGTTCATGGGCATCTCTTTCTTTAGGTTAGGGAAGTTTTCTTCTATAATTTTGTTCATGATATATACTGACCCTTTAATTTGGGAATCTTTGCTCTCTTCTATACCTATTGCATTTAGGTTTTGTCTTCTCATTGTAGTCTGGATTTCCTGGATGTTTTGGGTTAGGAGCTTTTTGCTTTTTGCATTTCCTTTGACTGTTGTGTCAATCTAAGGTATTTTTGCACTTGAGAATATCTCTTTTATCTCTCGTATTCTGTTGGTGATGTTGGTGTCTATGACTCCTGATCTCTTTCCTAGGTTTTCTATTTCCAGAGTTGTCTCCCTTTGTCATTTCTTTATTGTTGCTACTTCCAATTTTAGATCCTGGATGGTTTTGTTCAATTCCTTCACCTTTTTGTATTTTCCTGTAATTCTTTAAAGGATTTTTGTATTTCCTCTTAAAGGTTTATCTTTGTTCTCCTGTATTTCTTTTTTTTTTTAATTAGGTATTTTCCTCGTTTACATTTTCAATGCTATCCCAAAGGTCCCCCATATCCACCCCCCCCAATCCCCTACCCACCCACTCCCCCTTTTTGGCCCTGGCGTTCCCCTGTACTGGGGCATATAAAGTTTGCAAGTCCAATGGGCCTCTCTTTGCAGTGATGGCCGACTAGGCCATCTTTTGATACATATGCAGCTAAAGACAAGAGCTCCTGGGTACTGGTTAGTTCATATTGTTGTTCCACCTATAGGGTTGCAGTTTCCTTTAGCTCCTTGGATAATTCCTCTAGCTCCTCCATTGGGGGCCGTGTGACCCATCCAATAGCTGACTGTGATCATCCACTTCTGTGTTTGCTAGGCCCCGACATAGTCTCACAAGAGAGAGCTATATCTGGGTCCTTTCAGCGAAATCTTGCTAGTGTATGCAATGGTATCAGCATTTGGAAGCTGATTATGGGATGGATCCCTGCATATGGCAATCACTAGATGGTCCATCCTTTCGTCACAGCTCCAAATTTTGTCTCTGTAACTCCTTCCATGGGTGTTTTGTTCCCATTTCTAAGAAAGGGTAAAGTGTCCACACTTTGGACTTCGTTCTTCTTGAATTTCATGCGTTTGGCAAGTTGTATTTTATATCTTGGGTATCCTAAGTTTCTGGGCTAATATCCACTTATCAGTGAGTACATATTGTGCGAGTTCTTTTGTTACTTCACTCAGGATGATACCCTCCAGGTCCATCCATTTGCCTAGGAATTCATAAATTCATTCTTTTTAATAACTGAGAAGTATTCCATTGTGTAAATGTACCACATTTTCTGTATCCATTCCTCTGTTGAGGGGCATCTGGATTCTTTCAAGCTTCTGGCTATTATAAATAAGGCTGCTATGAACATAGTGGAGCATGTGTTCTTCTTACCGGTTGGGACATCTTCTGGATATATGCCCAGGAGAGGTATTGCGGGATCCTCCGGTAGTACTATGTCCAATTTTCTGAGAAACCGCCAGACTGATTTCCAGAGTGGTTGTACAAGCTTGCAATCCCACCAACAATGGAGGAGTATTCCCCTTTCTCCACATCCTCGCCAGCATCTGCTGTCACCTGAGTTTTTGATCTTAGCCATTCTGACTGGAGTGAAGTGGAATCTCAGGGTTGTTTTGATTTGCATTTCCCTGATGATTAAGGATGTTGAACATTTTTTTCAGGTGCTTCTCTGCCATTCGGTATTCCTCAGGTGAGAATTCTTTGTTCAGCTCTGAGCCCCATTTTTTAATGGGGTTATTTGATTTTCTGGAGTCCACCTTCTTGAGTTCTTTATATATATTGGATATTAGTCCCCTATCCGATTTGGGATAGGTAAAGATCCTTTCCCAATCTGTTGGTGGCCTTTTTGTCTTATTGACGGTGTCTTTTGCTTTGCAGAAGCTTTGCAATTTTATGAGGTCCCATTTATCGATTCTTGATTTTACAGCACAAGCCATTGCTGTTCTATTCAGGAATTTTTCCCCTGTACCCATATCTTCGAGGCTTTTCCCTACTTTCTCCTCTATAAGTTTCAGTGTCTCTGGTTTTATGTGGAGTTCCTTAATTCACTTAGATTTGACCTTAGTACAAGGAGATAGTACTGGATCAATTCGCATTCTTCTACATGATAACCGCCAGTTGTGCCAGCACCATTTGTTGAAAATGCTGTCTTTTTTCCACTGGATAGTTTTAGCTCCCTTGTCAAAGATCAAGTGACCATAGGTGTGCGGATTCATCTCTGGGTCTTCAATTCTGTTCCATTGGTCTACTTGTCTGTCACTATACCAGTACCATGCAGTTTTGATCACAATTGCTCTGTAGTACAGTTTCAGGCCAGGCATGGTGATTTCACCAGAGGTTCTTTTATCCTTGAGAAGAATTTTTGCTATCCTCGGTTTTTTGTTATTCCAGATGAATCTGCCGATTGCCCTTTCTAATTCGTTGAAGAATTGAGTTGGAATTTTGATGGGGATTGCATTGAATCTGTAGATTGCTTTTGGCAAGATAGCCATTTTTACAATGTTGATCCTGCCAATCCATGAGGATGGGAGATTTTTCCATCTTCTGAGATCTTCTTTAATTTCTTTCTTTAGAAACTTGAAGTTCTTATCATACAGATCTTTCACTTCCTTAGTTAGAGTCACGCCAAGGTATTTTATATTATTTGTGACTATTGAGAAGGGTGTTGTTTCCCTAATTTCTTTCTCAGCCTGTTTATCCTTTGTGTACAGAAAGGCCATTGACTTGTGTGAGTTAATTTTATATCCAGCTACTTCATTGAAGCTGTTTATCAGGCTTAGGAGTTCTCTGGGGGAATTTTTAGGGTCACTTATATATACTATCATATCATCTGCAAAAAGTGATATTTTGACTTCTTCCTTTCCAATTTGTATCCCCTTGATCTCCTTTTGTTGTCTAATTGCTCTGGCTAGGATTTCAAGTACAATGTTGAATAGGTAGGGCGAGAGTGGACAGCCTTGTCTAGTCCCTGATTTTAATGGGATTGCTTCCAGCTTCTCACCATTTACTTTGATGTTGGCTATTGGTTTGCTGTAGATTGCTTTTATCATGTTTAGGTATGGGCCTTGAATTCCTGATCTTTCCAAGACTTTTATCATGAATGGATGTTGGATTTTGTCAAATGCTTTCTCAGCATCTAACGAGATGATCATGTGGTTTTTGTCTTTGAGTTTGTTTATATACTGGATTACATTGATGGATTTCCGTATATTGAACCATCCCTGCATCCCTGGGATGAAACCTACTTGGTCAGGATGGATGATTGTTTTGATGTGTTCTTGGATTCGGTTAGCAAGAACTTTATTGAGGATTTTTGCATCGATATTCATAAGGGAAATTGGTCTGAAGTTCTCTATCTTTGTTGGGTCTTTTTGTGGTTTAGGTATCAGAGTAATTGTGGCTTCATAGAATGAGTTGGGTAGAGTACCTTGCGTTTCTATTTTGTGGAATAGTTTGTGAAGAACTGGAATAAGGTCTTCTTTGAAGGTCTGATAGAACTCTGCACTAAACCCGTCTGGTCCTGAGCTTTTTTTGCCTAGGGGACTATTAATGACTGCTTCTATTTCTTTAGGGGATATAGGACTGTTGAGATCATTAACCTGATCTTGATTTAGCTTTGGTACCTGGTATCTGTCTAGAAACTTGTCCATTTCATCCAGGTTTTCCAGTTTTGTTGAGTATAGCCTTTTGTAGAAGGATCTGATGGTGTTTTGGATTTCTTCAGGATCTATTGTTATGTCTCCCTTTTCATTTCTGATTTTGTTAATTAGGATGCTTTCCCTGTGCCCTCTAGTGAGTCTGGCTAAGGGTTTATCTATCTTGTTGATTTTCTCAAAGAACCAGCTCCTTGATTGGTTGATTCTTTGAATAGTTCTTCTTGTTTCTACTTGGTTGATTTCACCCCTGAGTTTGATTATTTCCTGCCTTCTACTCCTCTTGGGTGAATTTGCTTCCTTTTGTTCTAGAGCTTTTAGGTGTGTTGTCAAGCTGCTAATGTGTGCTCTCTCTAGTTTCTTTTTGGAGGCACTCAGAGCTATGAGTTTTCCTCTTAGGAATGCTTTCATTGTGTCCCATAAGTTTGGGTATGTTGTGGCTTCATTTTCATTAAACTCCAAAAAGTCCTTAATTTCTTTCTTTATTCCTTCCTTGACCAAGGTATCATTGAGAAGAGTGTTGTTCAGTTTCCACGTGAATGTTGGCTTTCTATTATTTATTTTGTTATTGAAGATCAGCCTTAGTCCATGGTGATCTGATAGGATGCATGGGACAATTTCAATATTTTTATATATGTTGAGGCTTGTTTTGTGACCAATTATGTGGTCAATTTTAGAGAAGGTACCATGAGGTGCTGAGAAGAAGGTATATCCTTTTGTTTTAGGATAAAATGTTCTGTACATATCTGTTAAGTCCATTTGTTTCATCAGTTCTGTTAGTTTCACTGTGTCCCTGTTTAGTTTCTGTTTCCATGATCTGTCCATTGGTGAAAGTGGTGTGTTGAAGTCTCCCACTATTATTGTGTGAGGTGCAATGTGTGCTTTGAGCTTTACTAAAGTTTCTTTAATGAATGTGGCTGCCCTTGTATTTGGAGCATAGATATTCAGAATTGAGAGTTCCTCTTGGAGGATTTTACCTTTGATGAGTATGAAGTGCCCCTCCTTGTCTTTTTTGATGTCTTTGGGTTGGAAGTCGATTTTGTTAGATATTAGAATGGCTACTCCAGCTTGTTTTTTCATACCATTTGCTTGGAAAATTGTTTTCCAGCCTTTCATTCTGAGGTAGTGTCTATCTTTTTCTCTGAGATGAGTTTCCTGTAAGCAGCAAAATGTTGGGTCTTGTTTTTGTAGCCAGTTTGTTAGTCTATGCCTTTTTATTGGGGAGTTGAGTCCATTGATATTAAGAGATATTAAGGAAAAGTAATTGTTGCTTCCTGTTATTTTTGTTGTTAAAGTTGGCATTCTGTTCTTGTGGCTGTCTTCTTTTATTTTTGTTGAGGGATTATCTTCTTGTTTTTTCTAGGGCTTGGTTCCCGTCCTTGTATTGGTTTTTTTCTGTTATTATCCTTTGAAGGGCTGGATTGGTGGAGAGATAATGGGTAAATTTAGTTTTGTCGTGGAATACTTTGGTTTCTCCATCTATGGTAATTGAGAGTTTGGCTGGGTATAGTAGTCTGGGCTGGAATTTGTGTTCTCTCTCTTTTTTTTTTTTTTTTTTTTTTTTTTGGTTTTTCGAGACAGGGTTTCTCTTTGTAGCCCTGGCTGTCCTGGCACTTACTCTGTAGATCAGGCCGGCCTCGAACTCAGAAATCTGCCTGCCTCTGCCTCCCGAGTGCTGGGATTAAAGGCATGTGCCACCACTCCCGGCTTAATTTGTGTTCTCTTAGTGTCTGTATAACATCTGTCCAGGCTCTTCTGACTTTCATAGTCTCTGGTGAAAAATCTGGTGTAATTCTGATAGGCTTGCCTTTATATGTTACTTGACCATTTTCCCTTGCTGCTTTTAGTATTCTATCTTTATTTAGTGCATTTGATGTTCTGATTATTATGTGTCGGGAGGAATTTCTTTTCTGGTCCAGTCTATTTGGAGTTCTGTAGGCTTCTTGTATGTTCATGAGCATCTCTTTCTTTAGATTTGGGAAGTTTTCTTCAATAATTTTGTTGAAGATGTTTGCTGGTCCTTTGAGTTGAAAATCTTCATTCTCATCCACTCCTATTATCCGTAGGTTTGGTCTTCTCATTGTGTCCTGGATTTCCTGGATGTTTTGAGTTAGGATCTTTTTGCATTTTCCATTTTCTTTGATTGTTGTGCCGATGTTCTCTATGGAATCTTCTGCACCTGAGATTCTCTCTTCCATCTCTTGTATTCTGTTGCTGATGCCCTGGACTGGGCGAAGTGGGAGTGCTGGGTTCTGATGATGGTGAGTGGTCCTGGTTTCTGTTAGTAGGATTCTTACTTTTACCTTTTGCCATCTGGCAATCTCTGGAGTTAGTTGTTATAGTTGTCTTTGTTTAGAGATTGTTCCTCTGGTGATTTTGTTACCCTCTATCAGCAGACGTGGGAGACTAGCTCTCTCCTCTGAGTTTCAGTGGTCAGAGCAGTCTCTGCAGGCAAGCTCTCCTCTTTCAGGGAAGGTGCACAGTTATCTGGTGTTTGGACCTCCTCCTGGGTGAAGATGAAGGCCCAAAACAGGATCTTTCCCAGAAGCTGTGTTGCTTTGGCCAGGAAGGTGGCCGGTTGTCTGGAGCCGAAGATGGTGCCGCTTCAGAAACTCTGTGGCTCTCGCCTGTCCCAGAAACTGCTGACCTCTGTATTCCACACCCTCACCCGTGCAGCCTACCCTCCGCGGAGTCCCGGAACCAAGGTGGCTCCCGCTGGAGCCTGAGGCAGAAACCTCTCGGGCCGGGCAGACCCCTGTGCTCTCACCAGGAAGGTGACCGGTTGTCTGGAGCTGAAGATGGCACCGCCTCCTCCTGTATTTCTTTAAGGGAGTTATTTATGTCCTTCTTAAAGTCCTCTATAAGCATTACAAGATTTGATTTTAAATCCAAATCTTGCTTTTCCAGTGTGTTGAGATATCCAGGTCTTACTGTGGTAGGAGAACTGAGTTCTGATGATGCCAAGTAGCCTTTATTTCTCTTGGTAAGGTTCTTATGCTCGCCTTTCTCCATCTAGTGATCTCTTTGTTAGTTGGTCTTGCTGTTTCTGGCTGGAGCTTGTCCCTCTTGTGGGCCTGTAAGCCTGTTCCAGCACTCCTGAGAGACCAATTCTCACCTGGAGGGACCTGTGTACAGCAGGCTGTGGAACAGTCTTTGCTCTGGGTGCAGATGGTGACTGGAAGGATCCTGTCCCAGCTGCTCTACTGTTTGTGTGCCCTGTGCGCTTCTGACCAGGAGGGCTTTGGACAGTTATTGGGGAGAAAGTGGCTATCTCACCTCTGAGCTCAGGGTAAGAGCACTCCTGGGAGACCAGCTCACTCCTGGCAGGACCTGTGTACATATGGCTGTGGAACAGCTTTAATTCCCAAGTGCAGATGGTGACCTGAAGGATTCGAGAACAGTTTTCAAGAGGATATAAATGTTGTGCTTATTCTATGTGGTGTGAACCAGGAATACAGCCATTCCAGAGACTGCAGAGATAACTTTACAGTAGGAAATATCTGAAGAGTTTTTCTCTTTCCCTATCATTCCATGATGAACCAGTTGTTGAGAAACCAGTGAAACAAAGAAGATGCCTGGTGTAACATGGATGGACTATGGAAAATCCCTCCCCAACAGGTACATGTGTCAAAACCTAGGTCCCCAGATGGAAGTTCTATTTTCAGAGGTTCTGGAAAGTTTTAAGAAATGGGGCCTAATGGAAGAAGTGGATCACAAGGGCAGGTTTCGGGGTATAATGTCTAGGATAACTTCTTTTCTCTCTGTGCTTCTGGTGCACAACGCATAGAGGACCTTCTTCTACACATGCTCTTGATGCCATGATATTCTATATGAGACCATATTACCATAGACGAAACACACTGAGACTGTGAGGCAAAATAAACAATTCTTACTCTAACTTGTCTCAGAAAAGCTTCATGAAGGGAATTAATATAAGTAGTTTTTATTATAATCAAAGTTAATGGGAAATTCTCTTTTATATGTCCATTGGTGTAATGCTGTAAAAACTTAAATATATTTCTTCTGTCATACTCACATTCCTAATTAGATTTTGAAAGAGACAAGCTAATGAAATTACATAAGTCTCAGAGTTATAAAATTTCAACAGACAACCTACATAAAAATACATGATAATTTTGATTACCCAAAATCTTTTTAGAAAAGTAATGCCCTTAATAATTATATTAATTAATTACTCTACACATGATAAGGGTTTAATGGAATGTGTTGCATATATTTAAATTTTTTATTCACAGAAAAATTTTAAGTATAAAATAAAATCCAAGAACATGTTTTTAAATGACCTTTCAAAGAACAAGATTAATGTCTTAGTAATTCTGTAATTCTTACATGTAAGAAAATCCAGAGGATTTATTTCACAGCTCTCAAACAGTATTTTACTTAGTACTGCAAACACATGTGTTAAATGAGAGTGAGGAATACTACTTTGTATCCTCTGACAATGGACACTTCAGTTGGTAAAGTCACTATAGTCAATGCTCCTGCATATGTAAGTCTTTATAAATACATTGGTTTGAGTTAAAGAACCATAATGGAAAACAAAGGATATAAACTTGGGCCCAGTAACAGACTGAGGGAGACAAAGGTGATGGGAAAAGTTTGGTTTCAGTGCAGATAGTTTTAGTTGCTGACAGGTGAATAGAACACATCAAAGGAATTGCCACACTCTTTATTATAATAATAATAATTATTATTTTATAGGTTTAAATAAGTTACTGATGGTTGGAAAGGACACACACAGAGGAGGCAGGGAGAGAAAGGTACGCACATCTTCCTTTAACTAGAAATACACAGGTTAGTGGGAGCCAGTGGACCACATTTCAGGCAGCAATTTCTGTGGCAATCAGAGCCCTGAAGCAGGACTGTGCAGCTGCTCAGAGTAACTGCACTAAGTCTTTCCAAACTGGAAAAGCTTAATTTGTACTTTTTCAGATTGGAAATATATATGATTGTTCGCAACCAGTGCCCTTAGTGGTGTGGGGATTAAGCCATCTGAGACTCCATGGTTCTCAGGTCAAGCTTGGTCGCAAGTGACTTCACTGGTTTATGCAGAATGCCTATGTGTCCAGTCGTCCATGACAGAGGCCCCGAGTTCCAGGGAAATTTGTTGTTCTTAACCTCAGAACGCCTTCCTCTAGCTTCATCCTGTTTCACCCTTCAGCCCCATGTCCCCAGATTACTACCCAGAGCCTCAAGCCAGAGCGAAGAGCAGTGTGTTTGTGCCAATGAGTCTTGGACAAGATGAGTATTTGTACATACTGCAGAGATGTCAAACACCCTAGCACTATGCAGACTGCGCTCTCACACTAAAGTACATATGAAATGATACCAGGTCACTTCAGCCACTGGAGATCTGTAAGAAGAGATTACGTTCAAGTAGTAGAACATCTGTGTAAACCTAATCTGAATCCATTCCAGAGAAGTTGCTTGTAAATCCACTTGTATTTTTCTAAGATTGTACCGGAAATACTTTTGTTAACCTTTTTTTTTTTTTTTTTCTGAGATGGGGTTTCTCTGTGGAGCCCTGGCTGTCCTAGAACTAGTTCCTTAGTCCAGGAAGGCCTTGAACTCACAGAAATCAGTCTACCTTTGCTTCTTGAGTGCTGTGATTAAAGCCTCTACCACCCAGCCTTGTTTTAACTTTCCCTTCTCTGGACTCTCCCCCACAGGCCTGGGAGGCCACAGGTCTACACACTGCTGAGAGCAAGGGAGATTGTTGCATGTGATACATGAAGGCTTCATTTAACAGCCAATTACTTTATGAGAAATTTTTTAAAAGCAAATACCTAAGATATAGAGTTTGTGCACATATATTTATGTAAAACAGCAAGAAAACTTATCAAAACTTCGGAGAACAGTTCAAGTAACATTCACAGTGGAAAAATGAGGAGGCAGTGGTCAGTCTGAAGTGCAGAATACAGTTTTCTCTTTCGAAGAAGGAAGTTCTGCTTCTCAGTGTGGGTAAGCAGCTTCATCGTGCTCAGTTTAGATCTAAACTATGTATTAAGGACTTGGTTTCTAGGGAGGAGCTTTAACAGACCCAGCCCAGTGAGGTGTCGTTAGGTCACTGGGAGCATGCCCTGTGAGGAGGGTGGTGAGACCCTGGCATTTTCCCTGGCTTGTATTTTTTCCAAGCTTTACTTGAAAAGGAGTGCAGACATCCCGAATAATGTTCTCTAAGACTCCCATGCAATTGGGATTCTATTTCTCTTCTGAAGAAGACATACCCCCACTGGAACTTCAGTCACTGTAACAAATACCCTGGAATCATCAACTTATAATGAAAGAGAATTTACTAGACATACAGCGCTGGAGGTTTTAGACCATGATTGACTGGCCTCGGCAGGAGTGTGATCCACCCAGATGCCAAAAAATGAACCAAATCCACTGAGATGCCAAAAAGTACCAAATCTTCTGAGATCGCTCCCCACCCACAAATAGCCGATTGGTCTAAAAAACATAAAGTGCTTAAAATGTACAGAAAATATTTTACGTGAAATTAAGCCTGGTAATAGTCAAAGTGGTTATTTAGTTACAGATGAATTGATCATATATATATATATATATATATATATATATATATATATATATATATGATGTATATAAGTATATTCTGAAACTATAGAATCTGTGTGTAATCTGTTGTCCTTATCCAAGAAAGGAACTAAGGAGTTAAAATGTGGAGGGTGTCATGAGATGGCTCTGGAGTTCCCCCATGCTGCCTCTGCTGGGATTGGCCATGTGACCTAGAAACCTGTGGGAGTTAGGATATTTCAACTGTACAAATAATGCATAGTTATGATTCTCACATGGCTTTAGAGAGTGCCTCAGTTGTACTACAGTCACTAATACACACATTACCTGTCACAGATACCTAGTTTTTTTATATATTGCTAAATATATAAATATATTTACAGGATACATATATGCACTCACATACTCCATGCACACAGGTTTTGTGATACATGTGCTGCAAAACAAGCCAAATAAGCTAAGACCTCAGTATAAACTCACACAGCAAAGCAAGTGTTCTAATAACATAAGCACTGAAGCTTGGCAAGCCCATCCTAAGACTAGCTGTAGCTTTTCAATATTTCCATCCACATCTTGTGGGCATGCCACTCGGTGGATGCTGGTGTTTATGCATGACATCTCCTAGAGTTGTGCCGAAAAGAGCTGGCATATATGCAGTTCTGTTTCTGAACATGGGCATTCATCTTTTAACCTAAGGACACAAGGATATCTGCATCAGTCATCACAGTGGCAGTCCGGTTTCTCATAATGTTCTGCAGTTGGTATGTGCTACTTATGGAATCAATCTGCATCTATCTTAACTGGCATGGGTTTTGCTTTGGTATAAATCAGTATGTGCATTTGTCTTGTTCTGTAAGAGCTGTAGAGCACTGTTTTACATATCTTGTAATTTAATTAGTCTATTAATTTCAGAGTAACAGTTAACTCTTTGCTCGAGTGTGAGGCTGTATAGTGAAAAGCTATAGTTTCCCTTCTTTTATGCTGAAATTTTTCCATTGGAAATTGAATCCATAAATTATTTTTTATAATTAAAAAATATATAGACAAAATAAAAATGAATTTTAAATATCTTTATACACTGATATAGAAAATGGAAATTATTTTGAGTATCTTTATGACCTGTTTGACTGACACACTCATGTCCAGCCATCAACACGTTTTTAAAAGCCAGTAAATACTTGCTATATGCCAGCAACTAAATTGTCCTCTTTAAATATAAAAGCCCATTTCAGGTTTTTTAGACTTTTTTCTTTAAAACAATCCGTTTTCAATATGAACAACAAAAGGCTGTTCTAAGGTCATGAGAGGAGAGGTGATTCATATATATATATATAGGATATTCTAATTTTAGTACTCGGTAGGGTGCAGCATCTGTCAGAAAAGAGAACAGAGCCATCCTGTGAGCAAGAAACAGAAGCTGACAAGCAAATGAGGAGGCAGGGAGCTGTGTGCTGTGTAATCACCGATATTCTAAAGAGCCTGTGGGCTAACTAGGTCCGGAGAGCATCTCCATAAATAGTCTAGTAGACCAGACTCGCCCCTAGAGGAGACCTTGGAGCTGGAAACACTTGCTCTCTGGGCTTCCTCCTCCTCAGTGCCCTGCCTGCAGACAGTATGGCTTCCCATCTAGCTTGAGAGATGTTCTCTCTGACTGCTAATGTCCTTCCCAGGGCCCTGTTCTACATCCTCGTCCATGTTTGTCTTTTTAGAACCAGCTGGGTTTGGGGGCCTTGGGATATTGGGGGCGAAGCATGAGGCAGTTCCTTGGACCAAATTTTAGACCATCTAAAACCAAGCGAAGTTAAGTGACTTACCCCAAGACACAAAGATTTTACAAACCATTGTGCAGCTTGTAAGATCTTATTTTGTTTCTCACCGTTCCCCTTAACTGTTTTTTTGATTCGATGTTTTCTTTATTTAAATTTCAAATGCTTTCCACTTTTCAGGCAAGTCTTCCCTTTGGAACTCCCCCTTCCCACCCCTTTTCCCCTGCTTCTACAAGAGTGTTCACCCCCACACCCACCCACTCCAGTCCTCCTGCCCTGGCATTCCCCTACACTGGGGCATCGAACACTCTCAAGGCCCAAGGGCCTCTCCTCCCACTGATATCCAACAAGGCCATCCTCTGCCACATATGTGTCCAGTGCCATGGGTTGCTCCACGTGTATTCTTTGGTTGGTGGTCCAGTCTCCGGGAGCTCTAGGGGGTCTGCCCTATTGACACTGTTGCTCCCTCCATGGGGCTGCAAATCCCTGCAGCTCCGTCAGTCCCTTTTCCAACACCTCCATCAGGGACCCCAGAGCTCACTCCAATAGTTGGCTTCAAGCATCCACGTCTGTATTTGTCAGGCTCTGTCAGAACCTCTCAGGGGACAGAAATATCAGACTTCCATCAGCAAGCACTTCCTGGCATTCATAGTAGCGTCCCAGTTTGGTGGATTTATATGGGATGGATTCCCAGGTGGGGCAGTCTCTGGATGGCCTTTCCTTCAGTCTCCACACTTTGTTTCCATATTTCCTCCTGTGAGTATTTTGTTCACCCTTCTAAAAGGCAATGAAGCATCCACATTTTGGTCTTTGTTCTTCTTAGAATCTTTGGTATTCCCAGCTTTTGGGTTAATATCCACTAATCAGTGGATATTACATACCACATGTGTTCTTTTGTGACAGAGTTACTTCACTCAGGTTGATATTTTCAAGTTCTATCCATTTGCTTAAAATTTTTCATGAAGTCATTGTTTTTAATAGCTGAGTAGTAGTACTCCATTGTATAAATGTATCACATTTTCTGTGTCCATTGCTCTGTTGAAGGACATCTGGGTTCTTAACAGCTTCTGGGTATTATAAATATAGCTGTTATAAACATAGTAGAGCATGTGTCCTTATTACATGTTGGAGCATCTTCTGGGTATATGCCCAGGAGTGGTATAGCTAGATCCTCAGAAAATATTATGTCAAGTTTTCTGAGGAACTGCCAGACTGATTTCCAGAGTGGTTGTACCAGTTTGCAATCCCACCAGCACCACCTCTTTCTCCACATCCTTGCCAGTACCTGCTGTCACCTGAGTTTTTCATCTTAGCCATTCTGACTGGTGTGAGGTGGCATCTCAGGATTGTTTTGGTTTGCATTTCCCTGATGACAAAGGATGTTGAACATTTCTTTAGGTGCTTCTCAGTCCTTTGAGTTTCCTCAGTTGAGAATTCTCTGTTTAGCTCTGTTCCCCATTTTTAATAGGGTTATTTGGTTCCCTGGAGTCGAACTTCTTGAGTTCTTTGTATATATTGGATATTAGCCCCTCCATCGGATATGACACTGGTAAAGATCTTTTCCCAAACTGTTGGTTGCTGTTTTGTCCTATTGACAGTGTCCTTTGCCTTACAGAAGATTTGCAATTTTATGTGGTCCCATTTGTAGATTGTTGATGTCAATAAGAGCATAAGCCGTTGGAGATTCCAAAGTTCAGGAATGTTTTTTCCCCTGTGCCCATGTGTTTGAGACTTTTCCCCACTTTCTCTTCTATTAGATTCAGTGTATCTGGTTTTATGTGGAGGGCCTTCATCCACTTGGTTATGAGCTTTGTACAGAAAGATAAGAATGGATCAATTTGTATTCTTCTACATGTTGACTATCAGTTGAACCAGCACCATTTGTTGAAAATGCTGTCTTTTTTTCCACTTTTTTTTTTTTAGCTCCTTTGTCAAAGATCAATTGACCAGAGGTGTATGGGTTCATTTCTGGGACTTCTATTCAATTCAATCTACCTGACTGCCACTGTACTAATACCATGTAGTTTTTATCACTATTGCTCTGTAGTACAGCTTGAGGTCAGGGACGGTGAGTCCCTCAGAAGTTCTTTTATTGTTGAGAATAGTTTTTGCTATCCTAGGTTTTTTGTTATTCCAGATGAATTTGAGAATTGCTCTTTCTAACTCTATGAAGAATTGAGTTGGAATTTTGAAGGGGATTGCATTGAATCTGTAGATTGCTTTCTGTAAGATTGCCATTTTCACCATATTAATCCTGCCAATCCATGAGCATGGGAGATCTTTCCATCTTCTGAGATCTTCTTTGATTTCTTTCTTCAGAGACTTGAAGTTCTTGTCATACAGAATTTTTACTTGTTTGGTTAGAATCACACTAAGATACTTTATATTGTTTGTGACTATTGTGAAGAGTGTTGTTTCCCTAATTTCTTTCTCAGCCTATTTATCCTTTGATTATAGGAAGGCTACTGATTTGTTTGAGTTTATTTTATATCCGGCCACTTTGCTGAAGTTGTTTATCATCTAGTGAAGTTTTTAGGGTCACTTAAGTATACTATGATATCATCTGCAAATAGTGATCTTTTGACTTCTTCCTTTCCAATTTGTATCCCTTTGACCTCCTTTTGTTGTCTAAGTGCCTTAGCTAGAACTTTAAGTACTATATTGAATAGATAGGGAAAGAGAGAGCAGCCAGAGGGCACAGAGACAGTATCCAAATTAACAAAATCAGAAATTAAAAGGGAGATATAAAAACAGAAACAGAGGAAATTCAAAAAAATTCATCAGATCCTACTACAAAACCCTATACTCAACACAACTGGAAAATCTGGATGAAATGGACAATTTTCTAGACAAATATCAGTTACCAAAGTTAAATCAGGATCAGATAAACCATCTAAACAGTCCCATAACCCATAAAGAAATAGAAGCAATCATTAAAAGTCTCCCAACCAAAAAAAGCCCAGGACTGGATAGGTTTAGTGAAGAATTCTATCAGACCTTCAAAGAAGACCTAATACCAATACTCATCAAACTATTCCACAAAATAGAAACAGAAGGAATACTAATTCATTCTATGAAGCCAACACTAAGCTGATATCAAAACCTCACAAAGACCCAACAAAGAAATAAAATTTCAAATCAATTTCCCTTTTGAATATCAATGCAATAATACTCAATAAAATTCTCGTAAACCCAATCCAAGAACACATCAAAATGATCATTCGTCACAGTCAAGTATGGTTCATCCCAGGGATGCAGGGATGGTTCACTATACGGAAATCCATCAATGTAATACACTACATAAACAAACTCAAAGAAAAAAAAACAAAAGATTATTTCATTAGATGCTGAAAAATCTTTTGACGAAGTTCAACATCCCTTCATGTTAAAAGTCTTGAAAAGTTTAGGAATTCAAGGCCCATACCTAAATAGTAAAAGCAAACCAGTAGTCAACATTAAACCAAATGAAGAGAAACTTTAAGCAATCCCTTAATTGCTTCTTAATAATTTCCCAAACACACAGCAGTAACCTCTGGGGTTACTTACTGACTGATTCTCAGGCTGGTATCAGAATTCTGTGTATCAATCTTGGTTCCGGGACTCCACGGGACCTAGAAAATCAGTCTGAACAGGTTAGAGGGTGCGCCAGAGAACCGGACAGCTTCTGGGAAAGGCGGAAGCACAGAGCCTCTGAGGCAGCACCCTTGGCGGGCCGCAGACAGCCGGCCACCATCCGGACCAGAGGACAGGTGTCCGCCTGGCTCGGGAGGCAGCCTCAGCCTCAGGAGCAGCGGTCGCCATCTTGGTTCCAGGACTCCCTGGAGCTTAGGAATTTAGCCTGCACAGGTGAGAGTCTGCACCACAGAAGCTGACAGCTTCTGGGGACTGCCAAAACAACACAGCTTCTGAGAAAGGCCCTGTTTTGGGCCTTCTTCTTCGACCAGGAGGAGGTCCAAAAACAAGATATCTGCGCACCTTCCCTGTAAGAGAGCTTGCCAGCAGAGAGTGCTCTGAGCACTGAAACTCAGAGGAGAGAATCTGTCTCCCAGGTCTGCTGAGAGACGGTAACAGAATCACCAGAAGAACAATCTCTAAACAGAGTCAACTATAACTACTAACTCCAGAGATTACCAGATGGCGAAAGGTAAACGTAGGAATCCTACTAACAGGAACCAAGACCACTCACCATCATCAGAACCCAGCACTCCCACTTCGCCCAGTCCAGGGCACCACAACACACCCGAAAACCTAGACCTAGATTTAAAAGCATATCTCATGATGATGGTAGAGGACATCAAGAAGGACTTTAATAAATCACTTAAAGAAATACAGGAGAACACTGCTAAAGAGTTACAAGTCCTTAAAGAAAAACAGGAAAACACAATCAAACAGGTAGAAGTCCTTACAGAAAAAGAGGAAAAAACATACAAACAGGTGATGGAAATGAACAAAACCATACTAGACCTAAAAAGGGAAGTAGACACAATAAAGAAAACTCAAAGTGAGGCAACGCTGGAGATAGAAACCCTAGGAAAGAAATCTGGAACCATAGATTTGAGCATCAGCAACAGAATACAAGAGATGGAAGAGAGAATCTCAGGTGCAGAAGATTCCATAGAGAACATCGGCACAACAATCAAAGAAAATGGAAAATGCAAAAAGATCCTAACTCAAAACATCCAGGAAATCCAGGACACAATGAGAAGACCAAACCTACGGATAATAGGAGTGGATGAGAATGAAGATTTTCAACTCAAAGGACCAGCAAACATCTTCAACAAAATTATTGAAGAAAACTTCCCAAATCTAAAGAAAGAGATGCTCATGAACATACAAGAAGCCTACAGAACTCCAAATAGACTGGACCAGAAAAGAAATTCCTCCCGACACATAATAATCAGAACATCAAATGCACTAAATAAAGATAGAATACTAAAAGCAGCAAGGGAAAATGGTCAAGTAACATATAAAGGCAAGCCTATCAGAATTACACCAGATTTTTCACCAGAGACTATGAAAGTCAGAAGAGCCTGGACAGATGTTATACAGACACTAAGAGAACACAAATTAAGCCGGGAGTGGTGGCGCATGCCTTTAATCCCAGCACTCGGGAGGCAGAGGCAGGCGGATTTCTGAGTTCGAGGCCGGCCTGATCTACAGAGTGAGTGCCAGGACAGCCAGGGCTACAAAGAGAAACCCTGTCTCGAAAAACCAAAAAAAAAAAAAAAAAAAAAAAAAGAGAGAGAGAACACAAATTCCAGCCCAGACTACTATACCCAGCCAAACTCTCAATTACCATAGATGGAGAAACCAAAGTATTCCACGACAAAACCAAATTCACACATTATCTCTCCACGAATCCAGCCCTTCAAAGAATAATAACAGAAAAAAACCAATACAAGAACGGGAACAATGCCCTAGAAAAAACAAGAAGATAATCCCTCAACAAACCTAAAAGAAGACAGCCACAAGAACAGAATGCCAACTTTAACAACAAAAATAACAGGAAGCAACAATTACTTTTCCTTAATATCTCTTAACATCAATGGTCTCAACTCCCCAATAAAAAGACATAGACTAACAAACTGGCTACACAAACAAGACCCAACATTTTGCGGTTTACAGGAGACACATATCAGAGAAAAAGATAGACACTACCTCAGAATAAAAGGCTGGAAAACAATTTTCCAAGCAAATGGTATGAAGAAACAAGCTGGAGTAGCCATCCTAATATCTGATAAGATTGACTTCCAACCCAAAGTCATCAAAAAAGACAAGGAGGGGCACTTCGTTCTCATCAAAGGTAAAATCCTCCAAGAGGAACTCTCAATTCTGAATATCTATGCTCCAAATACAAGGGCAGCCACATTCATTAAAGAAACTTTAGTAAAGCTCAAAGCACACATTGCACCTCACACAATAATAGTGGGAGACTTCAACACACCACTTTCACCAATGGACAGATCATGGAAACAGAAACTAAACAGGGACACAGTGAAACTAACAGAACTGATGAAACAAATGGATCTGACAGATATCTACAGAACATTTTATCCTAAAACAAAAGGATATACCTTCTTCTCAGCACCTCATGGTACCTTCTCCAAAATTGACCACATAATAGGTCACAAAACAGGCCTCAACAGATTTAAAAATATTGAAATTGTCCCATGTATCCTATCAGATCACCATGCAATAAGGCTGATCTTCAATAACAAAAAAAATAACAGAAAGCCAACATTCACGTGGCAACTGAATAACACTCTTCTCAATGATACCTTGGTCAAGGAAGGAATAAAGAAAGAAATTAAAGACTTTTTAGAGTTTAATGAAAATGAAGCCACAACGTACCCAAACCTTTGGAACACAATGAAAGCATTTCTAAGAGGGAAACTCATAGCTCTGAGTGCCTCCAAGAAGAAACGGGAGAGAGCACATACTAGCAGCTTGACAACATTTCTAAAAGCTCTAGAAAAAAAGGAAGCAAATTCACCCAAGAGGAGTAGACGGCAGGAAATAATCAAACTCAGGGGTGAAATCAACCAAGTGGAAACAAGAAGAACTATTCAAAGAATTAACCAAACGAGGAGTTGGTTCTTTGAGAAAATCAACAAGATAGATAAACCCTTAGCCAGACTCACTAGAGGGCACAGGGAAAGCATCCTAATTAACAAAATCAGAAATGAAAAGGGAGACATAACAACAGATCCTGAAGAAATCCAAAACACCATCAGATCCTTCTACAAAAAGCTATACTCAACAAAACTGGAAAACCTGGACGAAATGGACAAGTTTCTAGACAGATACCAGGTACCAAAGTTGAATCAGGATCAAGTTGACCTTCTAAACAGTCCCATATCCCCTAAAGAAATAGAAGCAGTTATAAATAGTCTCCCAGCCAAAAAAAGCCCAGGACCAGACGGGTTTAGTGCAGAGTTCTATCAGACCTTCAAAGAAGATCTAATTCCAGTTCTGCACAAACTTTTTCACAAGATAGAAGTAGAAGGTACTCTACCCAACTCATTTTATGAAGCCACTATTACTCTGATACCTAAACCACAGAAAGATCCAACAAAGATAGAGAACTTCAGACCAATTTCTCTTATGAATATCGATGCACAAATCCTCAATAAAATTCTCGCTAACCGAATCCAAGAACACATTAAAGTAATCATCCATCCTGACCAAGTAGGTTTTATTCCAGGGATGCAGGGATGGTTTAATATACGAAAATCCATCAATGTAATCCATTATATAAACAAACTCAAAGACAAAAACCACATGATCATCTCGTTAGATGCAGAAAAAGCATTTGACAAGATCCAACACCCATTCATGATAAAAGTTCTGGAAAGATCAGGAATTCAAGGCCCATACCTAAACATGATAAAAGCAATCTACAGCACACCAGTAGCAAACATCAAAGTAAATGGAGAGAAGCTGGAAGCAATTCCACTAAAATCAGGGACTAGACAAGGCTGCCCACTTTCTCCCTACCTTTTCAACATAGTACTTGAAGTATTAGCCAGAGCAATTCAACAACAAAAGGAGATCAAGGGGATACAAATTGGAAAGGAGGAAGTCAAAATATCACTTTTTGCAGATGATATGATAGTATATATAAGTGACCCTAAAAATTCCACCAGAGAACTCCTAAACCTGATAAACAGCTTTGGTGAAGTAGCTGGATATAAAATAAACTCAAACAAGTCAATGGCCTTTCTCTACACAAAGAATAAACAGGCTGAGAAAGAAATTAGGGAAACAACACCCTTCTCAATAATCACAAATAATATAAAATATCTCGGCGTGACTCTAACTAAGGAAGTGAAAGATCTGTATGATAAAAACTTCAAGTCTCTGAAGAAAGAAATTAAAGAAGATCTCAGAAGATGGAAAGATCTCCCATGCTCATGGATTGGCAGGATCAACATTGTAAAAATGGCTATCTTGCCAAAAGCAATCTACAGATTCAATGCAATCCCCATCAAAATTCCAACTCAATTCTTCAACGAATTAGAAGGAGCAATTTGCAAATTCATCTGGAATAACAAAAAACCTAGGATAGCAAAAACTCTTCTCAAG
This sequence comes from Mus musculus, assembly GCF_000001635.26. Lineage (NCBI taxonomy): Eukaryota > Metazoa > Chordata > Mammalia > Rodentia > Muridae > Mus > Mus musculus. Next base: position 52,978,480 of record NC_000067.6, on the reverse strand, counting down.
GATAAAAGAACCTCTGGTGGAATCACCATGCCTGACCTAAAGCTTTACTACAGAGCAATTGTGGTAAAAACTGCATGGTACTGGTATAGAGACAGACAAGTAGACCAATGGAACAGAATTGAAGACCCAGAAATGAACCCACACACCTATGGTCACTTGATCTTCGACAAGGGAGCTAAAACCATCCAGTGGAAGAAAGACAGCATTTTCAACAATTGGTGCTGGCACAACTGGTTGTTATCATGTAGAAGAATGCGAATCGATCCATACTTATCTCCTTGTACTAAGGTCAAATCTAAATGGATCAAAGAACTTCACATAAAACCAGAGACACTCAAACTTATAGAGGAGAAAGTGGGGAAAAGCCTTGAAGATATGGGCACAGGGGAAAAATTCCTGAACAGAACAGCAATGGCTTGTGCTGTAAGATCGAGAATTGACAAATGGGACCTAATGAAACTCCAAAGTTTCTGTAAGGCAAAAGACACCGTCAGTAAGACAAAAAGACCACCAACAGATTGGGAAAGGATCTTTACCTATCCTAAATCAGATAGGGGACTAATATCCAACATATATAAAGAACTCAAGAAGGTGGACTTCAGAAAAGCAAATAACCCCATTAAAAAATGGGGCTCAGAACTGAACAAAGAATTCTCACCTGAGGAATACCGAATGGCAGAGAAGCACCTGAAAAAATGTTCAACATCCTTAATCATCAGGGAAATGCAAATCAAAACAACCCTGAGATTCCACCTCACACCAGTCAGAATGGCTAAGATCATAAATTCAGGTGACAGCAGATGCTGGCAAGGATGTGGAGAAAGAGGAACACTCCTCCATTGTTGGTGGGATTGCAGGCTTGTACAACCACTCTGGAAATCCGTCTGGCGGTTCCTCAGAAAATTGGACATAGTACTACCGGAGGATCCAGCAATACCTCTCCTGGGCATATATCCAGAAGATGCCCCAACTGGTAAGAAGGACACATGCTCCACTATGTTCATAGCAGCCTTATTTATAATAGCCAGAAACTGGAAAGAACCCAGATACCCCTCAACAGAGGAATGGATACAGAAAATGTGGTACATCTACACAATGGAGTACTACTCAGCTATTAAAAAGAATGAATTTATGAAATTCCTAGCCAAATGGATGGACCTGGAGGGCATCATCCTGAGTGAGGTAACACATTCACAAAGGAACTCACACAATATGTACTCACTGATAAGTGGATATTAGCCCAAAACCTAGGATACCCAAGATATAAGATACAATTTCCTAAACACATGAAACTCAAGAAAAATTAAGACTGAAGTGTGGACACTATGCCCCTCCTTAGAAGTGGGAACAAAACACCCTTGGAAGGAGTTACAGAGACAAAGTTTGGAGCTGAGATGAAAGGATGGACCATGTAGAGACTGCCATATCCAGGGATCCACCCCATAATCAGCATCCAAACGCTGACACCATTGCATACACTAGCAAGATTTTATCGAAAGGACCCAGATGTAGCTGTCTCATGCGAGACTATGCCGGGGCCTAGCAAACACAGAAGTGGATGCTCACAGTCAGCTAATGGATGGATCACAGGGCTCCCAATGGAGGAGCTAGAGAAAGTACCCAAGGAGCTAAAGGGATCTGCAACCCTATAGGTGGATCAACATTATGAACTAACCAGTACCCCGGAGCTCTTGACTCTAGCTGCATATGTATCAAAAGATGGCCTAGTCGGCCATCACTGGAAAGAGAGGCCCATTGGACACGCAAACTTTATATGCCCCAGAACAGGGGAACGACAGGGCCAAAAAGGGGGAGTGGGCGGGTAGGGGAGTGGGGGTGGGTGGGTATGGGGGACTTTTGGTATAGCATTGGAAATGTAAATGAGCTAAATACCTAATTAAAAAAAAAAGAATTCTGTGTATCTCCAATCATCCATTGGATGGAGCACAAGGTCCCCAATGAAGGAGCTAGAGAAAGTACCCAAGGAGCTGAAGGGGTTTAAAGCCCCATAGGAGGAACATCAAAATGAACTAACCAGTACCCCCACAGCTCCTTGGAACTAAACCACCAATCAAAAAAAAAAAAAAAAAAAAACACATGGTGGAACTTGTGGCTCTAGCTGTATATGTAGCAGAGAATGGCCTAGTCAGTCATAATTGGGAGAAGAGGCCCTATGTCCTGTGAAGGTTCTATGCTCCAGTATAGGGGAATGCCAGGATCAGGAATGGGAGTGGGTGGATTAGGGGAGCAGGGGGAGGGGATAGAGAATTTTTGGGAGGAAACTAGGAAAGGGAATAATATTTAAAATGTAAATAAAGAAAATATTTTAAAAATCAAGAAAAAATGAATTCTGTGTATCTCATTAGAAGCTCCAATTTCAAGTGCAGAAAAGACTTTGCTTGAATTTTTACAGTACTGAAATAATTTAGATGCTGGAGACAAGTGTATTGGGAATGAAGACCCCTTGATCCTTGGGTTTTGTTTTTACAGTCAGCCATTCTCAAATAATCTTAGTTGTGTCAAAGATTCTAATTTGTTCCTAGTATTTTACCTTATGATTGTTGGGGCCATGATGAAGAGATGAGAGACAGGTGTGTGGGTGGGGGGGGGGGGTTCCTTCCCCTCATACACCTTGGTTGAATATCTTTGAATCATGCCGACACTCAGTATGTGGTAGCCCATGTAGACTTTGAATTGACCTCTAACAGCAAGCCACTGGGTGTAATATTTGGCATTGTGGCTTAATCAGAGTATGTAAAGGGTGGGTGTGAAAAAGTGTTCATTAATTTTGATTTATCTGATATATCATATCACAGCCTCCTAGAAACCCTAGGATGGGAGCCCACTGGACAATTTATTCAAATTTGATTCAAGAGCTTATAGAGATAAGACCCAGATATGTAGCAGCACCGCACTAAAGAGAAGAATCTACCTTTTTGGAGAAAGCCAAGAGTGACCTGGGTCTGAGATCTACTTGTCTTTGTGCCCAATGTCTGCTAGATAACAAAGGCTGTGTTTGTTATTGAGCAGCGTTAAAGCATGATGGTACAGAAAAGGAATGAGGGGTCTTTTCCTACGAAAATATTCAGCAGAATTTACAAGGGAAGAAGTTACTTTATTGAACCCTACCTACCTAGAATTGCACTTAAAACTGCAAATGGATGTTATTAACCTATAGCTACACATTGCTTCCAACATTTATAGTGGATATTTATTTCAAGGTTGCTTTCAACTCACTGGCTGCTTTCAGTGAAATATGTTAGACTGAGTTATCACCCACCTCCCATACCCTGTTACATTATTCTAGGTCAGAGACATGGACAAGGAACATAATTTGATATTACAACTGTGCACTCATCTTAGCTTATAAAAGCTGATTCTGTGGAGAGTCCAAAGCGTTGTGACGTTGGTTATAGTTTTCTTAAAAAAACAGCTTAAATTTAAACATGTTGAATACACAATAGGGAAACAGACTAAGTCCAGAGTTTTAAATGGTTGCAAGGCATATGATTAACTTGTTGCAAGGTTGGGCAAAAGTTCACTTTCTGATGGTAAAAGTTTTTCCAGAGAAAGTTATTACCATAGGAATGCCTAATGCAGTCCCAGTATTTTCCCTGAAGGTTTTGGTGCCTTTAAATAGACTAATTCTACTTGCTATCTGACCTCCAAAACATTCTTCAAACCATTGCTTGTATTGAAGAGATAACATCAGTAAAAACATAGGACTGGTATATGTTATGCTACTACAGCACAGATTCTGTTTTACTTTGTTGGTTTAGTTGGGGTCTAATTGTGCCCCCCAGAAAGGTACACGTATTTAAAGCTTAATCCTTGAGGTGGTACTATTAGCAGGTAGTGGACCATAAAGATGTGGAGCATGGTAGCAGGTCTTTAGTTAGATCAGATAGCACCTACCCTTAAAGGTATTGTGAGAGCCCGGTCTTTTCTCTGTTCTATGTGATCACATGTGTGTCCACATTGCCACCCAATATTTGCTCAAGGTATGTGGGTAAATGCAAGGGAGTTGGACAGAAATCATGAGGTAACAACTCCAGATCCTAGTTGGTAAGAAGGAAAGCAAGAATGTGGTTTTGTTTATGTAAAGACATAGCTGAAGAAAGACAAGGGAGAGCTTATTCAATGATGAGCTATTTTCAAGCTTGAGGGAACTTTGAGGCTTCCAGTATCTAGAGTTTCCCCTGGGTGTTAAAAATTATCATTGTTCATATTATTTTAACCATACATATAACTAAACCGTGTACATGCATGCTTTTAAAAATGTTGTGATTCAGTAAAATTAAGAGAAGAAATTTTTATCTCAGTTCTCCAAAGCTTTAAGTTTTTAAAATGAATTATTCATCTGATATTTTTCTTAGGCATAGTTTTCTCTTAGTGATTTGTATCAAGTTATTTTAATTGAAAAGCTATAAATGAGGAAAAACAAAAACCATTGCTCTTTTTATCCTATTTTCATAAAAGTATTTTCTTACTCAGACAACAATGTAGCCTTACCGCAGAGGAAAAGAAGTTTGGAATTTGGTATACAGTTATTTCTAAATATAAAAGTGTGGACTTTAATTAAAGACAAATGTCCTTGGTAGAATAGTCTAGACTTCCCTCCAGGATAGCCATCTTCCAGATCCTGTCTTTCAAATTGCTGAAGTTGCCCGGGGCAATCAGTAATGTTCATATTTTTGTTGTTCTTCAAGCATTTCTACTAAATAGACCTTTAAAATTCTATATCAATATTTTACACTATCAGCTTCTATATATTTCCTCCTTGCTTTTGAGTTTTAACAGAATTCCTGAGCTAAAGGTTCACTTCTGTTCTTTTACAATATCTTAGGTCTTCTGCCTGCATATTGAGTTTCTTTTCTTTTCACCCCAGTTAATTTTAGACCTTAAATTCACGGGTTATTTCGGTTTTTATATAAATTTAGTATCCTCTCTTAGTGCTCTAGAATAATACTCTAAAATGAGGTCTTTTTTTGCCAGTGTCAAAGTGTATTTTCTTCTGCCTCTGTGATGCTCATTGCCTGGCAGTGATTTCTCTGTAATCATTCCTAAGATGACCTCATCTTGGTAACTGTCGGTTCTCGATACATTCACCACTGCCTGTGTGTCCACACCCATGGGTGGGAGAGAGGTCTAAGTTTTCATGTGACAGAGGAGATAAAATATGCCTCTCAAGCTTACATTACAATTTGGCTACCTTCTGTTCATCCAGAATATGGCCAGGTAACTATCTCATCTCTTCCAGTGCGGCTCACATCTGGAGGTGAACACTGTTATTACAGGCAGTTGATCATAAAGCATCCTTGATTTTATTGCTGCTATTGTCTTTTTGCTGGAAATTTCCTAAAGGCTTTTGCTTTGCCCAAGACAGCACTTGTTTTCACCCTTTACCCGAGGCCAGTTTCAGTCACTAATGATTCTCACCAAGGTGTCCTTCTTGGCTACAGAGTATATGTAATTTGCCTTGTTGTTGGGAATGCTTAATCCATCACAAACTTCATTTTAAAAGTTAAGTAGGGTATGAAACATTCCCTCAGCTATACCATATGTTACAGCACAAATTCTCTAAACAAATTAAAGGTTGAAAATACATCAACTATTTTTCCTAATCACAGAACTATGAGATTAGAAATCAGTTGTAGGGCACTGAAAATATATGTCAAGAGTAAGGCACTTGCCTATCATAAGGAATACCTGATGTTCAATCCCTAACAGGGAGAAAGAGAGATGAGGAACCCAAGAAAGGGGGCAGGGAGGGAGAAGGAACACAGGACATGTAAATAAGCATGTTTTGGGAAGTTAGTCATTCCTGAGCTACCAGTGAGACAGAGACTTAAAAGAGAAATGAAAAGGTATCTTGGGATAAATGACAATTGAAATAGAGCATGTCAAACCTGTGGTTGTTCCAAGAAGAGATAGGATGACCATAAACACTTCCATCAAAAGGAAACTCTCTTTCCCTTATATATTGCAAAAGTCAGACGGACTACTAGTGTTGCTCAAAGTTCATGTAAATGAAATGAAGGTTGTTTTCTTCTGTGAATCAAAAGACATCTTAAAAGAAAATTTGTCTCCATTCCATTATTCCATTCTAGTCCCTGGGCAACATTTATATTCATCCTGAGAACAGGGTAACGTAGAGCTTTCAGATTTTCATAAAGTACTCCAGGACCTAGATGGCAAAGATTTTCATCTTTTTGTCTAGGAGACAGCCTAACACAATCCAGCTTCCATGGCACTGTCATTCTTGTCAAGTTTTACCAGTGCCTTTTAATAAAATGGGAGCAGAAATAATAATTGGGAAATGGCCTGTGTGCTATCATGATACTGCTCACTGGGTGAAAAGTGCATTTGTGAGCAAATCTGAAACTGCCTAGCAACTGTCTCCAGGCAAAGGGGGCTGGGACCCAGCTGCCACTGCCTTTCAGGAGCCAGCAGCCTGTTTTCATACACTGACAGAATATCTGTTTGGATAGCTGTGATTCCAGTGTTAAGGTACAGTTCTCAGCAACAATTAATTCTAAATATTTTGTTTTTTATTGACACCTTTAACCTGTATGACTAAATTCTATCTATCTCTGTATAAATATACAGATTTTGAAATATAATGAATTATATTTCATTATAAGGTGAGGTTGTAATATTTTTAAAAACCCTGGTAATTCCTTTTTAACTTAAACTCTCACTTTCTAAGTGGTCCAGAACTCTACCCCCATTCCCACATACTTCTATGAGCATAGGGTGTGATATTAAACATGCCTCAGGAACTTTTTAGACACCTCCCAAAGAACCTGATTCCTCTCCTGGTGGTGGCCTGTACTTACTCTTCATCCTTGCTTCAGAACAGAGCTAAGTTGACAGCAGTGATACAGAAATTTCTAGAGAAAGAGAGGATCATGTAAGGAGCACGTTAATTTTTCTTTGGGGAGTAGAATACTTTAAACATATAGAGGGATGTAGTCAATACCTCAGCTTCCAACTGGTTGAGTTCTTGGTGATCTTGAGCAGTCAGCCTCTCTAGTACTTTAAAAATATGTTTTATTCTTTGAGAATTTCATACATCTCTTCAATGTGTTTTTATCATAGCAACACCTTGTCCCCTTTCAACTCTTCTGAGAATCTCCCCCACCATATCTTCTTCCAAACCTTTATCATTTCTCTCTCTCTCTCTCTCTCTCTCTCTCTCTCTCTCTCTCTCTCTCCAACCCAGTTGGAATAGTTCCAGCGTGTCTGGATGCACATGGGTATGGGGGCATGTAATAGAACACGGACTACCTACCAGGGGCCACATACCTGAATAGAATCCTGCATCCGCAGCTGTTATTAATCACCAAGAGCTACTCAGCTAGTGGTAAAGCATGGTGACCTCCACTCATTCTGGAGTTTTGACTGGTTCCATTTTGTGCAGTTCTTGAGCCACACTCATTTACTTAGTAAGTTAAGCTATAATCCATGTGATCTTGCTCTCCTACATTTGAGTATATGACACATAAGTCTTCTACTCCAAACTCTTGCTATAACCCTTCAATTATGTCTCCCACCACTCCTATTTCAGACTTCTGTTGTGATATCCATAACTCCAGAGTCCACTCTTTATAGCTCCTCCTGACTGGCTCCTAGATTTTCTCTCCGTTCATACTTTTTAAAATCTTTACTAAACTATATTATCTTAGCTTGTACACAGCAAACAATTAGGTTTGTTTTATGATGGGAGCATAAATTGTGTCATGTGCATAATTCTGAAAACCACATCTTCCTGTGCTCTACTGGATAAAACTGAGTTATATGGCTGAGTCCAGATACAAAGAGATGAGATGCATATTTCTTAGGGAGAAATTGCAAACTATTCTGTCCATTGGGTAGGACTTAGAATCTACTCTAGACATGAGGTTCCTTGCCTGTGTAAGTGCTAAAGCAACATGTCTGCAGGTAGATCCTCCACCTGCAGAGAAACGTATAAAAGGGAGACTTTCTTGCCATTTCCAAGGCTCACTTAAGATCCACGAATGAGGTGAAAGAGAAATTTTTCTTAAGATATATACTTCTTAGAACATGTATAGCCTCTCAGTTTTAACTCTAACAAAGTTAGCCAACAGAAAGGGATATAGCCTTCCCTAGTAAAGGAAGCAGGCATTTTTCTATCCCAATTTCTTGTAATTTGTTTCCAATAGAGAAGAACTAGAGAGAGATGCAGGAAATTTCTAGAAAGCACCCTTGCAGTTCTTTCTCACTCTACGCTATGGAGTTAGTCTTAAGAAAGAAAGGGAGAAGAACTAAGGGAAGATAGACTTCTGGTAGTTGAAATTACTGGATGGCTTTTAATTCTTTACAACACAAAGATTTAACAAAGCAGGGTGAAAGAAAAGAAATGTAGGTTGGAAGAACAAGAGGGAAGGGGACAAGGAATATCAACAGACTGGAATAAAACGTGACATTCTGAGATATCATTGAAAGGGCTGGGGAGGTCTGTAGAACCTGGATGCCATAGGGAAGGTTATTTAGAACAAGTGTGGAAAAGATGAAGTATAGACCAGAGCCTAGAAAGCTGATTTGGGGTGTGAAGGTAATTACTTTTCTGGTGCTGGGACAAGATATATGACAAACACAACTTACGGAAGGGTTTAACTTGGTTTACAGTTTGAATGTCCAGTCCATTGTGGCAGGAAGGGCACAGTGCTGGAGCACAAGGCAGCTGCCCACATTGCATCTGCACTCAAGAAGGAGAGAGCTATGAACTATGAACTATGAACTCTGGTAAACTGTCTAGTCAGTCCAGGACCCTGGTCACCAGGATAGTGGTGTCCATATTTCAGGTGAATCTTCCTGCTTGTATTAACTCAGTCTAGAAATTTCCTCATAGATAAGTCTAGAGCAGTGGATCTCAACCTGTGGGTCATGACCCCTTTTAGAAAACTCTAACTCCAAAATATTTACATTATGATTCATAACCATAGCAAAATTATAGTTATAACATGGCAACAAAAATAATTTGATGGTTGGGGGTCACTAAAGCATGAATCACTGTATTAAAAGTTGAGAACTATTGACCTAAAAGTTTGTCTTATAGAATATATAAGACTTCTACAAGAATCTACAATGTAGTTGATGTTTAGATCTTATCAAAATTGACAATATTAGTCATCACAAGTCCACCCCTTGTAAACCTAGATTCCACCTTGTGTTTCATAGACTCATGATGCAAAATCCATCTGATTCAACTTCAAAACTCTTCACTGTATTCAATACTTACAGTGTTTAAGAGCCCCAAATCTCTTCTGAGAGTCAAAAGGCCACTATGCATGCCTGTATGAGCATTAAAACTAAGTAAACACAAGTTACATAGATCCAACCTAAAATGACACAGAAAACGAACGCATCCACATTCCAAAAGGGAAGAATAGAGCTCAGCAGGGAAAGATTGGACCAAAGTAAGATCAGAACCCAACGGAGCAGATAGCACGTCCCATGCTTTCACATCTAGCACTTGGGCTTATTATGAGGATCATCATGGCTTCAACAGACTTGGGTTGTCCTACCCAAAGGTAAATAGAGGAAAACAAATTTTTTTCTGTACAATAATAGGAAATAAGGATCATCAGAAAAAAAATACTAAAATGTTACAAAAGGAAATCAAGCAGTAGGTTCTCAGATAAATGAAATAAAATATGAATTATTTCTAAAGTAAGTAAATATAAAATGATTGTAATTTTAATTTGAAGGCAGTTTGAGAGGGATTGGATACAGTTTTTTTGTTGTTGTTGTTGTTGTTTAAGTTTATGCAGAATAGTTCACTTGAGAGGAGACAGAATCCACGGCACTTCATCACACTGAAGCATGCCATGACCTCCTTATTGGCTTTGATTTGGGCTTAGAAAAAAAAAATCAAAGAAAAGAATGAAGAACTCAGAAATAGATTCCAGTACATGTGGGTATTTGATATATAACAAAAGTGGTATTTTAGTAAAAAGGACATTGTAGGGTATTTTTAAAATGTTACTGATCTAGTAGTTTAATAATTTGGAGAGAATATATATTACAATTATTCCAGGCTGATTAAAGAAAAGGAAAAAAGTCTGTCTGAGTATACACAAAGATTCTTCAACTTGAATAAGCAAGATAGCACATGGAAGCTATTAAGGGGAAGGAATACAGAAATAATTTTAAACTCTCTATTGCCAAGGGTGAAGTGTGAAATCAAAAGAAAAATGAATGTGTTAAAAAGAAAAAGCCTTGACTTTAAAGGGGAAATTACAGACAAGGAAACTGTCTGGAACACAGGATAGTCTACAAAGGTCTTACAGTGAATGAACCAGACATAACCAAACACAAAGAAAGGGCAGGTAGGGTTTGAAGAAAAAGCATATAACTGTGAGTGTGCATGCAACTTTGCTAGAAAGGAAGAACAGGCGAGAATCCAACAGCAGTCTTTCCATTCCACTCCCTTTCCATTAGGAAGAGAGAAAAGGGAAGTGCTGTGCTGAAGAGACTTGGGGAGAAGGGTCCTTTCAAGCATGCAGAAATGTTTCAGCCTTTTAAACCTGTAATCGAGGCTGAAGTAACAGATTGTTGATTAGGCCGAGACTGGTGAGAGTCTCAGGGGGCCAGTGCCGCTCGGTGTGTGAGGGCACACATCTATCATGCATCAGACAGCCACTAAAAGGATCTTGCAACGATCTCCACTGCGTTTATGACCAGGGAGGAAAAGCAACCAGGCTTTAGAATTTCTGCTTTACCCATGAGTGAAACTGGGCTGATGCTATTCTCATCTTTCCTTAACCAGAGCAGTATCCTGCTTCCCACTTAGGAGCTGTACGTTAAGTTACACTAGGTTAAAGATCATCGGTACTGAACACAGGTCAAACTGAGTCCTCACGGGCATCTCAGAAGAGCTTTTTGGAGGTTTTCTTGGTTAAGTTGCTGGACACATGGAAACTATTTTTCTAGAGACATTTTAACAAAAGTGTTTCTTCGGAAAAGGAAGTCCATTTACAACAATAAATATATATTTGTCAGATAGTTAGACTTTATTTTTTTATATCCCACTTACCCTGAAAATTAAGAAAGAAAGAAAGAAAGAGAGAAAGAACAAAAGAAAGAGAAATTGAAGTCACTTATGTTCTCATGCTTTCACCCAATTTGTACCCCTAGGTGATGTGTTTATAAAAAGATATGGAGAAGAAGGGGATATGATCTATGGGGGTATGTGGTGAGGTATCAGGGAAGGGGATGTCTCAGTAGGCCTGTGCCGAGGCATCCCTTCCCCTGAGAGACCACACAATGGTATAGTATAGAATAAAGTTTATTCAGGACATGGGGAGAGGAGTTAAGAGGGTAGTAGAGGCAGAAAAAGGCAGGGGGTGGGGGGAGAGAGAAGTAGAGGTCAGCTATGCACACCTGAAAGGGGGGGGGGGGACTAGGAAGTTAAGAGGAAAGGGAAGAGCAAGGGAGCAAGAAAGGAACAAGAGAGAGAGGAGGGGGTATGAGCCCCTTTTATAGTGGGTCAGGCCTACCTGGCTATTGCCAGGTAACTGTGGGGTGGAGCATACCTGGCTGCTGCCAGATAACTGTGGGGTGGAGTTTAGAGAGAACGCTAACATTGCCCCATTTTGGTTTAATTAAAAAAGAAAAAAACTTAGAAAAGGTGATGGTAGAACAGGAATAGAGTTGTCGTGATATCTGACTGCTTCATGCTGACATTGGGGCGACTTGTCTCTAGGGAACCTAGAAGAATGGGTATGGGAGGTGTTTGTCCAGGCTTAGAAGAGTTGGCTGTTTCCTTTCTGTCTAGAGTCTATGGGGCCATCTGAGGATAGGTCGGAAGTCACAGGTCCATTAGAAGCATCTGTGTCTGAGAGAAGATTGGAGCATCTGAAGTTTGTTTTTCTGGAGCTGTCCTAGATATAGTACGCACCTGAACTTGACAAGATGTTATCTGGGTGGAGTCTGTTGGGTCCATGAGAGGCAGATCTGAGTGGGTTTCCTGGAACTTGTAAGTTTACAAAAGCAATAGCAACATGCGTTAACAACATGAACCGTCTTTAAGATGAGCCTTTTGTGGAGCAGAAGGAACAAGAACTTCTGATTAAAAAGTTGGATTGTATAGTGGAATGTCTTATTAGAATTAAGCAAATTTATAAGAACTCAAATAATGCTAGGACAGTGGCATAGCAAGAAGAGGAAATATGAAGCATTTAATTAAAGGAAACCAAGTTTAGGTAAGGATTTTATCTGTGAAAGCTTTTTCTAGCTGTCAAGCTACAGTACCTTAGCTGTCAATGTAGTCAGAAGTCTGAGAAGAATAAACAATAATCTACCAGTTATATACCAGTTATATATTATTTAAAAAATGACAGAGTCCACTAGCCAATAGATCCCTGTGATCTCCATGGGAACTTGGGCAGAGTCAGTCTGGCCTTCAAGCACAGAAGACACGGGGCTTTTTCTCTGTGGAATGGATACACGTGACATGAGAAATGGCTTTCCTTGATTTAGCTAAGTCATTTGACTCAAGGTATCTGGTTTTGTCCACTGCATATTTCAGTGATTATCATATCACAATCCAGGCAGTATCTTGTAGCTGTGGCCACATCTTCTGAGACTTCATGGGGTCTGTAAAAGGCTTTGGGAATTCTGACTGTCAAAAACTTAATATTTAGCAGACTTCTGACCGGACTGAGAGCCATATCGATTGGTTATAACTGAATAGAATTTAATGGCAGTCGTAAAAATCATCATCAATCAAGACAGGATAGGAATGAAAATTGTAAGTAACTCTGACGTGCTGTGTAGGTAGAGAAAAGCACATTTTTGCATTAGCAAAGAAACATTTGGCTAGGACTAGAATAAGAAAGCTGGCAGCAGTGGCATAAGATCATGGTGACAGAAAATGAGTTTGTCCAGGCAGGTTCAGGCCTGTGACACAAACTAAGCATGCAGGCTGTGAGAATAGGCCAAGGGTGTGGGACCATGAACAGGTAAATGGTTGGGCATAGGGAATCTCTTTCCATTTACCAGACCACTGGCAGTACATAGGAAGATCTCTTAAAATAATTGGATCTAGTGTGCCATTAAGTAGCCATTTAGAGCCATTGTCTAACGGACACTGAGTCCAGACCTTATTGCAGAAGTGTACTAGTTTTGATGCCCTCCAGTCTGGTGTTACTTCAGAGATTTGAGATTTCCCAGGAGACATCCCAGTGGGTGCCTGGGGATAAGTTCGAAGACAGTTTGGTACCCATTGGGTGATAGGGATATTACTGAACTATTCGTACCAGCATCCCGAGAAGAGTTTAGTAACAGGCTATGAGTGTACGGCGAAGCTAAATGTTCAGGTTATCATGTGAAAATCTAGACGCTATGGTGATGTCTCAGAACCGCCCAAAAGCAGTCTAACCTAGATCTAGGAATTCTGGAACGACTGCAAGAGCAAGAGGGATTATGAAACACTTTCGAGAAAGGAAGTCACCCAGGGGTCTGGACGGGGCATTGAAATGTGTTTGTTTGAGGTTGTTTTGTTTTGTTTTGTTTGCGGTCTACGTGAAACGTGGAACTGAGTGGTTGGTGTGGACTTGACTTTGTAACCCACATGGTAGAGGCTAGCTCAATGTGGTCCACGCTGGAGGCAGCAGCTCCCATGGTAGAGGTCTATCAGTTCCACCAGGCCAGTAGGTGGCAGTGGTTCTGCACAGTGGGGCCTCGGTGTGGGCAGCGCCATGCTGCAGGCCCTGAGGCAGAGGTCCCGCAGGTCAGGCACTCAAGGGTTGAGTCCTCACTAGTGTGGGGAAGTGACTGCCACAATGGTGTGTTTCCTTTGATTGGGCAAGGAGTGGGACCTCCTACTAGCATCCGGAACTGGAGGCCCAGTCTGTTGGAGTCCACAGTGGGCCCAGAATAGGCAGCACCCAAAGTAGCGCCTTGTACCTCAGCAATTTGAACGTTATTCACTGCTAGCGCTCGCTTCATATGTGAGAGAAACGATTTGACTATCTTAATAGATTGGGGAAATCATTTTAAAGATGAGTTACTCATGTATAGGTATAAACACACACACACATATATATGTGTGTGTGATATATATATACACATATATGTGTGTGTGTGTGTGTGTGTGTGTGTGTGTGTGTATTCCTTGAAATGACAAATAAGAAGCTTCCTTAATTTAATTTAAAAATGAAACAAACAAACCAGGCTGGAGAGATGGTTCAGTAAGTAGGAGTGCAATTGTGAGGACCTGGGTTCAAATCTTGAGATGGCTCAGCATGGTTGCATGAATGCCTGAAATCCCAGTGCTGTGGAGAGCAGAGACAGGAGGGCTGCTGTAGCTCACTGACCTCCAACCTAGCTTCAGGTTTCCTGATTGACCTTGTTTCAAGGGACTAAGGAAGAGTGTGATAGAACACCTGATGTCCTTCTGTCCTGTACACACACCTGTACACTTACAACACACACATGTGCACACACACACACACACAAACGCACACACACACGCACACAAAGAGTCTGGGGGATGGCTCAGCTGGTGCTTACTGAGCATGCACAAGGCCCTGGGCTCCAGTTCCCTGATGTGCATAGTGTCCAAAGTAGTGACCGTCTGTTATCCAAGCACTTTGGAGGTAGAGGAAAGAGGATCCAAAGTTCAAGGCCAGCCTCAGTTGTGTAACTGAGAGTCTGAGTCCAGCCTGGGATATGTGAGACTCTGCTTAAAAAAAAAAAAAAAAGATTATACTAAAACAGAAACAATCTCTTTAGACTCAGGAAGAAGAATGTCCCTATTGCTACTTTTGTTCAGTTTCAGCCAACAAGAAGACAACAGATGCCATGTCAGATCAACTGTACAATATCTTAAGGCCTTACAGAGTAGCTGAGGTGGACTGTATGCGGAGGACTGTCTCTCTAAGAACCAGAAACTTTCTAGTCATGGAGCTGAAGATCAGAACCTGACTGGCTCACTCTCAGTGAGGACAGAGCAGCTAATAAATGCTTGCCATGATCTATATAGCTCAGGGGAAAGTATGGGGTTTGAACATTGGGGGACAGAAAGCTAGCTTCTGAGAAGTTAGTAGAAAAGCTAAGTTGGATATTTTCCTTTCTGTCCTTCCCCTTTGAGAGTGTGTAGGCATATGGAATGTGGTTGGCTACTTCCTCTGTGAGGTAATACCCATTGCCTCTAGGGGCCACAGTTAACATGACTCCACCTAGCAACACTAGTGAGACCCAGCTTGTCCGAGCCAAGATACAACATACTTGCTGGATGCCCTAAGAAGAGGACAATTTTCTTCTTCTGTTGCAGGGCTGTTATCACACAAGGCTCTGAGGAAAAATATTAATAATGTTAAATTTTTGCAGTCCATTTTGAAACGAACAAGGCTTTCATGATACATCTTGTCTTTGAAGATGAGAATACAAGAAGACAGGTAATCACAAAAGCAAGTCTTTGTTTTAGTTAAGGTTACTATAATAACAAAACAAGGTAGCACAGACTAATGTTATAATAAAAAGATTTCTCTCTGCTCTGGAGGAGTCGGATACAGGTGGTAGCATGATCAGGCTCTAGTGGGAACACTTTTTGATCCATAGATTGCTATTTTCTTGGTGTTTCCTGCAAAAGTGGGTAAAGAAAGGGGTGAACAAACTTCCTAGTGTCTTTTATAAGGATACTGTCTTAGCTCTGTTCCCTATGCTATGATAAAATAACCATGACAAAACTCAATGGTGGAAGGGTTTATTTAGCTCACAGATATAGGTCCATGCTATGATAAAATAACCATGACAAAACTCAATGGTGGAAGGGTTTATTTAGCTCACAGATACAGGTTACAGCCCATCATGGTGTGGAAACATGCCACGGTAGTAGAGATTGTAGCAGCTGGCCACATTCCATTTACAGTTGGAAGAGAGTGATGAATGCATACATATATACTTAGCTTGTGTCGTCCTCCCCGCCCCCAATAATATAGTCCAGGATCTCTAAAGAACGACCCTGCCCACAGTGGACAGGTCTTCCCACCTCAATTAATGTAGTTAAGACAGCCCCTAACAGATATTCTCAGAGGCTAATTTTAATCTAAATAATCCCTCTCAGGTCCTGCCTCTTAGATCTAGTTAACAATACCCACCATCACAATCTAGCCCTATCACTTCAAACACAGCACTTTTTTTTTTTTTCCAAGACAGGGCTTCTCTGTGTAGTACTGGCTGTACTGGAACAGGCTCTGTAGACCAGGCTGACCTTGACCCAGAGATCCATATGCCTCTGTCTCCTAAGTGCTGAGATTAAAGGCATATGACACCATTACCCAGCTAAACACATCACTTTTTTTTTATTGGATATTTTCTTCATTTACATTTCAAATGCTATTCCCTTTCCAGGTCTCCCCTCTGGAAATCCCATATCTAATCCCCCCTCCCCCTGCCTCTCCACCACCCACCCACTCCCTGCCCTGGCCTTCCCCTACATCAGGACATTGAACCACCTCAGGACCAAGGCCTCCACTCCCATTGATGCTAGATAAGGCCATCCTTTGCTACACATGAGGCTGGTCCCTCCATATGTACTCTTTGGTTGGTGGTTTAGTCCCTGGGAACACTGGGGTGTCTGGTTGGTTGATATTGTTCCTTCTATGGGGTTGCAGACCCCTTCAGCTCCTTAAGTCCATTCTCTAACTCATCCATTGGGGACCCTGTGCTCAATCCAGTGGTTACCTGTGAGCATCCGCCTCTATATTTGTCAGGCTCTGGCAAAGCCTCTCAGGAGACAGTCATATCAGGCTCCTGTCAGCAAGCACTTCCTGGCATCCACAATAGCGTCTGGATTTGGCAACTGTATATGGGATGGATCCCCAGGTGGGGCAGTCTCTGGATGGACTTTCCTTCAGTCTCTGCTCCACACTTTGTCATCATATTTCCTCCTGTGAGTATTTTGTTCCCCATTCTAAGAAGCACTTGATGCATTCACACTTTGATATTCCTTCTTCTTGAGCTTCATATGGTCTATGAATTGTATCTTGGGTATTCCAAACTTTTGACTAATATCCACTTATCAGTGAGTAAACACATCACTTTTAACCCACAACCTTCTACCTCTTGTCCCCATGGGCTTATGACCATTTTATACTATAAAAATATACTCATTACAACTTAAAAGTTCCCATATCCCAGTGTGGTGGTTTGAATAACTTCATGTATTTTAATCCTTGGCCATATGGAGTGGCACTATTAGGAGGTGTGGCTATGTTGGAGTACTTCAATATGTAGATGGGGTTTTAGGTCTTCTATGCTCAAGTTCTGTCCAGTGTGGAATGAGAGTCTCCTCCTGGATGCCTTCAGATCAAGATATAGAACTCTCAGCTCCTTCTCCAGCACTAGGTCTGCCTGCATGACGGTAATGGGCTAAACCTCTGAAGCTATAAGCCAGCCCCAATTAAATGTTTTCCTTTGTAAAAGTTGCTTGGTTGTGGTGTCCCTTCACAGCAATAAAGCTCAAACTAAGATACCCAACTTTATTCTCATAGTCATTAAGAATTCCAAAACTTTAAAAATCCAAAGTTTCTTAACTGTAAACTCCTATAAACAACTAAAACAAAAACAAGTTACAAGCTTCCAACATATAATGGCATAGAATAAACATTCTTATTCCAAAAGGGAAGACTCAGAGCATAAGAAGAATAAAAATACCAAAGCAGAACTGAATTCCAACAGGGCAAGCATAAAAGCCTAGAGCTCTTTCTTTATACAGCATATTATAGCTCTGGAGCTTGTGATGGTATCAGTGTGATTCCAAAAGGATTTGGAAGCCCTATTCCTCCTCCCTTGCTACTTACAGCACACACAGCTTTTCTCTTAGGTCCACTCTACTCCACACTTGCAGCTCTCCTTGGCAGACCTTCCATGGACCTGGCATCTCTGACACTTAGGTGTCCTCATCAATAGCATATCAGGGCCTCTCTTCACGGTTTGCAACTCTGTCACACGGTGCCTGGCCTTAGTGGATCCCCAGGATCTCCTCAATCTTGCATCTTCCATGCCTTCAAAACCAGCATCATGTGACAACCTTGCCAATTCCTGCTGCCAGCTTCAAGTCAGCCCAGCTCCTTAGTCGGCAGCTGTATATACGCTTCTGTGTTCTCACCAAGAACACACTTCCTGTTGGCCCAGTGTCAAGCACTGGGTTTCTCTAAAATCTCCTTAGCAGTTATAGACGTTTGCAGATTTTTCTGTTTCTGCACCTTCCCTCTCGGAAATTTTACTTTTCCCATACACCTTTCCTCCACCAAACAAATTAGCTCATCATCTTTAAATTTCACTTCACTTAAGTTCTTAGGACATGAACAGAATAAAGACAGGTTCCTTAACAAAATGTCACACGGACGGCCCCAGCCAAGTTCATGACATGACAGTCCTTGGTTCTCTCTTTGAAACCTTATGAGCCAGACCTTCACTGTCCTTCACTTCATTCCTCTATACACTGTTGTCTTCCAGGATGCCACTAGAACATCCTATTAAGCCCTGTTTACAGTACTCAGTGGTTTGGTTTTTTATCCCAAAGTTCAAAATTCTTATACATTACACTCACAAAACAGTTGCAAAGGCCTAAAACTCACAGGGTCAGTTTTATCGCAACAGCAAACCCACTTCTCACTACCGACTTCCTTCTGTCTCAGCTTTTTTTCCTGTTTCTTGGATAAAAGACCCAATCGAAACCAACTCATGGGAGAAAGGGTTTATTTAGCGCATGATTGGAGGTTATATTTCACCATAGCATGTAAGTCATGTATGGTAGGAGCTCTAAGTACCTAGTCACATTACATATGCAGCCAGGAAAGAGTAATGAATGCACATATGCATGCTCAGCTTACTTTCTCTATTCATACAATCCAGAATGCCATGCCTAGGGAATGGTCCCGTCCGTGGTAGATAGGTCTTCCCACCTCAAGATAATACAGACAGTCTTTTGCAGACATTCTCAGAGATTAACCTTAATCTAGACAATCCTTCATAGATATTCCCATAGCTCTGTTAACAATACTAACCATCATAACTGTTAATTCTGTTATGGAGGGTTTTTTGTGACCTAATTTACCCTACAGATTCCTCATCTCCAAGTGTCCTACAGTGTAGGCTAATTTCAATGTATGAGCTTTAGGGTGGATACAACTGTGTTATATTCAGTCCTACAAAGCTGAATCCTAGCAAATTTGATTACTTTTTCTCCACCAATTATGCACTGCCAAGAGCTTTGGAGCTGGATTGTTTTCCACAGTTTGGTTGGTTGGTTTGATTGATTGATTGATTGATTGATTGATTGATACCTAGTGCTGTTTCCACTAGTTTCTGCTCCTTTGCTCTCCCTTCCCTGTCTGCTATCAGCTAGAATGTATAAATGTGAAGACTGTTTCACTTAATTTTTCTCTTAAAGAGAAAGCATAATTAGTATTGACTATAGAACAGATGCATGTGTATTTTATGAAAGAGAAAACTGGTTACTCTGACCTATGTGGCTGTAGGGTGATACAATTGGGATGGAGATGATGGAGATGTCTAGTGAACCTTATCATTAGAGTCAGGGCTTTCTGATTGCTTTACTTAAATTAGACTTCTTGTAGCCAATCTCAATTCAGAGATCAGGCTGGTTGGGAATCTAATAGGTTGATAAGAAACTAAATTGAATTTCTTGTTCATAAAAACTGGGTGGCCCCACATCAGATGGAGGTGAAATTTGGCCGTAACTAGATTCTCTTTAGAATTGAGTCAGCGAATCCCTAGAGAAAGGATTTTAATCAAAATATCCATCCTTATCAATAACTGTCCTTAATTTGGAGGCTAGTCCCTAGATTGAGGAGGTGATTTATTTCAAGCCTGAAAAGGTTTTAGGGGGTTCTTAGAACTTTAAGGAGCTTTCAGGGAACAAGCCAAGAGGAGGGGCGAAGCACTGTGTTCTCTTGTTTAGCACACAAATCACACATGTGTCACCTAATACAGCTACTGTTCCAATGAGAATGCTGCAAAACTTCAAATAAAATGCAAAAGGATAAAACAGTGAGGGATTTATACTGCCTAAGAGATTTTACAGAATGTCGGGAAACCCAGATAATGAGACCACAAGGTAAGTGCAGCAGCAGTGGGTAGCTACCTACCTCTTAAGAAGGACCATTGGGTCCCTTCTTAACATGACCCTGGGCTCTCAGAGAACTTCAAAACTTGCTTATTTAGTTGCTTTGCAAAGGAAAATATCTTTATTTTATTCTGATTAAATATAATTAATGTTTATTGTAACAAGCTTTTAAAATTTTTGATTAGTGTGTGGTATATGTATATGTGTTCACTATGCACATGGGAGGCTAGAGTTCACAACTGGGTGTCTTTCTTTGGCATTCTCTACCTTACTTTTTGAGACAGAGTCTTTCACTTGAATTTGGATCTTATATTCTTGCAAGACTAGCTGGCCAGGAAGCCCCCAGAGATCCTGGGGGTCTGGGTCTGGGATTACAGGTACGAATGACCACCTTAGGCTTTTTAAATGGGTACTTAGGATCAAAACTCAGATCCTCACATCCATACAGTGAGTCCTTCCCTGACTGAGTCCCTGACCCCAGCCCTAGTGTAAAAAAGTGTTTACAGTTCTGAAAATGTACAGCTTTCTATTAAATTTTCACTTCCTTTTGCCTTGGTTACCTTGGTTTACTCAAGGAACAGGCATAGAGGATTCCTTCATCTTTTGTGTGTGCGTGTGCCTGCTTCTTTTTTCTTGAAGTATGGGAACTCAAACCCAACAAGAAGTAGTCCTATTAAGCATAGGAATCTTAGAAGACTGAGGCAAAACTAGCCTCAGACTGGTGAGTTATGAAGGGAATTAACTTGTGATGGCAAGCATAGCATGCCCATATACTTTCTGCCAGGCCAATGCGCTTCAGTTAGGATTTCTGCAGCGTGACTGGTTTGTGCCACTAACTCCACACTCATGCATAGCACTGTCCTAACAATTGCAAATCCATCCATCCAAGAACGCTTTATCACATTGTTTTGTAATTTAAGATCTTTCTTGGAGTCTGTTATCAGTCATAACAAATCACCTAGCCTGGTGCTTATGGGCCCCGTGCTTTGTAACTTAGACTCATTTTCTTCCCACTTAAATGTTCATGCTCCTGGCCATTCCCTGCTTTTAGCATAGGCTTTATACACTTAATCCCTTTTTCAACAACTGAGGCATCTGTTTCTTGGTCTGATGAGAGCTTGTCCACTTCTCAGCGGAAACACTTATGATTGTGTCTTCTCCCTTAGGCATTTGATGAGTTTCCTTATAGCTATTTGCTACTCACCTCATAAGAGGCTGCACATCAGTGCTGCTGATGGAATTCACATAGAAGGCCATGAGCTAGAGCCTTGCTCAGAAATACAGACGCAAGAGAAGAAAAAAACGACTGAGTACTTTCTGTTCTGTTCTGCTTTGTTTTGTTGAGACAGGGCTTCAATATGTAGCCAAGATTGGACTCACTCCTAATCCTCCTCCCTCCTCCTCCCAAGTCCTGGGTTTGTAGGACTGTGCCACTGCACCAGGCTTAGAAGGCTTTATTGAATTGTTCAAACCGCGTGGTCTGCCACTAGGGATTCAAAAGCTCTGATAGCAGCCCATCTTCTTTTCAAGTCCTGGTAAACCAACTCAGCAGCAGGGGACATTGCCCACATGGGCTGAAGGACTAGGAGCTAGATGGGAAAGATTGTTACTTAGAACCAAGGCCAGATTTAGCAGGCCAGTGAGCCTTTGGAAAGCAATGTGAACTGCATTGGCTTTGGAGTCAGGCCTGGATTCAAATATAAGTCCAAGCGTACATCAGTAGTTGCCTTGTATTTCCCATTGCCTTCTATTTAAAACAGGAACCATCGCCGCATGGACTATTTATTGTAGAAGGCTTTGTGGGTCTCAACTCACAGCTGCTCAATGACTAGTTACAGCAGCTTGTTTTCCATCAGAGGTTAACAGCTAAATGATAAATCCTAAGCCATAAAATGTTTCTAGGTAGGCAGTTTCTTATGCTGAATTTCCTGAAATTCTTCAAGTACCAACTTATCAGATCTTTGAGAGTTGATTTGATTTCTGAGGAGAATCTTTAATAAAATTAAACTGTTTTCTTAACTGATGGCCACAGAGAGAGTCACCGATCCTTGCATGGTACACAGAATCCCAAGGAAAGACTCAAGTATTTTGATAACATCACACAAACTGATTTAAACACTGTAGGCAGTGAGGTAATGGAAATTGAATCACACTTAAAAGCACATATAACCTCAAGAAAAATATAAAACGTGTAATACAGTGTGACATATAAATAATAAATGTGGCAACAATGATCACTTCAAGATTTACCATTGTCTCATATCCACATTTCACGAATACACAGGGGTGTGTGTGTGAGAGTGCACACACACGTGCAAACACACATACGCACACACACACCTGGGCCCTTGTGAGGTGTTGTTTTGGCCTTTGATTTGGTGAACTATTAGAAAAGAACTTTCTCACAGCAGTATGATTGAGGTTGGCACTGAGCTTCAAAGCCTTCTTAGGCACAGGGTCAGCTGGGAGGAGTGGGAAGGCTGTGTAAGTTTGCAGGAAGAAAGTTGGATGCTATTTTCATACTCAAAGAGCTCTTCACAAAGAAGCATTCTTAGGTGTCTTGCTTGCTTGGACTACAGAACATGTTCAAGAATCAACATGTGTGGCTGGTGAGAAGTCTCAGCAGTTAAGAGCACAGACTGTTCTCGCAGAGACTCCAGTTCTACGGCAGCTCACAACTGTCTGTAACTCTAATCTCAGGGGATCTGACTCTCTTCTAGGTACCAGACTTATGTCTAGATGCACAGAAATACATACAGGCAAAACATCTATACACATAAAACAAGTATTTTTAAAGGATCAACATGTATTACAATTTCCTGTATTGTAAATCTTTCCATTTCAAAACCCAGGTCTGGGTCTGAAAAACGTGTGTCTTTCACCTACTCACAGACAGGTATCTGGAGCTCTCTGTCAAATCTGAATAAAATCCTGGCACATGTAAGAAAAGTCCATGACTGCAGAGACCATTTTAGCCTGAATATCCTCAAGCCCCATCGGCAGAGGGCGCCAGATTCTCTGCAGTAGCCTTCTATCCAACTCCTTTCCATTCATATCGATCAAAACCAACCTCCAATCTCCAGAGAAAAGTCACCACTGGCTTGGAATCCGGCTTCTGGATGTGAGGAGGGAGGGGAGAGGGGTATACCAAGAAGACTGGCTGTGTGCAATGCTGGGGAACCTGAGGATTGTCTCCCATCCTCAGCCCATTGTGCATCCATCAGGGTAGCCCGACACTGGTGCAGTCTCTAAGACAAACTCTTGACCATCCATGGAGAGGAGAGGAGGGTCAGGCCTGGATCTGACAATCACAGTATGGTGCCAGACCTTTCTCCTCTGGTGTCAGCTTCTTTCTTAGACCAAAGGTTAAGAGTAGATGACTCCTCATAAAGATGATCCAGTGTGACCTCGAATAGAGCAGAATTAGCTTACACTTGGGGCTAGGGAGATAGTCCAGTGGCTAAAGTGCTTGCTGTGCAAATAGGACACTAGAATTGAGATCCTGAGCACCCATGTAAAACCCCAGGTGTCACAGTGTGCCTGTACCTCAGTGCTGGGAAGAGGAAGTCAGAAGCCCAGGGGCTTGCTGGCAAGTCAGTCTAGCCACATTCACCAGCCCCAGGTTCAGTGAAAGACCCTTTGTCACAATAGGAGGAGAGTAATAGAATAAAACATCTGACATGGACTTTTGGCCTCCACCTGCAGTCACGGGCACACACCCACACACACAGGCATGTACACACACATACTCTCCAACACACACTCACATAAAGAAAGTAATATGCTTGTGTCTGGAGTTCCATTATGACGGAAGCCAGAGACTAACATTTTCTTCTCTGCCCTGCTAACTAGGATGGATAGCTACAAATTTCTTCTCTCCCAGAGCCCATCAAGGCCTAACACTTGTCACTCAGGATTGGGCTAGAGATCACTTAAAATAATAGCAACATCGGTTGACTGAACTGAGAAAGATAAAAGCAAGCAAATAACATTGCATTTAATCATAATTATTTAGCACAGTGTGCTTGAAATGTATGTGAATGCATGCTCCATTTAGATATAATCAACTTTGTACACTGCAATAGTTGCTTATCAAACAAATCAATTTAATATTCATATTCTGTTTGTCTGGTGCCATTAATCACACTAAATGAAAAAATTGATATGTTTGAGGCACAATATTTTCAGGTCAAAGTTACCTTAGCTGATTTGCACAGAACTAAACTAAAATGCTGGATTCACTTAAAGCTGAGCTAGGTCTGGAGGGACTTCTTAGATCCTTTGCTCTCTGAGTTAATTTTTTACTGAAATGGACCTCCAAAAGGCCCTGTTTATGTTAGCCTATAGGCTTCAGGCTTTTCTTTAGGAGTGGGGAGAGAGGAAAGTGCTGAAGTGTGTGTGTGTGTGTGTGTGTGTGTGTGTGTGCCCTTGGGTAGCATCTTCAACTGCTCTGGACCTAATTTACTTGAGTCAGGGTCCTTCATGAAACCTGAAGGTTGCCCCTTTGGCTGTGGGTTCTCAGGAATCCACTCATCTCTGCATCCCCGCCCCCCCCTCCCCCCAATCCTAAGGCTGGGCTCAGCCTAAGCATCTGCATCTGTAAAGCAAGGAACTGAGAGAGTTCTGCTGAGGTCCCTTGGGGCATGAATTTTGCATTGACAATCCATTGTAGGACAGGATGGAATAATGGTTCTTTTGTCATTCTCTTGGGGCGGTTACTGACGATGGGAATCACACAGACAGATGCAGGCATCTCATGGAATGAGGTCTAACTGAATAATGGCTATGTTTTGAGGCGCTTGTTTCCTTAAAGGGTAAGAATATGATCTTTCTTGATGTTTTGTTTTGAGAAACAAGCGTTTCGATATTTGGGTACTCGGGGATAGAAAAGTGCAATACTGGACGCATTTTTAAATTTAGAAGTGCTTGGTGCACTTCCGAGTGCACTGGGGCAAAGTACTTAGGTCTGGTGGTGTCTTAGGGTAGAGCTGCGAGGCGTGGCGTTGGGATCAAAACAGGTTTGACTGCTAAACTGGCACTGGAGCAGCGCAGCCTTCAGGGGAGGGCCCCGGGGCAGGTGACAGGAGATCACCTGCGGGGCTGGCGCCACGCTGCAGCACCGGACGAGCCGCGCCTGCTCCCACGTGGACAGAGATCAGGTGATGTCTCAGTCCAGGTGGCTCTGGGGATGTGGGGCAGGAGAGGGAGATACAAGCTCACTTAGCTTTCATACTTGGTGGTCTGGATCTTGCTGGGGAGGTGGAGCCGTGTGTGAATAGGTTGCCGGGTGGGAGTGCGAGCTGTGGCCCAGCACTTCGGATCCCTTTGGTTGTGCTTGGAACCCAATGCTGTTGGGCAGGGGTAGCCCCTGGCGGTGCCAACACTGAGGGTTGTGCTCCGTAGCCGCGGGTCCCTTGGCTCCACTTTCAGGGAGCGAGCCGCGAACTCGTGAGCAGTTCTGGGAGGAGGGGGGTGGATTAGGAGGGGTGCAGGGGGAGGAGCCGGGACCACTGCCGAAGGACGTCCGCCCTACTCCAGGGGAGACGTTGTCTCTGCTGCCCGGCCATGCCGCACCTTTTCAGGCTTCGGCTCCCTTCCTGAGGCCCCGCCCTGGGGGGCAGCACCCACCCTGGGAGCCCGGGCTGCGGCCAGGGGCATGAGAACAGCCAAGCGCCCGCGCCTCCTCGGCCGAGGCCGCGCAGACTTGCGATGGCGGTGCAGCTGGCCCGCTGCAGTGTAGGGTAAGTGAACATCTGGAAGGTGGGTGTCCTGCTCCGATGCTGTGACCTTTTGACTTTCCAACCCAGGAAAGCCGGAGTTGCAGTAGTTAATTTTATCTAACATTTCACAGCCAGCTGTCCTGGACACAACCTCACATCCTAGGTTCCTTAATTGAGCCTTTAGCTCCATCTTCTGATCTTGTTCCGAGCCCACAAACTAAAGTATTTCATTGCTCATTGCAAGATGCAGGTTCATCCTCCTCCCCACCTGAAGAATGAATGGAGGTTTTCCGGTAAGGACACTACATGCACAAGTCAAGCTGTCAGGCTTGTGCTGAGTGGCACATGATTAGCAGAGTGTCTGTACTCTTGGAAGCTGTGGGAGGCTGAATCCTGAGGGGAAATGATGCAAATGAAAGAGAAATGAAAGAATAGACAGTGGGAGCCCAGCTACCAGAGAAAGCTCCAGACGCAGTCCAGTCGTTTCTCTTCTATTGCTGTTTTGACCCCTCCCCCATCTTTTACTGAAGGTAACAAAACAACATAAACTAGTGGGTA
This sequence comes from Mus musculus, assembly GCF_000001635.26. Taxonomy (NCBI): domain Eukaryota; kingdom Metazoa; phylum Chordata; class Mammalia; order Rodentia; family Muridae; genus Mus; species Mus musculus. The sequence goes on along the minus strand of NC_000067.6, from coordinate 52,952,077 downwards.
AACTGTCCACCTCTTTTTAAAGATCCGTCACTGCCCGTATATATGAGATGGAGATTTTTGGCAAAATTTCAGGGGGATAATATAGCTAAGCACGAGTCAAGAAAATCCGTTTTTCCTTTGAAAGGGGTTTTATTTCCTGACACAGCTATCTTGTATGTATGGATGGGAAATGGTATTAAGTATAGCAGAAAGGTTCTGGGAAAAATAGTAACTTCATATTTACTCTTTTCTTTCTTTTTTTCTTTTTGCTGTGTAAGAAAAATAACTGTAGGTACATTATGAGATAATAAGGGTACTTTAAACTGTGGTCTGCCCTCAGGCAATTTCAGTATGCTGTCCACACAGCACTGCTGCCAGAAGCCAGGTTCTGATTGGCCACTTCAGTGTGAGGAACTCAGTGTTTGGAGTTATATCCTGCTCCTGTCAGAAAAGCCGTGTTTACACTGAGCTGACTTCTGCTTGTGTCTCCTCAGTCCTGCCCCAGCCAACAACCTTTCAACTTCCAAGATTACATTCAGGATGTCTACTTCTCTTTGAAAAGAAAGTCTAAAACTTTAAATTTGGAGCTCACTCCCTAAAAAAAAGTAAAGAAAAGAAAAAGAAAGAAAGCAGAGAAGACAGTAGAGAAAGGAAAGATGTGTGGTGATAGAGTTTCTGTCTGCTTTAGCTGGCTGCTGTAAGGATGAAACTGTTAACCCACACAGTGCATACAGGTGCTCGGGAGACAGAATGTTTTACTTTTCTTTAATGAGTAACCAAACTCGAGTTAAACACATCAGCTTATCCTGAAACCATCAAGCAAATACTCTGAGCTTGACTAAAAACTCATACGTCCCTGTTGTTGTCAAGCTGACTTTCTTCCTCTTTAATCTGTGCAGCTTGGTGGTTTTGAGGGGGAACGCTTTCTCTCTTGGTTTATATTACTTTAAACCTCTAACTTCCACTTTAATGCATCCATCCCAGCTTTGATTCTGACATTCATTGTGTCAATTCTACACATCTGAGGAATTTGCTTGAAGTTCAAGTCAATGCAATGCACAGGGCAGGCTTTTATGTTGAAGGTTGCACAGTTAGAAGCCGGTGGCACAGCAGAGATGGTTCCAGGATTTTGAAGTCTGGTACTTATTATTCCTTTTCCAAAAATGAGGTTAATGCCATCCACTTTCAGGGTGAGTGCTGAAATTCAAAGTACTGAAAAAGCCAATCACAAGAGTGGCCGGAGATCTAGTTGGTCTCTAGCAGATATTGCTCGAATTAGTGAGCCGGATAAATTCTACACTTACACTGTTCTAGTTCATAGACTGGACTTTTTGAAAAGGTTTCATGAAAGGGAAGTTTAATCAAGTGCCTTGCTAAAAACAAACAGACTCTTAAGTTTTACCTGTGATTGACCAGAGTAACCAATCACTTCCAATTCTAGAAATACAGACCACTACCCCTGCCCAAGTGTTGCCTGCTCAAGTCTTTAATTTTACCAGAGATTGATATCAAACTGGTCTATAAAGCTTAGGAATTCTAATTCACTTTCTCCTGTTGGTTTTTTTTTTGGGGGGGGGGGTTGGGGTTGGGGTTTTTTTTTTTTTTTTTTTTGATTTTTCGAGACAGGGTTTCTCTGTGTAGCCCTGGCTGTCCTGGAACTCACTTTGTAGACCAGGCTGGCCTCGAACTCAGAAATCCGCCTGCCTCTGCCTCCCAAGTGCTGGGATTAAAGGCATGCGCCACCACGGCTTCCTCCAGGATTTTGTATTAGAGACTAACATTGGGCAAAGTTATGTGAGCAACTGCAGCTTCTTGAAACCTTCTTCTCATAGGATTTCGGGAGATTCTCTGGATATTCTTGTGCACACAACCCCAGGTTTTCTTGGAATGCTGGAGTCTGAGTGACTGGAATGGGGAGGCACAAGCAGTCTGTCTTCAGCTGGTTCCTCAGTTCTCTCTCCTCTTCCATCCTTTCCAGCTGAAGCTTACAAGGCTGGCACACAGCTGCTTGCTTTCTCTAACACTAAAAGACGCGGGTGGACATGGATGCTGGAACAGGCCAGCTCCAAGGAGGAGTGGGGAAGCCAGTGCTTTTAAACATGTTTCAGGGAACCTTCCCTCCCCTGAAATACTGAACCATTAGCCACAGGCAGCAACAGATATGCTAACTTCTTAAAAGAAATATCAAGTATTTCTAGTCAAGGTTTAAGATTTTTTTCTGAGTTCTTGGTCTCTGACCTGGAGTCCAAGTACATTTGAATCCTGAGTTCTCTTGTGTCTCCAAAGAAGAATAATGTTCGCTTTTCAGTGTTCAGAATTAGGAAGACTGCTGCCTGGAAGTTAATCTAATGCTCAGCACTTAATTCCCTCTAATTATTTGTACCTCCTACTTGTTCTAAAGTATCTGAATTGGTTTCACTTTGTAACATAATGTCTAAAATTGAATTTAGAGAGGGAGAAAAAAGAGTTCTTTGCTGTCTTGTGAGTGAGTGGTGCTTGAGAAACCCGTGGCTAAAAGGCATTGTGACATAAAACGATCTTATCACATGTGTATGCAACATATGCGACACGAGGGGCCTTCATTGGGTCTGAGATTCTAGATTGTTCTTTCTTAATCAGTGCAAAGCTGCATCTCACTTTGTTCCAGGGCTGTCGTAGTTAGGGTTTCCTTTGCTGCAATTAAACACCATGGCCAAAAAGCAAGTTGGGGGCAAAGGGTTTATTCAGCTTATACTTTACACTGCTGTTCATCACCAAAATAAAGTCAGGTCAGGGACTCAAGCAGGGAAGAAACCTGGAGGCAGGAGTTGATGCAGAGGACATGAAGGAGTGCTTGCTTCCCATGACTTGCTCAGCCTGTTTTCTTGTAGAACCAACCATAAGGCCTGGGCCCACCAATCACTAATTGAGAAAAATGCCTTACAGCTGGGTCTCATGGAGGCATTTCCTCAACAGATGTTCCTTCCTCTCTGATGACTAGCTTGTGTCAAGTTGACACAAAACCAGGCAGTCCAAGGACATATTTTATTCCCATCACAGACTCAGGGTGAGTGATAAGGTAAAGTCCCATGTCACCCAGAGTAAAGCCTGCAGCTAAGGGTGACAGGGCCTGCTTAAATGACATGACAAGTAAGAGAGGTTTTGAGCTGATAAAGGACACATCACAATTCTAACTTCCAGTTCCAGAACTGCTACTGACAATCCTGGATTACATGTCTTTTCATAATTATAATCTTAAGATATCCATCACTTAAAATAATGAGTAATTTGATGTTCCCAGGTTTAGGAGAAACTCCAGAGGAGAAGGGGAGGAGAGTGACTGGGAACAGCTGTGTTCCAAAGCAGGTCTAGATCCTTGGCACAGAGAGCCTCTCCTGATGTTCATTGTGTCAGAGGTTCAGACTCGTTTGTTTAACAGTGCCATTTTCTCTACCTTACACTGAGAAACTGAGTGCATGGGAGCTGCGTCACTGAGAGTGCTCTGGTGGTGAGCAGCCATAGGCTGTTTATGAGGAAACTCCACCGTGTTCTATGGGTTACTTTCAGATAGATCAAGACTCTATTTACGTACTTCCCAGCTTTTAATGTTTGGTGGAGTCTGTTGGTTTGTCATTTACTCCTGTTGTAAATTTGTAGTCCAAGTAAGTGATTCTCAATATTCCCAGAACGAAGACCCCCATTTAATACTGAAATTACATGGATCATACAAAAAAAGAAAAGAAACGTTTTGCATATAGTATTGGAGGACAAATAATGACAAACATGTTACAAACTCAGTGACATAGTTTTTAAACAGAATTTAGGTATTTTGTGTGTGTTTCTCTTTGTGTGTGTGTGTTTGTGTTTGTGTGTGTGTGTGTACATGTCTCAGAGGTAGACACTGGGTCTCTTCTTCAGTCACTTCCTACCTTATTTTCTGAGACAGTTTCTCGCTGAGCCTGGAGCTCACAGGTTTAACTAGACTGGCTGGCCTGCAAGCCCCAGGACTCCGGTCTCTGCCTCCCCAGTGCCAGGAGACCAGGTGCATCTTTGTTCCGCCCTCCTTTGTTACATATGAGGTACTGGCATTGAACCTGGATCCTCACAGTTGGGTGGCAAGAACTTTTACCCCCTGAGCCCTCTCCATCGGTCCTTCAAGTATGTTTTTTTTTAAATGAATTAGCACTTAATTAACTATATTTACATCGAAACTGATACTGTAGACATCTATATGTACAGGGTGTGTGTGTGTGTGTGTGTGTGTGTGTGTGTGTGTAGATTTGCATTAGTTCAAGGCAGAGCCCATTTTAAAGCTATAACTTGAAGTAGATGGTCTGTGAAAGGTTTAGAGAATGATATAAAATGGGACATCAATAAGCCAATGTTGGGCCTTTGGAGCCCTTCTGCCTGTTCACCTACCTGACAGATTTTAGCTGTGTTTTCTTAATTATTATTTTTTAGATAATGTTTCCTTGTGTGTAGTTCATGATAGTTTCAAACTCTGGATCCCATTGCTTTGTCTCCTGAGCTGTCTCAGGCACCTGTCACCATGACCACTTTTACTAGGTCATTTTGAGCAACCAGTACTAGTAGCCTTGGTTTACTGACCTCTGCCCTTTTCTGTATCATTTATGACCTTCTTACTTGGGATTTACTTTTTCTGTTTTAGCTTAGGGTGAAAGTTATGGAACTAATTTAAACTTTGTTTTTTACAAGGATTCAAATATATATAATGTAGTTTACATTTAAAGGCTCATTTCAGAATTTTAATATATTGTAACTTTTATTACATGGAAAAATATATGTAACTTCTTTTACAATCTCATCTTCACCTCATGGGCAACTTAAAAATGATTAGTTCCCAAATATCTGGGACTTTTCTGGATACTTTATTATTTTTAAAATTTTAATACTAGGGCAAGTGGGAACTGTATGCTGTAGAATTTCAAGCCTTGGAATCTGTTAGAGTCTCCCATATTCCATCCACCCTGATGAATGACCCTTAAGCACATGGCAGGGATGCCTTAGTTGTGTTCATTCTGCTCCATCAGTGGCAGTTGACCCAGGCTGGACATGATGTTTAAAGTGCACATTCTTTATTTTGTCCCTGGATATTCTGCTCATTTCTGCTTATGCAATATAAATCTCCAAACTCTGCTTGTGGCTTATTTTTCCTTTTAGTACTACCAAGTCGTGCTTCTTCATGTATTTCCAAGGTATCAGTCACACACATATTCATGCACCACTTATAAACAGAAAAGACATTTCAAGATGAGTTTTATGTTTACAGAATAATCCAGGAGGAGGTAAGGAGTCGTCACACATCCCTGACTATATCCATTTACCCAGTTTCTCAGACTGTCAGCATCCATGCAGTAACCCATGTTACAGGATGGAACTTTGTTGCTACATCATGACCACCCAAAGTTCACACTTTATATCAGGGTTTGCTCTTGATTTTATATAATTCATAGTTTTGACACATGTATAATCCTGTATACCTGTCACTATAGCAACATCCAGAATGTGTGCACTGTCTCCATTATTATCTGTGTTCAACCTATCCATCCTACCTGCCTCCATAATGCCTATATCTCTGTCTTCTTACTAGCTATATAACTCTGCCTTTTTTTTTTTTTTTTTTTTTTTCTAAAAATTCCATACAGTTGGAGTGATATAATACCCTCTCAGGGTAGCTTGATAACACATTTTTTTTTTTTTGATATATTTTTTTTTCCATTTTTTATTAGGTATTTAGCTCATTTACATTTCCAATGCTATACCAAAAGTCCCCCTTACCCACCCACCCCCACTCCCCTACCCACCCACTCCCCCCCTTTGGCCCTGGCGTTCCCCTGTACCGGGGCACACAAAGTCTGCGTGTCCAATGGGCCTCTCTTTCCAGTGATGGCCGACTAGGCCATCTTTTGATACATATGCAGCTAGAGTCAAGAGCTCAGGGGTACTGGTTAGTTCATAATGTTGTTCCACCTATAGGGTTGAAGATCCCTTTAGCTCCTTGGGTACTTTCTCTAGCTCCTCCATTGGGAGCCCTGTGATCCATCCATTAGCTGACTGTGAGCATCCACTTCTGTGTTTGCTAGGCCCCGGCATAGTCTCACAAGAGACAGCTACATCTGGGTCCTTTCGATAAAATCTTGCTAGTATATGCAATGGTGTCAGCGTTTGGATGCTGATTATGGGGTGGATCCCTGGATATGGCAGTCTCTACATGGTCCATCCTTTCATCTCAGCTCCAAACTTTGTTTCTGTAACTCCTTCCATGGGTGTTTTGTTCCCACTTCTAAGGAGGGGCATAGTGTCCACACTTCAGTCTTCATTTTTCTTGAGTTTCATGTGTTTAGGAAATTGTATCTTATATCGTGGGTATCCTAGGTTTTGGGCTAGTATCCACTTATCAGTGAGTACATATTGTGTGAGTTCCTTTGTGATTGTGTTACCTCACTCAGGATGATGCTCTCCAGGTCCATCCATTTGGCTAGGAATTTCATAAATTCATTCTTTTTAATAGCTGAGTAGTACTCCATTGTGTAGATGTACCACATTTTCTGTATCCATTCCTCTGTTGAGGGGCATCTGGGTTCTTTCCAGTTTCTGGCTATTATAAATAAGGCTGCTATGAACATAGTGGAGCATGTGTCCTTCTTACCAGTTGGGGCTTCTTCTGGATATATGCCCAGGAGAGGTATTGCTGGATCCTCCGGTAGTACTATGTCCAATTTTCTGAGGAACCGCCAGACTGATTTCCAGAGTGGTTGTACAAGCCTGCAATCCCACCAACAATGGAGGAGTGTTCCTCTTTCTCCACATCCTCGCCAGCATCTGCTGTCACCTGAATTTTTGATCTTAGCCATTCTCACTGGTGTGAGGTGGAATCTCAGGGTTGTTTTGATTTGCATTTCCCTGATGATTAAGGATGTTGAACATTTTTTCAGGTGCTTCTCTGCCATTCGGTATTCCTCAGGTGAGAATTCTTTGTTCAGTTCTGAGCCCCATTTTTTAAGGGGGTTATTTGATTTTCTGAGGTCCACCTTCTTGAGTTCTTTATATATGTTGGATATTAGTCCCCTATCTGATTTAGGATAGGTAAAGATCCTTTCCCAGTCTGTTGGTGGTCTTTTTGTCTTATAGACAGTGTCTTTTGCCTTGCAGAAACTTTGGAGTTTCATTAGGTCCCATTTGTCAATTCTCGATCTTACAGCACAAGCCATTGCTGTTCTGTTCAGGAATTTTTCCCCTGTGCCCATATCTTCAAGGCTTTTCCCCACTTTCTCCTCTATAAGTTTCAGTGTCTCTGGTTTTATGTGAAGTTCCTTGATCCACTTAGATTTGACCTTAGTACAAGGAGATAAGTATGGATCGATTCGCATTCTTCTACATGATAACAACCAGTTGTGCCAGCACCAATTGTTGAAAATGCTGTCTTTCTTCCACTGGATGGTTTTGGCTCCCTTGTCGAAGATCAAGTGACCATAGGTGTGTGGGTTCATTTCTGGGTCTTCAATTCTATTCCATTGGTCCACTTGTCTGTCTCTATACCAGTACCATGCAGTTTTTATCACAATTGCTCTGTAGTAAAGCTTTAGGTCAGGCATGGTGATTCCACCAGAGGTTCTTTTATCCTTGAGAAGAGTTTTAGCTATCCTCGGTTTTTTGTTATTCCAGATGAATTTGCAAATTGCTCCTTCTAATTCGTTGAAGAATTGAGTTGGAATTTTAATGGGGATTGCATTGAATCTGTAGATTGCTTTTGGCAAGATAGCCATTTTTACAATGTTGGTCCTGCCAATCCATGAGCATGGGAGATGTTTCCATCTTCTGAGATCTTCTTTAATTTCTTTCTTCAGGGACTTGAAGTTTTTATCATACAGATCTTTCACTTCCTTCGTTAGAGTCACGCCGAGATATTTTATATTATTTGTGGCTATTGAGAAGGGTGTTGTTTCCCTAATTTCTTTCTCAGCCTGTTTATTCTTTGTGTAGAGAAAGGCCATTGACTTGTTTGAGTTAATTTTATATCCAGCTACTTCACCGAAGCTGTTTATCAGGTTTAGGAGTTCTCTGTTGGAATTTTTAGGGTCACTTATATATACTATCATATCATCTGCAAAAAGTGATATTTTGACTTCCTCTTTTCCAATTTGTATCCCCTTGATCTCCTTTTGTTGTCGAATTGCTCTGGCTAATACTTCAAGTACTATGTTGAAAAGGTAGGGAGAAAGTGGGCAGCCTTGTCTAGTCCCTGATTTTAGTGGGATTGCTTCCAGCTTCTCTCCATTTACTTTGATGTTGGCTACTGGTTTGCTGTAGATTGCTTTTATCATGTTTAGGTATTGGCCTTGAATTCCTGATCTTTCCAGAACTTTTATCATGAATGGGTGTTGGATCTTGTCAAATGCTTTTTCTGCATCTAACGAGATGATCATGTGGTTTTTGTCTTTGAGTTTGTTTATATAATGGATTACATTGATGGATTTTCGTATATTAAACCATCCCTGCATCCCTGGAATAAAACCTACTTGGTCAGGATGGATGATTGCTTTAATGTGTTCTTGGATTCGGTTAGCGAGAATTTTATTAAGGATTTTTGCATCGATGTTCATAAGAGAAATTGGTCTGAAGTTCTCTATCTTTGTTGGATCTTTCTGTGGTTTAGGTATCAGAGTAATAGTGGCTTCATAAAATGAGTTGGGTAGAATACCTTCTACTTCTATCTTGTGAAAAAGTTTGTGCAGAACTGGAGTTAGATCTTCTTTGAAGGTCTGATAGAACTCTGCACTAAACCCGTCTGGTCCTGGGCTTTTTTTGGCTGGGAGACTATTAATAACTGCTTCTATTTCGTTAGGGGATATGGGACTGTTTAGAAGGTCAACTTGATCCTGATTCAACTTTGGTACCTGGTATCTGTCCAGAAATTTGTCCATTTCGTCCAGGTTTTCCAGTTTTGTTGAGTATAGCCTTTTGTAGAAGGATCTGATGGTGTTTTGGATTTCTTCAGGATCTGTTGTTATGTCTCCCTTTTCAGTTCTGATTTTGTTAATTAGGATTTTGTCTCTGTGCCCTCTAGTGAGTCTAGCTAAGGGTTTATCTATCTTGTTGATTTTCTCAAAGAACCAACTCCTCGTTTGGTTAATTCTTTGAATAGTTCTTCTTGTTTCCACTTGGTTGATTTCACCCCTGAGTTTGATTATTTCCTGCCGTCTACTCCTCTTGGGTGAATTTGCTTCCTTTTTTTCTAGAGCTTTTAGATGTGTTGTCAAGCTGCTAGTATGTGCTCTCTCCCGTTTTTTCTTGAAGGCACTCATAGCTATGAGTTTCCCTCTTAGAAATGCTTTCATTGTGTCCCAAAGGTTTGGGTACGTTGTGGCTTCATTTTCATTAAACTCTAAAAAGTCTTTAATTTCTTTCTTTATTCCTTCCTTGACCAAGGTATCATTGAGAAGAGTGTTGTTCAGTTTCCATGTGAATGTTGGCTTTCTGTTATTTATTTTGTTATTGAAGATCAGCCTTAGTGCATGGTGATCTGATAGGATACATGGGACAATTTCAATATTTTTGAATCTGTTGAGGCCTGATTTGTGACCTATTATGTGGTCAATTTTGGAGAAGGTACCATGAGGTGCTGAGAAGAAGGTATATCCTTTTGTTTTAGGGTAAAATGTTCTGTAGATATCTGTCAGATCCATTTGTTTCATCACTTCTGTTAGTTTCAGTGTGTCCCTGTTTAGTTTCTGTTTCCATGATCTGTCCATTGGTGAAAGTGGTGTGTTGAAGTCTCCCACTATTATTGTGTGAGGCGCAATGTGTGCTTTGAGCTTTACTAAAGTTTCTTTAGTAAATGTGGCTGCTCTTGTATTTGGAGCATAGATATTCAGAATTGAGAGTTCCTCTTGGAGGATTTTACCTTTGATGAGAATGAAGTGTCCCTCCTTGTCTTTTTTGATGACTTTGGGTTGGAAGTCAATCTTATCAGATATTAGGATGGCTACTCCTGCTTGTTTCTTCATACCATTTGCTTGGAAAATTGTTTTCCAGCCTTTCATTCTGAGGTAGTGTCTATCTTTTTCTCTGAGATGAGTTTCCTGTAAGCAGCAAAATGTTGGGTCTTGTTTGTGTAGCCAGTTTGTTAGTCTATGTCTTTTTATTGGCGAGTTGAGACCATTGATGTTAAGAGATATTAAGGAAAAGTAATTGTTGCTTCCTGTTATTTTAGTTGTTAAAGGTGGCATTCTGTTCTTGTGGCTGTCTTCTTTTAGGTTTGTTGAGGGATTACCTTCTTGTTTTTTCTAGGGCGTTGTTCCCGTTCTTGTATTGGTTTTTTTCTGTTATTATCCTTTGAAGGGCTGGATTCGTGGAGAGATAATGCGTGAATTTGGTTTTGTCGTGGAATACTTTGGTTTCTCCCTCTATGATAATTGAGAGTTTGGCTGGGTATAGTAGCCTGGGCTGCAGTTTGTGTTCTCTTAGTGTCTGTATAACATCTGTCCAGGCTCTTCTGGCTTTCATAGTCTCTGGTGAAAAATCTGGTGTAATTCTGATAGGCTTGCCTTTATATGTTACTTGACCTTTTTCCCTTACTGCTTTTAGTATTCTATCTTTATTTAGTGCATTTGATGTTCTGATTATTATGTGTCGGGAGGAATTTCTTTTCTGGTCCAGTCTATTTGGAGTTCTGTAGGCTTCTTGTATGTTCATATGCATCTCATTCTTTAGATTTGGGAAGTTTTCTTCAATAATTTTGTTGAAGATGTTTGCTGGACCTTTGAGTTGAAAATCTTCATTCTCATCCACTCCTATTATCCGTACGTTTGGTCTTCTTATTGTGTCCTGGATTTCCTGGATATTTTGAGTTAGGATCTTTTTGCATTTTCCATTTTCTTTGATTGTTGTGCCGATGTTCTCTATGGAATCTTCTGCACCTGAGATTCTCTCTTCCATCTCTTGTATTCTGTTGCTGATGCTCAAATCTATGGTTCCAGATTTCTTTCCTAGGGTTTCTATCTCTAGTGTTGCCTCGCTTTGAGTTTTCTTTATTGTGTCTACTTCTCTTTTTAGGTCTAGTATGGTTTTGTTCATTTCCATCACCTGTTTGTATGTTTTTTCCTCTTTTTCTGTAAGGACTTCTACCTGTTTGATTGTGTTTTCCTGTTTTTCTTTAAGGACTTGTAACTCTTTAGCAGTGTTCTCCTGTATTTCTTTAAGTGATTTATTAAAGTCCTTCTTGATGTCCTCTACCATCATCATGAGATATGCTTTTAAATCTAGGTCTAGGTTCTCAGGTGTGTTGGGGTTCCCTGGACTGGGCGAAGTGGGTGTGCTGGGTTCTGGTGATGGTGAGTGGTCTTGGTTCCTGTTAGTAAGATTCCTCCGTTTACCTTTCGCCATCTGGTAATCTCTGGAGTTAGTAGTTATAGTTGACTCTGTTTAGAGATTGTTCTTCTGGTGATTCTGTTACCGTCTATCAGCAGACCTGGGAGACAGATTCTCTCCTCTGAGTTTCAGTGCTCAGAGCACTCTCTGCTGGCAAGCTCTCTTACAGGGAAGGTGCGCAGATATCTTGTATTTGGACCTCCTCCTGGCCGAAGAAGAAGGCCCAAAACAGGACCTTTCTCAGACACTGTGTTGCTTTGGCAGTTCCCAGGTGGTACAGACTCTCACCTAAGCAGACTAAATTCCTAAGTTCCTTGGAGTCCCGGGACCAAGATGGCGACCGCTGCTGCTGTGGCTTAGGCCGCCTCCCCTGCCGGGTGGGCACCTGTCCTCCGGTCCGGAAGGTGGCCGGCTGTCCCCGGCCCACACAGGGTGCTGCCTCAGCGCCTCTGTGCTTCTGCCTGTTCCAGAAGCTGTCAGGTTCTCTGGCGCACCCTCTCACCTGTTCAGACTAATTTCCTAAGTTCGGCGGGTCTCGGACCAAGATGGCGACCGCTGCTGCTGTGGCTTAGGCCGCCTCCCCAGCCGGACGGGCACCTGTCCTCTGGTCCGGACGGTGGCTGGCTGTCCCCGGCCCACAAAGGGTGCTGCCTCAGCGCCTCTGTGCTTCCGCCTGTTCCAGAAGCTGTCAGGTTCTCTGGCGCACCCTCTCACCTGTTCAGACTAATTCCCTAAGTTCGGCGGTCCCGGACCAAGATGGCGACCACTGCTGCTGTGGCTTAGGTCGCCTCCCCAGCCGGGCGGGCACCTGTCCTCTGGTCCGGAAGGTGGCCGGCTGTCCCCGGCCCACACAGGGTGCTGCCTCAGCGCCTCTGTGCTTCTGCCTGTTCCAGAAGCTGTCAGGTTCTCTGGCGCACCCTCTCACCTGTTCAGACTAATTTCCTAAGTTCGGCGGGTCCCGGACCAAGATGGCGACCGCTGCTGCTGTGGCTTAGGCCGCCTCCCCAGCCGGGTGGGCACCTGTCCTCTGGTCCGGAAGGTGGCCGGCTGTCCCCGGCCCACACAGGGTGCTGCCTCAGCGCCTCTGTGCTTCCGCCTGTTCCAGAAGCTGTCAGGTTCTCTGGCGCACCCTCTCACCTGTTCAGACTAATTTCCTAAGTTCGGCGGGTCCCGGACCAAGATGGCGACCGCTGCTGCTGTGGCTTAGGTCGCCTCCCCACATTTTTTTTTTTTTAATTGCTGAATACTATACTGTAGTTGTCCAGTGGCCATGGAGAACTGGGTATACCTGGAAGAAGAGCTGGGGATGGAATAGAATGGGTGGACAGGAGAAATAACAAGCTAAGACAAAGTTTCTCTGATCATGGCTCAATGTTTAATTTTTTAACCCTGAATTTATAGGGGGAAAACCCAAAAGCCCATCCTTTGTTCTGGCTGGATTCTGTTGCTTTGTCTCAGCTGGATTCTGTTGCAAAACTAGTTCTTTAGCAGTTCTTCAGATGGGCGGTTCCTTAGGTCTCAGGCAGGAAGATGTAAATGTAGGTAGGCTGGCTCCAGCATTGGAGACTTGTTTAGCCAACTCAAGACTGGGGGAAGGGCACAGTTCCCTTTTTTTTTATTTTTTAAACTGGACAGGAAGCACAAGATTTACTTATGCTCTGATCCTGTCTGGGAAATATGGTGGCTGGCAACTGGAGCCTGGCTTAGGTCTGAATCTATATCACTCCTTTTTACCCATCTTTAAGAACATGCACAGCTTGTTTGTGTTTATTTAAACAAACACAGCCTTTTGGCGCCAACTCTGTCCTAAGTTGATAGGAGCTCAAGAACCACAGTTGCTAGTAGTCTCTGGCTACTAGCCTTCATTAGCACACCTTCTTCCCATTCAGCCCAAAGCCCCAAAGGACATATGAATATGCATCCAATGTATTTCTTCATAGTGATGAATAACTGCCATGGTGGATAACTACATTTTTAGTTGCTTCTCTACTTGCAAAAATTGATTAAGTATAAGCCCTAAGAAATTAACACCATTCATGGTACAGGTAGAAACTGAGGACACTGAGAACAAGTCTTTACAATTTGATATGCACATTCTCTAAAAATATCAGATTATTGTCTCAAGCCATTACTATTTTGATGATGTAAAGAATTAGATTATATGGCCAATTGTTCTTGTGTAAGGCCTTCAATCTGCCTTGGGTACTGTTACGCTCTCTGGTCGAGTCAGCTGGACAAGCCGAAAGGCTTAAAAGTCACTCATGAGGCAAAAGAGTTTCAAGGAAACTCTCCTCCTGGAGTCTAGCATTCCCTACCCATACATTAATTTTCCATTCCCGCGTTAGTCTAGTGTATGGATCCACGTGCTCTCTTTGAGTATTTTCCTATTATAAGTGCTTTTTAAAATTGAATTCTGACATGGCTAAAGCCTTCCGCCAGTGTTCCAACAGTCCTAGAAATGTCCTTGAGCAAGATCATGGTCTTGGAATTCAGTAAGATTGTAAAAGCTAAGTCACTCCTTACACAGGAATTTACCATCACTAAGGAAGAAGGAAGTTTCAGACCAAAGGAGAAACCAAAATAGATGCTTAGAACTGTAGCAGAGTTACACCCATACACTCGTATTTACAATGGCCTAAGGGGAAGGTGGACTATACAAGAGACTAAAATAGAAACTATGGCAAGGGCGCGAAGCCCTTGACCCTGGCTTCTAAGATTAGTGAATCTTAGGTGGAACCCTTGTTGATCCCAGCTGTTATCAATGAATTCTATCCCAGGTGGTTCCTGTTAGACCTTTTGTGTTTGCATTCCTCTGTTTTATGTAAGATTCCGGTTACCTCAATTGTACCTTGCGAATATGTCACCCAACTTCCTTATTGTCCTCTGCATAAAAAGTCTGATGCTCGAGTTGTAAAATTACACTCAGATTCTACACGAACTCTCCTGTGTGTGTCTGTTTGTCGCTCATCCACGCTTTGCCCACCCGCGTGGAGAGACCCTGTTCCACGCAGACACAGGGACCCAGAGGGTCTGCGGCAGGGTACAAATCTGCTGTGGCATTGCCACAAGGGATCTGGTCCAGGCAGTTCAGGATGAACTCTTAAATGTCCAAAGACAGTCCTTTAAAGGAACAGTACTTTCTCTTAACTTGAGTTGTTTATGCATAAACAATTGTAAAATTTGAGAATTAGCAGTGTCTAAAAAAGGAATAATTTTAAGCAATTGTAAGCAATATATATATTGGCTATCAATATACAAATTAAAGCTTGATTTTTCAACACTTTAAAAACAGTGGTTACAGCATGTAGCTTGATTATTTGTGCTATAGTAGACGGAAACTCGTGAGAATAAACATGTGATCCAATCACATATACTTCTCTCCCATAGAAGGGCTGTTTATAAATACAGTAGATGCATTCTTTATGGGATGCATGCATAAATTTACAGGAAATACAAAAGCATACTTAGAATGTTTAGTCAGGTTCTTAAGACATTCTTTCCAAAATACTTTCATGATTCTATCCTATAATTCTTTATTCATCCCACAACAGCTTCATAATAAGATGTTAAAGCTTTATTTGGAAATGAAGAAAGAATAATCTACATTAATGCTCTTTTTTTGCCAAAGAATTGCTGTGGGCACATTGAGTAACAATAACATAAATAGCCAACAATTGATTATAGCAGCTTCTTCTACATTCTTTAAAGCTATTCATCCCTCACCAGTTAATTCACATCCCCCTTGATAACATCCAACAAATGCTGAAGTCCTCCTGTGGGGAGCTAAAGGTGAGCTCTTAGCCAATTAACATCTCCTGGAAGCTTTTGAAAACAATTTGAAGTAAGCAAATCATCTTTTCTTTCTTGAATTTTCTGTGCCATGATTTTTCTAGGATATAACTAAGGCCCCAAATATTGAAAAGGATATTGCTCTGAATCTTTTCTGGAGCAACAACTACTCCAAAAATTTTAAAGCTCATTGTATAAGAACAAATGTTTGTAGTAAGATTCCCCTTCAGAGGGATTAGCTAATAAAATATCCATATAATGAATATTATACTCTGAAGGATTCAAACTTATTGTATTGAAGCAGAAACAATCTTTTTTTTTTTAACATAATGTAAGGCTATTGGCTATTCCCAGAGGCAAAACTTTCCAATGATTATAAGCTCACTAGAAGCAAACCCTTTACAACTATCAGGATAGGCCAATACTCTATGACCAGGACATGCAGAACATATTTATACCTTTAAGACCAGTCAGAAACAAAATGAAGGGGCTATATGTTTAGACCAAACAAAATTTTTACGTTTTCTAGATATAATTTCAAGAGAAAAAGCACTTTGTCATTTGCTGAACCCAATAATCACAATTGCAGAGATTTTTCTAGGAAAAAAAACAAAAAACAAACCTATCAGCTTATTTGCCTTAGAACTTGAGGCCCTCTTTAAAAGCAGCTTTTCATCAGAGCTTCTGCCATGCTTCCTCCTGGCTAAGAGTGGAGGGCAACTTAAATCAGCCTCTGCTGTGCAGACTGAGACTGAATCAAGAGATGGAAAGCCAGCTGATAAAGTTTTAACCATTTTTTCTTTTCAACATGAAACTTACAACAACAGTCATTCAGACAATACAACAAAAACAGATACAAACTGACACATGGACAGATTGGTGTACCAAAGACAGATAATACAAAGAGGGAAGAGAACTTGATGTAAACAGAACTAAGGATGTCTCCTGTAGGGGCCAGAGAAGAAGCAGGGCATCTCCCAATTTCCTCCTGTCCCTAGGAGAGTTCTGAAATTCCTTTTCCTTCTCTCTTACATCAGCCAACCTAACCCAGGCTGGTCTTTTTTTAAATTCATTTTTATTTATTTATTTTTTTAGAATTATTTATTTCATGTATGTGGGTACACTGTTGCTGTCTCCAGACACACCAGAAGAGGGCATCAGATCCCCATTACAGATGGTTGTGAGCTACCATGTGATTGCCGGGAATTGAACTCAGGACCTTTGGAAGAGCAGTCAGTGCTCTTAATCACTGACCATTTCTCCAGCCTCTCTCTCTCTCTCTCTCTCTCTCTCTCTCTCTCTCTCTCTCTCATGTCATTTGTATATCTAGCATCTCCTTTTTTGTTGTTGTTTTTTACTTATTTTATTTTATTTTATGCCCTACTCCTCTCACCTGATGCAGTTCTTGACTGCAGACAATTGCCTGTATAGAACCCCTCATACCAATGTGCTGTCACTGCTAGCTGATATCAGTGTTGGGCCGACTCTGACTCAGACTAGCCTGTATCCTTTTTGCACCCTTGCAATAAACAGCCTTCAAAAAATTAAATTTATAGTGCTAACATTAATGCTGTATGTTGCTTACCACCGTGCGGGATACAGAACTTCTACTGTTTTCTGTGGAACTCCACTGAAGACAGCGTCCCTCAGTTGGTCTCTCTGTGTCCAACCCCATGTTGGGCACCAACTGTAGCCATCCAGTGACCATGGAGAACCAGATATACATGGAAAAAGAGCTGGGAATGGAGTAGAATGGGCGGACAAGAAAAATAACCAGCCAAAACAAAGTTTCTGATCAGGACTCAAATATTAATTTTTCAACTCTGCTTTTATATAGGCAAACCCCAAAAGCCCATCTTTATTTTGGCTGGATTCTGTTGCAAAACAGGCTCTTCAGCAGTAGCTCATCAGGTGGACAGTCCCTTAGGTCTCAGGCAGGAAGACGTAAATTTAGGGAAGCTGGCTCCAGCATTGGAGACTTGTTTAGCCAACTCAAGGCTGGGGGAAGGGCACACTACCGTGACCTAGATGGACCACAGTGTATCCATTCATCAACTGAAGGGCGTCCTAATTGTTTCTAATCAGTTATGAAAAAAACATTGGAGAATTTTATTCTCCGAAGAATTTTATGTGGACCTACAGTTTCAGCTTCTTTGGATGAATGCCAAGGAGTGAAATTATTGGGTCCTGTAGTAGGAGTGTGTTTACTATGTGAGAAAGTGCTAAACTGTCATGTAAAGTGATGACATCGTTTTATAGTTGCACCTGCACTGCACAGGATTCTGTTGCATATCTCTGCTCCCATCTGGTGCTGTTTGGACTGATCACTCTTCTACTGCATCTCAGTGCTCTTCTGACTTGCAGTTCCCTAGTGATGACATCCTTACATGTTGACCTGCCTTCTGTACGTCTTACTCTGCGTCTAACTTGGAATGGTGATATTTTGCACATTTTGATCAGACTGTTCAGTTTTTTTTTTTAAATTGAGTTTTAAAAGTTCTTTGCATATTTGGATTGCAGTTCTTAATCAAAGCCTTTACACTGTTTTCTCCAAGTCTATAGCTAGTCTTCTAATTTTATTAAAGTGTCTTTAAAGAGCAGAGCTTTTGATTCCAATGAGGTCAAAGATATTTAATGGGTCATGCCTTTCATGTTAGACCTTAGAAACCTAAAGCTATATATAGGTTTGTTTGCTTGTTTGTTTGTTTGTTTGTTTTTATGCTGTGATAGGCATGTTACGTTTTAAGTCAGCAAAAATTTTTATTTTTATTTTATTTTTTGTATGTGTATATTTGTTTCTTAGATCATTTGTTTCAGACTGCTTTCTCCATTTTTCTGCCTTGGCCCCAAATTAGTTAGCTATATTTGCTCAATTTGTATTTTATTTATCTACTTATTTTTATTTATCTATCTGGAGAAAACTATTTTTTCATCTCTGAGTGGTTATCAGTGGAGATAGCTTCTCTGCTAGCATGGGGTCTTGTATCTACTTCTCTCAGCATTGACACCCTGTCTGGCACAGACCTGTTGCAGGCCAGGTGCATGTTTTCATAGTCTCTGTGAGTTCATATGTACACCAGTCAGTCATGCTGTGTTTAGAAGGCCTTGTTTCTTGGGATTTCAGTTTTTGACTAATGATAATTTGTTTGAAACTAGGAATTTTAGTCTGTTTCTTCTGAGTGATTTTTTTATGTGGAAGGTGTCCAGCTATCTTTGCTTTAGGTGTCCTTTTGAATTTATGGTGCTGGAGGTTGAACTGAATAGTGGAGACTCTAACATGAAGCTGTTCCTCTGGCTCTTTCTTTATATACAACCTTTATAAGACATGGTGTAAGTTTCCTAAGGAGGCTGCAAACTCAGCATCTTTTCATCTGCCTCCTGAGTAACAGAGTACAAGAATCGCCAGGCTCATTTTTGGTAATCTCTCTCTCTCTCCTCTCTCTCCTCTCTCTCCTCTCTCTTCTCTCCTCTCTCTCTCTCTCTCTCTCTCTCTCTCTCTCTCTCTCTCTCTCTCTCTTCTTTCCATGCTCCCATTTCCCATCTTCACAGCTTGGATACTGGATGATATTATGTTCTTAGTGGTTCCCTCTCATTTCTCAGATTTTAGTAAGTCCCTGGATTACTCACTTCAGATGCTGTACCTCTTTGTTCCTGCGTTTCTCTTTTGCTTTAATTGTACAGTGTTAATTTTGCTGGTGAGATTCTGTTTAATCTTTGTGATCACTTTTTCCTTTATGTCCTTGACTATATTTAATTAGCTATTTGAAAGTTTGGATAAACTGTTTTAAATTCCGTTAATTACTAAATGCTGTGGCATTTTGGGATCTAGCATTGTGCTGGGTAGTTTTATGTCACCCTTACACAAACTAAGGTCATCTGAGAGGCATGGTCCTCAATTAGGAAAATGACTCCTTAAGTTTGGGCTGTAAGCAAGCCTGTAGTAATTTTTTTTAATTAGTAATTGATGGGGTAGGTCCATCCCATTGTGGGTGGTGCCATTTTGGGCTGGTGGCCCTTGGTTTTATAAGAACAAGGATTGAACAAGCCATGAGGAGCAAACCAGTAAGCAGCACCCCTCTGCAGCAGCTTCTGCCTTCAGATTTCCTTCCTTTTTCAGTTACTATCCTAACTTCAGTGAACGACTACAGTGTGGAAGTATCAGCCAAATAATCATGTTCCTCCCCAACTTGCTTTGGATCATAAGGTTTCATCATCATCATAACTTTAACAAGGACAAACAGCTACGTTTTTCTTGACCATAGGCCGCTTTCTCACATCTCTGCATGACTTGTAATCTTTTGTTCCTGGATGTTGCTTATTGTGAATATGTTGAATCGCCATTCAACATATTATGTCATCATTGTTTAAATGGTAATTTTATTCTTAATGTGAGCCTGCTTCTGTTTTCCCACACACAGATGCCTGGCTGCCTCTTTTTATAACTGAAATGTTACCGGAATGTGACTTTCTCACTTATTTATGTGTTGTCTGTGGATTCTTCTGTAGTATAATCATAGACATGAGTACTTGACACATATGCTATATATGTGCCTCGGTCTGTTCAGACTGCTTCAACCAAATACCATAGACTGGTTACAAACAACAGGAACACAATTCTCACGATGTCTGCTGGAAAGACCATTTCAGCCCAGGCACCAGCAGATCAGAGTCTACAATCACAGGGCTCTGATTCACAGATGGCACCTCTATGCTTCATTCTCTCATGGCAGTGAAGGGCCAGGAATTTGAGGTTTCTTTATGAGGACAGTATTACCCCAGTACTATTTCCCAGAATCTCCATTTTAAATACTCTAATGTGAGGGATTACATGTCAATATGACATGTGGGGAAAGGGACATAAGCACTGCCTAAAGTCATGGCTCAGAAATCTAAGCCATGTATAGTCCAGTTCTTTAAGACCCTTGCCAAACCTTGTTCTTGGTATTTATTCTCTTGAGAATTGTCTTTTCAAGTCCCAGACCCATTTTTGAATGGGTCATTTTTCTTTGATTGTTTGGTATTTTTGCCTTTTTTTATGTTATGCTTATTAACCTCTGTCTGATGTATATCTGGAAGACCTCCCCACTCCATGGGCTTCTTCTTCACTCAACTGTTTCTTTAGCTGTGCAGACATCCTTTAGTTTTATGAGGTCCCACTTGTCAATTGTTAGCTTTAATTCGTGGGTAAACGAAGCCCTACTCAGAAAGTCCCTTCCTACCCTTATACCTTGTGTGGTAATGTCTATGTTTTCTTCTAACAGTTTTAGAATTCAATTTTTAAATTCAGGTCTTTGATTCAATTGAAGCCAACTTTTATGTAGCATGATAGATACTAGTCTGATTTCATTCTTCTATATGTGAATATCAGTTTTCTCAGCATAACTTATTGATGCTGCTGCCTTTTCTTCAGTGTTTGTTTTTGGCCTCTCTGTCTTTGTCAACTATTAGATGACTAATGTATGATAAAGAGGCCAAAAAGACCATGTTTGGATCTTTTGTTTTGTCTATATTTGTCTATATGTATGGTTTTGTGCTGGTACCAGAGTGCTTTATTACTATTGCTATTTATTACGATTCAAAATATTTATAATATTCTGAAATGTAGAAGGATAAATCCTCCTGATAATTTTGGTTAGGATTGCTTTGGCTATCTGGAGTCTTCTCTGGTTATGTATGAAGTTTTGAATGCCCTTTTTCCCCTCTTGAATACTGTTTTATGTGTTTTGATTGGGGTTACATTGAATCCACAGATGGCTTTGGGTAATTTGGACATTTTTATTGTGTTGAGGTATATTTCCTTCAGTCCAAGTCTCTTTAGGATTTATCACGAAAGTATGTTGGATTTTCTCAATTTTTTCCCAGTATCTTCTGAGATTATATGATTTTAAACCAACACACACACACACACACACACACACACATATATAATGTTGTGTATATATATATATATCAGTAAATATATATATATGTTATATATATCTATCAGTAAATATATATATATATATATATTTATTAAGTATATATATTTACTGACTTATGTATGTTGAGTCATTCCAGCATTTCTAGGATAAAGTCAACTTGATCCTTCTTGGTTGATGATCTTTTTGATATGTGTCTGTATTCTAGTCACAATTATTTTATTGTGTTTCTCAAAGAAATTGATCTGTAACCACAACAGATTTTGGTTTGTTTGTGGTTTTGTTTCATGTGTGTGTGTGTGTGCGTGTGCGCGTGCGCGTGCGCGTGCGTGTGTGTGTGTGTGTGTGTGTGTGTGTTTTCATCATGAGATGTGATTTTAAATCAGAGTCTTGCTTTTCTGGTGTGTTGAGGTATCCAGGGCTTGCTGTGGTGGGAGAATTGGGTTCTGATGATGCCAAATGGCCTTATTTTCTGTTGTTCTTGTATTTGCCTTTCACCATCTGGTTATTTGTGGTATTAGCTGGTCTAGCTTTCTCTCCTGGAAAACCAGTTCTTTCCAAGTGGAATTTGGGTATGGAAAGCTGTGTGACACAGGATCAGATCCTGGGCGCAGATGGAAACTGGAACGATCCTGTCCTGGCTATTATTCCTTGATTCCTGTGTCCTGATGGCTCTGGACGGGTCCCTCTTGGGCCAGGAATTTGAGCGTAAGTGGTGGTCTTACCTGTGCTCACAGGTGTGTCAGCACTCCTGGAAGACCAGCTCTCTCCTGGTGGGATTTGAGTATGGAGAGCTGTGGCACAGAGTCAGCTCAGGGGCACAAATGGAAACCAGAAGCTTGTGGGTCTTTCTTTCTTTCTTTCTTTCTTTCTTTCTTTCTTTCTTTCTTTCTTTCTTTCTTTCTTTCTTTCTTTCTTTCTTTCTTTCATGTAGGCACATAATTAAAATGTTCCTTGAAGAGTTGTTTTTAATGTATCCCAAAGATTTTGTTGTGTTTTTATTTTCATTTAATTCCATAAATTTAAAGAAATTGTCTTGATTTCTCTTTTGGCCTGTTCATCATCCACTGGATTATTTAAATTCCATGAGTTTTGCATTTACTAGAAATTTGTTTGCTCTCAGTTTTAAGTTTTATTGTATAGTGGTCAATAGGACACATGGAAATTATTTAATTTTTTTCTGAATTT
This sequence comes from Mus musculus, assembly GCF_000001635.26. Taxonomy (NCBI): domain Eukaryota; kingdom Metazoa; phylum Chordata; class Mammalia; order Rodentia; family Muridae; genus Mus; species Mus musculus. The sequence continues at coordinate 52,929,833 of NC_000067.6, read as the reverse complement.
AAGATTTGCTTTTGCATCCTACGACATAGTGTATTTTAGAGAAGCTTCCATGGGCTGCTGAATAGAATACATATTCTTTAGTGTTTACGTGGAATAGCCTATACGCATGTTAGGTCCATTTGATATAAAAAAAAAAGTCTGAAATTTCTCTATTTTTTTTGTTCAGATCACATAACTATTTTAGAAAATGAGTTATTGAAATTACCTATTTCTATTGGGTTGGTATTAATCTGTATTTAATTTCAGTATGCTTTTTGTGAAATTTGGTGCATCAGAGTTTGGAGCATGCATGTTTAGTATTGTAGTGTTTTCTTGGTTAATTGTTGCCTGGATTAGGAATGAAATACCCTTCTTTGTCTCTTCTAATTAGCTTTAGTTTGAAGTCTAATTTTGTCAGATATTTAAATAGCAACTCCTGTTTCCTTTTGGTCTCAGTGCTTGGATTACTTTTTCCATCCTTTCAACTCAAAGTGGTTCCTAAAACTGAGTTTCCTATAACAGAACCATGGATTTTGTTTCTTAAACTACTCTGTTAGCCTATATATTTTGATTGTACAACTGAGTCCATTGTTTTTTTCAAGCTATTATTCAAATGTGTGTATACAGCAGTAATTTTGTTGGCTTTTTCTGTTTCTTAGTCATGTTTTGTATTTCATTAATTATACCTTCATTTGTTTTCTTTTTAGTCTTTTTGTCATGTGTAACCCTCTCTTAAGTCTTAAGTACTGCTTCTAGTATTTTTTTAGGATTGTTTTGGTAGACATGAAGTGTTTAGGCTGTTTGTATCATAAAAAGCATTTTCTCCCTCATGTAACCATCACGTTACACAGTTTTACTCGGTGCAGTAGATGAGGCTAGCCCTCGTGGTCTTTTAGATTTTTGCTATGCATTCCTTCAGGTTCTCCAGGCTTACAAAGCTTCCATAAAAAAATAAGCTGTTATTCTGGTGGGTTTTTATTTCTATATGACTTTTTTCCCTCTTGTACATTCGTTTGTATATTTAGTGTTTTAAATGTGATATCCCATGAGTAGTTTCTTTTCTGGTCTTCTCTCTTTGGTGTTCTGTATGCTTCTTATAGCTGTAAAGATGTGTCCTTCCTTAAAGTTTACTTTTATATTCTTAAGATCTGGTCTATGCCATTGACCTAAGATTATTCTTTTTCATCTATCTCTTTAATTAAATGTGGTCTTATCATAATATCCTACAGTCCCTGAATGTTCTTTTTATGTTTAATCTTCTTCATGATCTTTGCTTGTGTAGTCAGTTCTTCAAGAACTGATATTTTATCTTCTACTAAAACCATTCTATTTGTAAGTCTTGCCTCTGAGTTTTCTAATTGGGATACTGAGTTTTCCAATTCTGTCTTCAATGCTTCTGTCTCTTTACTAAATTTTGTTTCCAAACCCTAGATTGCTGTCATCATCTCATTCAGCCTTATTTTTGTTTTCTTGAGCAATACTCACAATTCTTTTGTTTATGCTCATTCTAAGTTCATTGTGCTGTTTTTGTCTTTTTTAAACTCCTCGGATTCTTCAACAAAGTCTATGGTTGTTCTGTGAAGATCTGTTTCCTGGGGTTCTTCTTAGAGAAAATTTCTAAATGACTGGTAGATTTTGGAGGGTACAAACTGTTTTGTCCTTTCATATCTTGTTTTTCCAATGATTCTTGTGTATGTGGACTTCATTCTTGTTGGTTTTATGTTTGTTATGGACACAGCAGACTGGGATGCACACAGGATGTGTGTTCTATCCCAGGCCTGGAAGTTGGAAGGCTGTGAGAAGGGTTCCCAGGATTGAGCTGGAGCACTGCATGTGGGACTGGGCTCCATCTGAGGACTGACGTGAATTCAGGTGGTTTGTGAACTCACCCAGGCTAGACCTTGAAGGTAGCTTTAGAGTGGGCTGTATGGGATAAAGTCGTAAGGTAGAGGTTACTGGGCAGGTGTACCTGATGTGCATCCTGGCCCAAACCTGTAGCTTGGGAAAGTATGGACAGGACTCCTTAGAAAGGGCCAAAGCGCTGTATATGGGACCAGGGCTCCATCTGAGGATTGGTGTTGAGTATGGAGGCCTGGGGGTAAGAGAGAAGACTCATCAGGTAAGGTTAGGGCACAGAGTGTTTTGGCACAGTTGGAAATGAAAGGTGGCTAGAGTGTGGGACCACTGGATAAATCTACTTCCCCTTTTTATGACAGAGTTCTCTATACATTTCATGTTAATTATGGCCAATGCCCCTATCACTTCTCAGTCCAAAATAGAGTCTATGATAAGTAATTACATGCTCTGTGTTAGAGATGTATAACTAAGGTAGACCCGTTTTTCAAGGAGCTCAGTAGACCAAAACAGACACTCAACACATTTTATATTCCCTTTGAAATATGTCTCTGGAATCTGGAACATGAAGCAGAGCATACAAAACTTAAGATAAAAAACATAAAGACAGAAGCCTGGAGTTCCTCCCCTCCCCCCCCCCCCCCTTATCATCCTTACTTGGTGGCAGGAATTGGGAATAGAATTAAGAGAAAAACTGAAAACTTTGTATTTATAGAAAATAAATGTATTACAGTTAAGTCCAGGAAAGGTTAACTTTTTCCTAGACTTCTTTGATTACAAACTATTAAAAGTGTCTACATAGTAGTTTTTACTTTCTAGGTATCAGTGGTACCAGAAACAATAACCTTCATTTTAAGACTTTTAGGGTTCCTTCTGAGGTGTGTGTATAGGAACAGTTGACTTCATTCAGGGACTTTACTTGTAAGAGTGCATATGGCTCCTTAAAGTAGTCACTTATATAAACCCTAAAGTCCCCTCTTAAGAACATTCAATAACAAAACCAACTTAGGATGTAAACAAGGCAACACAAGAGTACAGCCTGTTTTCTGTTTAAACACCAAATAAGATTAGGATGAAGATTATATGGTAAAATAAACCTTAATAGTAAGGATCAAGAATTGGCCAACACTTCCTGCCAAGTAAGCATTTTAGACTTTGCAGGTACAAAGTATCCTAACTATACAGGCTCACCACTGTTAGCAAAACTCAGCCACACACAACTCAGGAGTTATGTTCTGATCAACTTTCTTTATAGAAACATGGTTTTTGTTTGTTTGCTTGTTTGTTTGTTTTAACCTTCCTGAGGCAGTAGTGGCTGCCACAGCCTGCACAGTGTTGGGCATTTGGCAGTAGGGAATGAAGAAATGACAGACACACATACAGAAAAGCTGGGGTCAGGTGAGATTCCTTCTACACATACGGCCAACATCCCTGTTCCAAGTCAGGGACGGCCTTGCCATTTCCATGCGTCTGAAGCACTGGATTCTTTGACAGCAATGCTCCCAACATGTTTGCTCATTGAGACTGGGGTGCCTTGTCCACAGATGGCATCAGTAAAGAAAATGGGGAATAAAAAGGCCCAATTTTCAAATGGTTCTTTTAAGCACTGGTTGTCAACCTGGAGGTTGCAACCCTTTGGGGGATTGTATAACTACCTTTCACAGAGGTTGCATATCAGATATTTACATTATGACTAATAATACTAGCAAAATTATAGCTATGAAGTAGCAGCAAAAATAATTTTGTCACCACAACATGAGGAATTGTATTAAATTATGAAAGCTGAGAAGCACTATTTTAAAGAATTGAGTTTAAAATAGCTTAATTAAATGCAGTGACATTCCTATCCACACAAGAGGGAGCAGCAGAGAGGGGAGGGGAACAAGAAAAATAGCAACAGAAAACCTGATAAGCAGGAACTTCTCGGGAGGGATTTGGTGGTTTGATGGGATAAAGGAGTAAGAGGAATAGAAGAATATAAACAAAGTATGTTATATATGTATAAACTGTAAAAGAATTTAAAAAAAAAAGCAGTTATGGGAATTCAGCCCAAGAATGACCCCTTGCTAATGTAAAATTTTATTCCATTTGGTTTTATAAAATTTTCAAGAGCTTGCACAAAATGTTTGAATGCCCTGACCTTCCTGAGTGATTTCTCCAGCTTTGGCTGGTAAGGTTGTTTGTTGAGAACTCCACTTTCTTTCAAGGGATTAAGAGCTTCTACATGGCACAGAACCTTACAGTGAAAACTCCCTTTTCTTAACAGGTAAACACAAGACGTGAAGAGTAGTGAAAGGGACTAGTGCTTGCCAAAGGGGCCTGAGAGGGAAGCCTGGTCAGCACCGTGTGGACAGCCCTGCACTGTTTTCCAAAGATGCTCTTGAAGTAGTCCTCATTAACACAGCTTGCCTTCACCTGCCAAAGCTCTTCATCATGGGCTGCATGAAGTCAAAGGAAACGTTCCCATTTCCTACCACATTGGACATTGACAAGCTGCATGAGAGTGAGGAGGCCTTTATTCCAGATGACAGCAGTCAATATAGGACACCTTCTCCAGGTGAACAACAGCAAGTCCAGGAAGTAAAGAAACTCCCAGAGCCCGGTGCTGTGATCGGTGCCCTGATCCTTGAATTCGCAGACCGTCTGGCCAGTGAAATTGTGGAGGATGCCTTGCAGCAGTGGGCATGTGAAAACATCCAGTACTACAACATCCCATACATCGAGAGTGAGGGCTCAGACACCACCATTAATTGATGATACTCAACTGTGCTCTGGATGTAGTCGGTGCTAGTTAAATACATAAGTTTTCAAATTCCCATGTCTATGATATTAATGTAAGGATGCTTATGAGGAAATATAATTTTAAGCAATTCTACTATTTTATCACCAATGTATATCTGCTTGACTCAAGTTTTGGTCACAGAAGGTCTGGAAAGAGGTCTTGTGCCACCCAGCCATTAGCTGTCTGTCATACCATGCTCTTCCTGGGGCAGGAATGACATCGCCAAAGAAAATATTAAATAAAAAGTGCCCAAGTTCCAAATGGTTATTTTAAAGGGTTGACTTTAAAATGACTATTTTGTTGATTTATGCCAAAAAAAAAAAAAAAAAAACAACATAAAACAAAACAAAAGGCCCAGAACATGAAAGGGAATTTCCTTAGAATGTAAAAAAATTGAGGAGTAGAACTCCAGCCATAGTGATCCATAGCATGTCTGTTGTCAAAACCTACTGTGTCAGGGATTGCCCACTTCCTGACACCTATAACCTACCATTGGAGAGGTAAACCACCAGTGGAGAGGGCTGCCTTGAATGTCGTTCTCAGTAGGAAGTCTATTTTTGTAGATGTAAAGGGTAGCAACCACCCTCAGCCTCAGGGTCATGCCACAGCTGTTTCTGGATGATTTAAACTTTGCATGTTACAGCCATCTTTACAGAATCTTTATAGAAGTCATGATAGTTTATCACATTGAAATAAGAATCTCTTTGGTACCTTTTATTCAGTAAATCTTAACAATGACAGAAATTTAGTCTGCAAGGTGAAACTTTGAGCCTGGTTTTCATGGCTAACAATGTATAAGGCCTCACTGCAGTGCTGGTACAGGGGTAGATGTGTACATGGTATGAGGACTTGCAATTCTCCTCCCAAAGGGACCACCTGTGTGCGAATTAGCAGTCACTCATGCCCCCAGAACACTCTTAGCCACATACTCTACTCCTGAATGGAGAACTTGTGTGGGTTTTAGCAGTCATGAATGCCCACAGAATACTTTTAGTCATATTGTAGAAGTGTTATAAATTAGGCATTTAAAAAACTATCATATGCTTTATTTTTTTTTTTTTTAAATCTTAACTGTTTAAAACTCAACAGTAACAGAAGACCTTGAACAAAGTCAATAGAAGAGGACTGACTGAGTGTCAAGAATTATCGCCAAGCTGTGCTAAACACCGAGTAAGAGGAAATGGGGCCCATCTATACCAGTCCTTCAAGGACACGATTTATCAGCATTCTTGAAATCCAAAGCCATTAAAGAAAGGCTTTTGATATCATTGTGATCTAAATAGGTACTTGACTTTTACTCAAGAAATGCTGAATAGAGAAATGCTGCCTCTAGTTTTATAGTAATACATTGAAACATAAGTCAAACTGTGTGAATTCTCCAAGTTTTAGGAGCAGAGAGGTTGTTAATATTAGTGACAGCCATCATTCAGATACCCATTCATTCTGTTAGTTTCACACACAGTGCTCCATTACACTGGTGATTGGACAGCTCACAGAACTGCAAGCAACCACTCCTGCTCCTATGCCTTCCATTTAGTTCATGGAGCAGTGTAGTTTCCAATGTCTATACTGATGATTCAGGCAAAAGCCCCTAGGTCATGATGTTTCTCATTCAATTGGTTTCTCATATGAAGATGCCTGTTGCAAAGTTTCTTGTTATTTGACAAATATAATTAAGTATATAAAATAATATATATGTTGGTCAGAACATAAAGACAAAATCTACACAGAGATATTGGCAAGTGGGTACGGGTTGAGCATTTCAACTTCAGGTTTCTTCTTTGTCTGAGGGTTGAGCCTGCCCAGTCCACATCTACCCAGATGTCTGCTCTCTGTTGCCCCTATGTTTCACAACTATAGTTTAAGCAACTATGATCAACAGTTTCATCTCATATATATATATATTAAAAATGTTATCATACTCTAAGAGACCTACTTTAAAATGTATAAGAACTGTACACACACAGTAAGTAGTGGATAAACTGTGTGATAAAATAATTGAACAAACTTTATACCACATTGGACAGTATCAGGATATAGTATAGTTTGGCCTTGATGAGAATTAGGAACCTTTCATGAGGAATCAGCCCTTTTTAATGGCTTTATCTTCAAACAACTGAGTCTCGTTTGCGGTCTTTCATTAAGGAGTAGAGGAGTGAGGAGGGTCCCATAAAACAGATCACTGAACAACTCGTTACCTGCTGGACAGAGACACGTGGAACATGTCTAAGGGCACGAGACCTCCCAGTGGCAACTGCAGAAGTAGAAGTAGAACATGTCCTGTTCCTTACTTAGACTCTCAAAATGCCAGTGTGTTTCACCGCCCTTCCCTGCTGTCTCTTTGGTGTTGTTGCCTTTTGATTACAAGCCTTGGATGCTGGTGGAATCTTAGTTGCCTTATCAGTTCTTTACAATCTACCTATGGTTATTATCACTTAAAGCACAATTTTGAAGGAGACAAATATGATTATCTTAAGCCCAAAGGAATTTGTATCAAGCTGTCTCAAACATTAAAAGTAAATGTACAAAAATCCCATGATATGCAGATCCTAGTTAATCATCAGCATTGGCATTTGGGACCGAGTACACTTCTGAATTACATTATTTTGGAAACCAGGGGTTAGATATGATAAATAATGTAAAAAAAAAAAAAGTAATGTACCATAGAGCGTCTATGGTACATTAAACGACCCAGGTATTTCTTCCTTGGAGCCATAAACACTAGCTCTAAAGAATTAGCTACCACTTTAGTCCCCAAACTCAAGTTTTGTTGGCAAACTTCCTTCACTGTAGGAGTTAACATTGAAGAGGTATTTTTTTCCCAGATATTTTTGTGAAAATGGTTTTGTTGTTTGTTTTGGGTTTTTTGTAACTATAATAAAAGTCTAATTGCAATTTTCTCTCAGTCCTCATTTAATTGAAACAAATAACTTTTGGTGTGGTCCACTGATGTTTCACATAAAGATTCTATTCTGTATTGCTAAAATGTACTAAATGAATGAGTGTGTATCTGTACAGATAAACTCTTGGGTTATTTTTTCATCATTTTTATTAGATATTTCCTTTATTTATATTTCAAATATCCTCATTTCCCTCCAACCCCCCCACCACCATCCCAACCCCCCTACCTCTGCTCACTAACCTACCCACTCCTGCTTCCCTGTCCTGGCATTCCCCTACACTGGAGCATTGAGCCTTCACAATGCCAAGGCCCCTTTCCTCTCACTGATGACCGACTAGGCCATCCTCTGCTACATATGCGACTGAAGCCTTGAGTCCCTCCTTGTGTACTCTTTGGTTGATGGTTTAGTCTCTGGGAGCTCTGGGGTTGCTGGTTGGTTCATATTGTTGTTCCTCCTATGGGGCTACAAACCCCTTTAGCTCCTTGGGTCCTTTCTCTAGCTCTTCCACTGGGGACTCTGGGTCTAATCTAGGAATGTTAGAACTAAATGTAAAACATGGTCAATACCATGATATTATTTCAGACATGTTCTTAATGTTTGAAGGAAACATCCTTTATGACAAGTACATTAGGAGCTGAGAACATGTAAAAGCAATACCCTCTGGGATGGAGCCGCCTCTGGGAGTACAAGATTAGGGGTGCAGGCACAAGCCCTGCTCCTATCTGTTCTGTTCTTACCTCTCTTAGTTTCTAGGAGCCTGGGATAAAAAAGAAATTATAACAAGTTAAATTATTCTGACTTAGAAATATAAGGTCTTCGGTCTGGAATTCTCTGATGTTTCTTGCATACCTTAAAAAATGTTCTGTCAGGGGCTGGAGAGATGGCTCAGTAGTTTAGAGCTCTGGCTACTCTTCCAGAGGACCTGAGTTCAGTTCCCTGCATAAACAAGGCAACTCATAATCATCTTTAACTCCAACTTCAGGGTATCCAGTGTTCTCTTATGACTCTGCAGGCAGATGGTGCAAATGTACACATATAGGCAAAATATGCATGTACATAAAAATACTTGGGAAATTCTGTCAAATTCCAATTACTAAAGATATTTATATTTTAAACTGCTTTACTTATCATAAATGTTTGATAAAATTTATAAAAAAGCAGAATATGTCTGTCTTAGTGACTGGGGTTTCTTAATTCCTCATTTTTTCCCACTTTAGCAAATATTGCAAATAACAAGAATAGTATTTTCATTTCTCCCAGGGAGCAAGTTCTGGTAACTTGGGAAAGGCTGAGCATCAGTTACTTAGCATTCTGGAGACAGAACTTTTACAACCTTTTTCCTTTTTACATGAGATTTTTCATGTTTACAAAGTAGTTCTTCTGCTACAGTATTGTTTTAAAATACATTCATATGTTTAAAAAAGGAACATTTATAAGGCATCAACACACCCCCTCCAAATTTCAGGGTCTTTATTTTTGCTAACTTGTACATAATTTGGTTAATTAGTATATAAACAAAGTCAAAGTTACCATTTTAATGAGAAATAAACTTGAGATTCTCTGGAGCTCTTGAGAATTTCTTATAAACCAGGAACCAACAAACCATTTCTGATGAAGACTGGAGTAGAAACTTAGACCCTTGAGGTGCTGTGGGTCAAAGTCTGTGCCATGGCCACTCCAAGCAGCCATAGAGAAGCTCTGCTACGCTGCAGGAAGGTTCCATAAAACATTGGTGTATGGATCTCAGCTGTCATATCATGAAAAGTTACAAACATTGGTGCTTAAACTTTGGGCAACCACTGTATCATGAAATATTAGTCTTTTCATTTCCTTCCCAATCATTTAAAAATGAGAAAACCATTTCCAGCTTGTAGGCTGCATGAAAATGGGCCTAGCCTCTGTGCTATGATGTGTTGACCTTTGCTCCAAAATAAACTTTAGAATTTCAAATCACTGCTTCCCAGAGATTTAAAGTAACTATTCAAGTCTTCATCCGTAACATCTTTTAGATTGGCTGGTTTCCATTTTGGAGTCTGGTCTTTGTCAATGAGAACTGTCAAAAGAAGGTAGAGACATTAGCACACCTTTTTCTGCTATTACCAGATTTAATTACTGAACTAACAACTGTGTGTTACTAGACATATTTTCCTATAGTACATTTTTTTCCTGCAAAGTTTATGCTTTTAATAAAACCGAATGAATTAATCTGGCAGCTCAAGCATTCCTCTTCTATCTTCAGACAAAACTATAAATAAAATCTCCATGTTACAGACAACTAAACACAGTATTGGTGCAGGTGAGAAGGGAGGCAAAGGCCAGGCTTTTAACCAGGTTTTGAGAGAAAAATTAATTACTTGAGACAGAAGAAAGTAGATTTTATACATAATTCAATGTAGACTTGCCCTTCTACCAAATACTATACTCTAGAGAGTATAGATAGCTCTGAATTAAAACAACAACTACCAGTAGACCACATCAGGTAATCACCAAATCTTCTACTCAGTATAGACATCACTCAGGATAGCCACAATCTATCCCCCAAAGGATTCTAAGTGTGAGTCAATCTATAAGCACTGAAAAAAATAAAGAGAATGCCTATTTTCTGGTGTTAGTGCACTACAGTTACACACATGCTATTCCAGAGCCTGGATAAAGGGTATGCAGGAGTTCCATACTGTCCCTCACAAGTACATGGGATCTATAAGTACATGGGAAGCTACACTTCAAAACAGTTAGAAAAGCATTGTTATGGCCGCACATCTCAGCCGTGCCTAGCATATGTAACTTTAATGATGTGTGTGTGTGTGTGTGAGAGAGAGAGAGAGAGAGAGAGAGACAGAGAGAGAGAGAGGGAGAGAGAGAGAGAGAGAGAGAGAGAGAGAGAGAGAGAGAGAGAGAGAGAGAGAGACTGAGTTTGCTCTGTTGTTTGGTGGTGTGGCAATATAGGAATTAAATCTTGGGCCTCATGTACCCTGGACAAGCATTCTGTCACTAAGCTGGATTCCTGTCCTTAAATATACACATTCTATAGACACTTAGAAAAACCCAAATTCAGTCTGGAGCATTAAGCATTTGGAGCAGTGATCTGGGAACCAAGGAGAAAGATGTCTTGTTGGTGAGAGAAGGCTTTATGCACAGTTAAATGTGGCTATTGGAGAAGTGTTTTGTTTACTTTTGTTTTGAGGCTGCTGGGGACTTACAGATATGCAGCCAGCTTTCTATGGGAGGCTGTGATGGTTTGCATATTCTTGGGCCAAGGAATGGCACCATTTGGAGGTGTGGCCTTGTTGGAATAGGTGTGACCTGGTTGGAGTAGGTGTGTCACTGTGGGTGTGGGCTTAAGATCCTCACCCTAGTTGCCTGGAAGTCAGTCTTCCACTAGCAGCCTTTGGATGAAGACATAGAACTCTCAGCTCTGCCTGTGCCATGCCTGCCTGGATACTGCCATGCTCCCACCTTGATGATAATGGACTGAACCTCTGAGCCTGTAAGCTAGCCCCAGTTAAATATTGTTTTTTATAAGACTTGCCTTGGTCATGGTGTCTGTTCACAGCAGTAAGACCCTAACTAAGACAGAGGCTGTACGTTTGTCTGCTGTACATTTGTCTGCTGTGGGATTCTGAAGCACATCAGGAAATGGCAGATTTCCAACCTAAAGCTTGTATTTCTTAGCCAGTGTCAACAAAGGACAAGTCCTGGGACATCTTTCCACGGAATCTCTTTCCCTTCGAGTGTCTGGCTGGTACTGTCTACCTCCTTGAGATTCCATCGAAGGACACAGGAGAGAGCCCCAAGCAAATCTGCGTTGCGATCCTGCGAGACGGGAAGTGCTGCCCATGCAGGAAGCTCACTGCAGTAGGGCCAGAGCTTCAAACCCTTGGCTCTGCTGACATAGTTCATTTTTATCTTCTGTAGCCAGAGAGGACTTCATCTTAGATGTTAAAAGTAAGAATGTTTAACAACCATCTCCCTAATTTGCTAAATTATTTTACCTAATTTGCTGACATATTTTTTTATAGTTATCAAATTGCAGCAAGAATACTAAACAGTTTTACCCAGAACAGATGTTGCTTTCTGAATAAGTCTATGCTGAAACAAGAAGCAACATTTTTGTCTCACGAAAAAAAAAAAAAGTAGTTTGAGCCAGGTCTGGTGGGGCATGGCAGTATCCCCAGCACTCAGAAAGCTGACCAGCCTGGCCTATGCAGTAAAACCTTGTCTTATGATAAAAGTTGTTTTTTAATTTTAGAAACAAAAGTAGCTTGAGAAGCAATTCCTCTGGGTTTTTGTTGTTGTTATTGTTGGTACTTTTTCTTTTTGTTTGGAAACAGGGTATCTTCATTATGTGGCTCTGGCTGCCCTAGAACATGCTAAGTGGACCAGGCTAGCCTGGAGCTCAGAGAGATCCATATGGCTCTTTCTCCTGAGTGCTAGGATTAAAGGTGTGCACCACCACACCTCACAGGTACTTGCTTTTCAATTCAACATTCTAATGTTGACTGATTTCAACTTCTTTTTCCTTAAGTAACTGAGGATATATTTATCTAAAATATCTAAAAATATTTTGTATCTGCAAAAGGACCATAACATAGTTAACAAATACTTTAGTAACAACTCTTAGGTAGTACAAGTCTCCTGAGAGCAGGGAACACAATTTTGACCTGCATGCATCAAAAACCCATAGGGAATTAGTAGAAAAGATGCATACTGTTTTAATCATACAGCCACCTGCTTGGACTCAACCCCATGAGTCTTCCAAAATGACTGCACCCTATGGTCACTGATGTATCATGCTACAAATTATGAGAATTCTACAATAGGAATTTACCAAATATCAAGGTGTGGAAAACATAATCTTTTACTCAGAGAAAAATTTCTGGGGTTAGAGTATCCAGGTCAGTGGTAGAGCAGGAGCCTACACACACACACACACACACACACACACACACACATGCACAAGCACACATGCCTTCTACTCCATTAAAATGATTAATAAAAACAAGAAAACTGGTCAAGTTGGAGGCAGAGGCAGGAAGAGACATGAAAAATTTATGCAGAAGAAATAACTCGCTTTAAATAAGGAACAATAGCTCTTTATAAACATAAAAACTATTTATAAAAAGAATGTTTATAAATTTGCTAAAGAAAAGCAACATATGCTTTTTTCTAAAGTGCTGCCTTGAGATGAGCAAAAATGTAAAGTATAATGTCTCTTGTACTCTGCCAGGGATTCTAACTGTCTACACATCCAGGAGGTGGGTGGTGGGTTCAGACACTGCCCAGTCATACCAGAATAGTACAAAGGAAGGAGGAACAGCTGAGAGCTTTCTGGTTCAGAACTGATACACCTTTTCAAAACAGCAGGGCATGTTTACAAGTCACAAGATCCCATGAGCAGAAGGGCAGGGTCTGACACATGCATCAGAGAGCATCGTCAGAGTGCATGGTACAGGGTGTGACACACACACATATCAGAGAATAGTGCTGAGTCATGAATGTTGAGACATAGAGAGAGACAGAGACAGAGACAGAGAGAATATAAGCTTGCTGAAAGTGTAATTTGCACTAAAACATCCATTGAAGTTAACTCAATGCTCACAAATCTGCCTCCCGACAGTCAAGAAGTGCAGACACCTGTCACTTACCAGCTCTAACACCTTCATGAAAGTCATGCCCTTCCTGAAAGAAAGTCAGAGTAGATGGAGTAAGTGTGGGCCCCTTGTTCCTGTGCTCTCTCCTCTGCCCACCTTGGCCTTTCACCCCTATGACAACACTGACCACAACACTCAGGGTCTGGACCCCTCCAGATTGCTCCCTTCAGACCACCTCCAACTTCACTGGCTCCAGCAAGCCCACCGAGCTCATCTTTGCTCCTCCTCAGGTCGTGCATCCTGTGAATCTCCCCACCCGTGTGGCCTTTATGTTGTTCTCTTTCCAGCCATGCTCTTGACGTCACTGAGATGGCCACTTGCTCTGTAAAATGTCCTCAACCTTCAAACCTTTATACTATTCCAGAAAATTCCCTACACTACTTGCATCCTTGGTTTCCTATTGGAAAATCTAGGAGTGTGAATATTTCTCATTTAAAATTTATGATTTATAATCATAAGTGTCAATCGGGCAAAGAAACCTGCCCATGGTCCATGATGTCTTCCTCATTCTCAAGGTGATGATTAACTATTTCAACTTTCTCAACTTCTATTTTCACTCACTGTCTGCTTCTATTACTTTCAGGTAAGGGCTTAGCCTCCATTAGCAAAGGAGAATCTTTCTGACATGCTGTTTTTGCATCAAGATCCCTGCAGCTGTTGTGGCCTCTAGTCTCGTCTCCTTTCAAAGATTAGAGGGAGGGACACCTTTTTTTGAGGTCCAGTCATGCCTACATCTCAGTCTGCACCTCCTTTGCCCTTCCAAGAGCTTTTCTTAAAAAGGGGTTCCCAGCTCTCTTCTGGTACCATCTCTGGAAGCTGCAGGACGAAGTGGCTGAGTACATGCAGTTCAAATGCCTGGAACTACTCACTGCACAGGACCATGTTACCTTGACATGTATTTTCCTTTATGAAGTGGCCACATCAGTTCATAATGGGATGATCTTAACCTGTGTCCGAAGGGTGCAGCAGTGCACTAAGTGCTCAGTGAATGCTGTTGTCAGTTCACCTACAATCTTGTTTCTCTTTGGAGAATTCCATCCTTCATGCCCTGGTCTAATATCTCCTATCTTACAAATGAATCTCACAGTCTCCGCTTCTGTTTCTTTCTTGAAATTAAAAGCTGTTTACGTGTAATATCGTCATTTCTTCACAGCCCATTTGCTTCATCATTTATAGCTCTAATGGCCACCTCTGCCACTCTGGAAGGGCTTGCCAAAACTCACTAATTGATTATAAACTATCCTCTCGGTGTTACCTTGTTTCTCATAGACTTGAGCAGGTTATATTTTCATTTTCATACAATTTTCATAATTTATTTCCTTTGTGATCCAAACATCACTCAGTAGTGTGCAGCTTAGTTTCCAAGATTCCGTATATTTTCTATCACAGTTGATTATTAGTTTTATTCCACTGTGGTTAGAAAAAGCTTAAGGAATTACTTCAATTTTATTTGTTGAGACTTGTATTGGATCACAAAATGTGGCCTACTTGGGGGAAAAATTCCATAGGCTACTGAAAAGAATGTGTTCTCTATAGTGTGTGGGTTCAATATTCTGCAGATAGCAGGCCCACTTGATGTTTTTAGACACAATACTTTTTGGCTTTTTTTTTAGGTAATATGTCCTTTGCTGAAAGTGGGGTAATAAGGCAAATTGCTACTAATGTGTTAGAGGGTGGTTGGCTTTAAGTCTAGTAGCATTTGTTTTGTGAAGTTAGGTGCAGCAAGCTTGTTGAATGCATGTTTAGAGCTATAATGTCTTTTCAATGGATTGTTCCCTCAGGAGTATGATGCGACCTTCTTTGTAGCTTCTGATTAGTTTTAATTTGAAGTCTCAAATGAAAAGTCTGTTCTTTCCCGTTTGTGTGGAATGACTGGCTGCAGGCGTTCTTTCACTCTCACATCTCCACCTCTACTGGCAATGCTTGTTTCTTGGAAGCAGCAAAAATGCTGGGTCCTGTTTTAAGAAGCGTCTGCTGTGTCTGTGACTGGGGAGCTGAAATCACTGACATTCACCTATTGCTGACATGTGGGTACTGATTCCTGTGTACTGCTGATTTTGTGGTGTTTGTTTTCTTCAACCCTCTTTGAATAACCACTGATTTAACATTAACGATTTTCCTGTTGCCTCCTGGCTATGCTTATCTTTCTCTTCAGTCTGAAGTAGTCCTTCCTATGAAGGGCTGACTTGGTGGTCATAAATTACTTTCACCTGCTTTTATTGTATAGCTTTTTTTTTTGTCCTCAATTATGCAAGATTGTTTTGCTGGGTAAAACAATCTGGATTGACGCCTGTGGTCTATCATTAGTCCAAGCCTGTCTGATTTTTAAAGTCTACACTGCAAATTGAGCTGTTATTCTGAGAACCCACCTTTCATGAGACTTTGTCCTCTCTTGCAGCTCTCACTAGCATTTCTACTGTTTCATTCCTTTAGTGTTTTGACTGGAATGTGATGTGGAAAACTTCTTTTTTGGTCATATTTGTGGTCTGGATGCCTCTCTCACCTAGATGGCATCTTCCTAGGCTTGGAAATGTTTATTTTGTGATTTTATTGATCATACTTTCTATACTTTTGATCTGCTTTCTTCTTTTTTGATGCCTATAATTTATAAATTTGGCCCATAGGTCCTGCATGTTCTTCATGATTTTTTTTTTAAAGACTGATCATTTTTTACATGTAAGTGACCCAATTCTACCTTTTCTTCAAACCTTGATAATCTGTCTTCCATTTACTTATTATTCTATTCTGAATTTTACATGTTCTACAATGAATTTCCTAACTAGAAAATAACAATAATGTATATAAAATTCTTACCATACATGCTTGAGTTATCCGATATTCCATGATCAGTACCTCTTGCAAAGTCTTTGAAGAGCCCTCCATGAGTTGCCTTAGTGTGATCTTTAGTGATGTCGGAGACATTTTATTAATTACCTTTGAAGAAAAAAAATTCCTTGTTACCCTACTGCTTCTTTGCTGTACATATCAAGCTATCTTAAGTTTTTATGTAGGGCATAGAAAAACCCACACGATAGAACTTATTCTTTTCTTTTTATTGGATAGTTTCTTTATTTACATTTCAAATGTTTTCCCCTTTCCAGGTCTCCCCTTCAGAACTCTCCTATCCCATCCCACCTCCCCTGCCTCTATGAGGGTAGCCCCCCACTCACCTACCCACTCCCACCTTCCCGTCCTGGCATTCTCCTACACTGGGGCATTGAACACCCTTAGGCCCAACGGCTGCTCTTCCCAACAAGTCCATCCTATGCTACATATGTAGCCAGATTCATGAGTTCCTCCATGTGCGTTCTTTGGTTGGTGGTCCATTCCCTGGGAGGCCTGTTGACACTGTTGCTCCCCCCCACCCCACCCCCATGGGGTTGCAAACTCCCTCAGCTCCTTAAGTCCCTTCTCTTACTCCTCCATCAGGGACCCTGCACTTAGTCCAATGGTTGGCTGTGAGCGTCTACTTCTGTATTTGTCAGACTCTGTCAGAGCCTCTAAGAAGACAGCCATACAGGCTTCCATCAGCAAGCACTTCCCAGCATCTGGGTTTGGCAAATATATATGGGATGGATCCTCAGGTGGGACGGTCTCTGGATGGCCTTTCCTTCAGTCTCTACTCCACACTTTGTCTCCATATTTCCTCGTGTGGGTATTTTGTTCCCCCTTCTAAGAAACACTGAAGCAAGCATCCATACTTTGGTTTTCCTTCTTCTTGGGCTTCATATAGTCTGTGAATTGTATCTTGGGTTTTCTGAACTTTTGGGCTAATATCCACTTATCATGAGTGCATACCATGTGTGCTCTTTTGTGACTTCACTCAGGAAGATATTTTCAAGTTCCATCCATTTGCCTAAGAATTTCATGAAGTCATTGTTTTTAATAGCTGAGGAGTAGTATTCCATTGTGAAAATATACATTCCTGTAGAGGGACATCAGGGTTCTTTCCAGCTTCTGGCTACTATAAATATGGCCGCTATGAACATAGTGGTGCATGTATCCTTATTACATGTTGGAGCATCTTCTGAGTGTATGCCAAGGACTGGTATAGCTGAGTCCTCAGGTAGTACTATGTCCAGTTTTCTGAGGAAGGGCCAGACTGATTTCCAGAGTGGTTGTACCAGCTTGCAATCCCACCAGCAATGGAGGAGTGTTCCTCTTTCTCCACATTCTTGCCAGCATCTGCTGTCACATGAGTTTTTCATCTTAGCCATTCTGACTGATGTGAGGTGGAATGTCAGGGTTGTTTTGATTTGCATTTCCCTGATGACTAAGGATGTTGAACATTTCTTTAGGTGCTTCTCGGCCATTTGAACTTCCTAAGTTGAGAATTCTCTGTTCAGCTCTATTCACCATTTTTTAATAGGGTTATTTGATTCTCTGGAGTCTAACATCCTGAGTAGAACTTCGTTTATGGACCAAAGACTAATAGAAAATAATGCCTCAGTTTAGCCCTGCCAAGGCAGGAACTAAGTGTTCTAGCGCACTTCTGTACTGGCAGTTTCAGTTGGGGAAGTGCTTCCATGAGATCCAGCGTTTCTCACTTAGTGATCAAGGGGGAAAGGCCCCTTGTGGGTGGAGCCATCTCTGGCGTGGTATTCTTGGTTCTATAAGAGAGCAGGCTGAGCAAGCCCGGGGAAGCAAGCCAGTAAAGAACATCCCTCCATGGCTTCTGCATCAGCTCCTGCTCCCTGACCTGCTTGAGTTCCAGTCCTGACTTCTTTCAGTGATGAACAGCAATGTGGAAATGTAAGCTGAATAAACCCTTTCCTCCCCAACTTCTTTCATGATCATGATGTTTGTGCATGAATAGAATCCCTGATTAAGACAACTACAAAAGTAATTCAGGTCATCCCACAAATGGAATAAACTTATAATAATCAAATAAACATACATTCTTGTTTGCCTAGCATAAACTAAGTAGAGGTTACACTTAAGCAAAATACACATAAATAAGGCTGCCATATTGACCCTTCAACTACAGTGCCAAGAGACTTGTTTTGAATTTAAAGGTCCTATCACACTATGACTGTAATCACCCGGCTCATACACGAGGCTATCACACAACTGCAATCTCCTTTATAACTGCACATACAGTTTTCAGCTTGATTGTTGACTGAATGGCTAAAAGGTTTAAGCTGAGTTCAAAGAATTTCCAATTCCATGTTTTTCTTTTTAGAATATTATTTGTTTTTTTTTCAGTTTTGCATGCGTATTACTTCATTATAATCTACCAGCTATTTTCTTAACCCCCTCCCCCACTGAATATCCCTCTTTCCAACAAGCAACAAGCCTCCTTGTTAAGTTCATTATTTTCTATTAGTCTTTTATGTGTGTGGTCCACTGCATTCATTTAGGACTGCCTGCATGCAGAACATTGTAGGGATTAGGGCAGCTATTACTTGGGGAAGGCATTTTCCCAGTGGCTACAGCACTGTGGAATATGGCTCCCCTTTCTCCAGCAACTATTAACTACCAATAGCTCTCCAAGGAGTTGTGGGGCCTCAGGAACTCCTCCGAAACCCAATGGTGATGGGCTCAATCTCGTGTAAGTTTTTTTCAGGTAAAGTTCTGTGTTCTCTGTAACACCCTCCCGTCTATCCATGTAAGCTTGAGTAATGTGTAGGAGAAAGTTTGGAAGGTAACAGTGGTCTACCTACAGCCACAGTGCTGGTGGAGAAAGGACAACGATGAAGGCCATTGTGAAGCTGCATCTTTGAGGGATGCATTCTTCTGACCTAAGCCTTCAGGATAGTAGCTCATGTTCTGGTCCTGACTGCAGTCTGTTCCAGGTTCTTCATTGATGGTTGCAGGCAGTGAGGCTGATGATACCATCACAGCAATCTGTACCATGTGCCACTTTAGTGGGCATACAAAAGGATCATTGTGCTGACATACCCTGTCTTTTCTTTAATAGGAACACACCCACGTTATCTCAGGTAAACATTATGCTAAAGTCACCTTTCCAGCAGCCTGAGGTATGCAACCCAGCACACATTCCTCAGCACCCCATTATAGTTTGCTGCTCACATGGTCCATTTTCAGTTTCATAAAACAGAAAAACAAAACAAAACAAAAAAAACCACAAAAATACAAAACAAAAAGAACCTTTCTCTTTTTGTATGTCCTCTGTTGGCTACCAGGTAATAAAAAAAAAAAGGCCATTTAAAGTCCCAATTATTCATACTTGTAACATTCCTGTAAATAATGGAAAAAAGTGTCATTTAAGAAGCTTGCTAACCTGATGTTTGATGACCTGTTAAAACTCTTTTTTTTTTTTTTTTTTTTAAAGATTTATTTATTTATTATATGTAAGTACACTGTAGCTGTCTTCAGACACTCCAGAAGAGGGAGTCAGATCTTGTTACGGATGGTTGTGAGCCACCATGTGGTTGCTGGGATTTGAACTCCGGACCTTCGGAAGGGCAGTCGGGTGCTCTTACCCACTGAGCCATCTCACCAGCCCCCTGTTAAAACTCTTGACTGGTACTCACATACAACAGACCACCACACTTAGGGGAGAATGAGTGTGGGGTATTGAACCTGGATCCCTTAAAAGAGCAAAGAATGCTCTTAATTGCTGAGCCATATCCGCAGCCTGTCAATGGGTAATGTACTAAGCACAGTTTCTGCAGATTAGGGAAGTGCTTTAACATGCTTAATCCCACTTCCTTCGAGGGGAGGGGTGGTCAGATCATTTCTTGGATAAGGAAGCTGGGCCCTGGTGAGAATGGGTCCAAGTGGAAGCTGAAATCCAAACTCATGGTTTCCAGCTCCAAAGCCCACTTCCTTCTTCTGTACAAAGGAACAGCAGCAATACCACAGAGAAGTCCAAAGAAGACAACAGGAGGGGACATCATTCTCGGTATTAAATTGAGGTAACTAAAATTTGTCTGTAATTTTGCCAGTAAGGAGGAACACAACGAATTGTAGCTTAAGAAGACTGTGACCTTAATTAAGAAGGGTCAAGGGGAAGGCTTTTAAGTTTCCTCCATGCATTTAAGCTACTCTCCTGACTATCTTTCCCCTTGCCTTGTAATGAAGTCACTGGACTAGAATGCACTGAATCCGTGGACTGAGTAAAACGATGACTTCTTACTGTGGGGGAAGATTCCATTCCATCAAGGGCATGAATAAGAGAAACAGTGAACGACAGCTCAATTGGGACTCTTTACCTGAGTCCATGGGCTCAGATACCAATATCCCCAGCCTTTCAAACTGGTCTTTGAATCTCCTGACTCTCCATCTTTCAGGTCTTCAAACTATACCAAAGTTTGTTTTAGTTCTCAGCTTATAGACATTAGAGTTATTAGCTTCCGTAATTATCGAACCCAGTGCCTTGGAATAAATCTCTTTCTAGGAACTAAATAGTTACATTATTCATACACATGTCTATCTAATGTTCTGTTTTGAACATCTCATGCATCAGCTTCCTGAATAGGTTTGACTGCAGGCCTGTGCATGCAGGCCAGGCCACCAAAGGAATGGTAGAGGATAAATGTCCTTAGATAATTCTGCTCTCCTCTGAAGAAAGCCCATGATATATTTCAAAGCTACCTATATAAGGTAAACTTTCTAATCTTCTCCCAAGAAAACTGATGTCACTATTTTTAAATAATTTCTTTGAACTGATAAAATACACTATTCAGGAAAAAGTATAAATCAGAAAGACAGTAATGACCCTTGTAGATTTTACATTGTATAGTTTGGAGGGGGAGGATAAGTCATTTAATCATATGAAACTGCAGAAATACTTTGATTTGAATAGTCAATGCTTTTAAAATATCTGCAAGAAAAAGTACATGGGAATTTCAAGATAAATTATGCATCAATCTCACAGATAATGTAAAAACCCTAAGCAAATACCAGCAAATCAGACTCAGTAGTACACAGCACATATATTACATTATAACCAGCAGGCAGATAGGCATTGTGCTGGGGCTATGGCTAAAAGCTTATACTTGATCCATAAGTATGAGGCAGAGAGAGTTAGCTGGGAATGCTATGGACTTTTGAAACCTCAAAGGCCACACCAAGTGACACACTTTCTCCAACAAGAGCACACCTCTTAATCCTTCTCAAACAACTTCACCTACTCGAGACCAAGCATTCAAATATATGAGCCTACAGGAGCCATTCTCATTCAACCCAACATAGGCAACAACGAACGTTTTCAGAAGAAAGAACAGATAAATACTTTTGCATCTTGGGAGTAATGTCTATTCATTCCTTGGAACACAGAGAAAAAAAAGTTACTACAGGCTTTAGGTTAAAGCTCACTGATACAAGAACCCTTGCCTAGTACACACACAGTCTTGAATTTAACCCAAACACTGGAGTGAACAGAACTCTTATAGTAAACCATACTAACAGAGAAAAGGCTAAAATCATATGATCATCTCAACAGATGCAGAAAAAATGATAAATAATATTCAGAGCAATAAAAATTCCTTGTAGATAACAAGGAAATATTGATAAAGAATGTCCACAAGATACGTGCGGCAATAGCAACTTCAGGGTTCTTAAAAGCTTTCCCCAGGATAGGAAGATGATGACATGGATAGATCTCACCATTTTTACCATTTAAGTGCAGGTAGTATAAGCCAATGTAAGAAGATGGGTGTGTGTGTGTTTGGGGGGAATGGAAAGAATGGCAGGGGAGAGGATAGAAGTGAAGATGAAATTAAATACACAAAAATTCAAAGTCATCTGCAAAAATATACATACTTCCTTAATGAGTTTAGACACATTCTAGATACAAGGTACAAAGTCTATATATAAATTATCTCAACAAACAAAAGATTGACTTTTAAATGATACCACTTTAAAGGTATCAAAACCATCACTATCTAGTGGTAAACTCAATGAAAAATATACAGATGCAATTCTCTATAAAGAAAATTGCAATATCACTGAAATTAATATAGACCTAAATAAATGAAAGACCATTGCGTGTACAGAAGACTCCACAGAAGCTTTCCTAATAGGAGACTGGAAAGGAGGTATGGGCCAGGTGCAGCGTGACGGTATGCCTAGGCCACAGTGACAGTGCTGTCCTGAATCTGTACTGTGTTTCACTGACGTGTGCTGAGGGAATAGAAAGATACTGAGTGCCTCCAGCTGAGTTTGGGTTTCCCCATCCCTCCCTCCACATGCATCCATCCCTTTGTTTTCACTACATGTGAGTCTTGTGAGTCCTGCTACTGCTCACCAAACTGACAGGAGTTCTTGAGGACTAAACATAAACATGACATGGACTTTTCTCTTTGGAAGGTATCAAGGGTCCTGATGCCTTGGTTTATACAACATATTTTAATATCTGAAAGTTTTCAAGTATAGCCAATAATTTAAAAGGGCCTAAAAGAACAAACAATAGGGGAGGGCAAAAACAACCTGGATTACTATTAAACTGTTTTGTTCTTCATGTGGTGCCAGGAAGAAAAAGTCCCAGAAGATGATAAAGGAGAAAGATGTATGCAATGCACATCTTTTACTCAGACTTTTACTCAGTCTGTTTAAACATCAATTATATGTTAAACATTAACAGGTACTTCACATGAAAAAATACCCATGTGGTCAATAAACATATGAAACGCCATTTGACTTCATTAATTATCATGGAAACACAAATCAAAATCACAATGCAATATTATTTTATGTACTCCCAAATGACCAAAATGAAAAAGAAATGGTATCATATATTGCTAAGAGTGGAGCCAGCCAGTGCTCACATGTAATCAGAAACAACTATGCTGGAAGACTGTTTAGAATAATAAATATATGTGTATACACAAGGTAGCTGTTTTTTGTAATGCTTCTTATGGGTATACACCCAACAAATATATGAACCTGTGTTATCATAAAGTGTATATAGAAACATTCACGGCCACACTAATTCTTACAGCAAAAACCTGCTAATAACCCCAGCTGTGGACAGAAAGTGTAAGGCAGAATGATATATAGTGGGATGTCTTCTGTATCAGAAATCAACATCCGACTGACTGCTGTGCAGCACAATGTGGATAGCTAACACACCTTTGAGTATAAAGAAACATACCTTGTTTTTCCTCTGCCTAGAATTCTGACATACTTCATTTCATAATCAATCCTATGATAGGTCCAAGGATATCAAGCCTCAGTGCATTTAACACTTATCCCCAAATGGTTGCTTTCCAATGTTATCAGTTATGTGTAGAAAGTTCAAAGTGTTGACGACTCTGAGAAACTCTACTCAAAATTCAGCAATGACAGAAAATGGAGACTTCTTAGCTTAAACAGGGTCGTTTCTTTATTAAACCATTTGGTTTAAAAAAAACAAACCCATCTTACATATTAAACATTATTTATAGGTTAGATCACCACTGTGATATATCATCACTAGGTGACTTTGTTTCAGTGGTCTAGCCCTTCTAAGTGTTTCTACATGCTTTTTCCATGATACAAAGGGGTATTTGGAAGTGCAATACTGCTACCAATGTCCTTCTCTGTTACATTCAAAGACATAAAACCAGCTTTAAGTGGTTCTCAAAATTCAGCAGGCAGACATGATGTTTGGGTATTGTAGTGTGTTGGTCTAATGTTGCTTGTATTCTAATGCTAGTTTAGGGGCCCCCAAGACTGGTTGTCCCAAACATGAGCGAGTCGCAGGGAAGACAAAGTAACCATGCCCACAGTTAATTGTAATTGGTAAAGGTGCCAAAAGCCAGTAGCTGGGCAGAAGAGACATAGGTGGGGTTGAGGTTTCCCAGGCTTGGAGAGAGAGGACCACAGAAGATAAGAAGAAGGAAGAAGCCACCATGGAATGAAGGAAGAACTTGCAGGAGAGGAGAAAGGACAAGCCACCATGGGTAAGCTAACGCCCTCACATAAACTGTGAGGACTGCCCAATCGGAGTTAAGAGCAGCCCAGATGAAACACAGTAAGTAATAATTTGGGTTATCAATGGGAAGTAGATTCTAACAGCATGGAAGGTGGGAAGCTGCTGTACTGCTTACGGCATACTAAAAATATAAAGGCTGTATGTTCTTTATTCAGGATCTCAATAACCAAAGGCTTGGTAGAAACCCTGGGCTGGAATTTTAATATTTATAACTACAGGGTATATAATCAAGGTTTAGGACACCACCGTGGACTACTGACAACCCCCAGACAGGCTTCCCTGCCCCAAGGTGTCCATAGTCAGTCGGGACAGAAAAGATCCATACGTTACCTTCATCTGTTCTATGGCAAAAGGTGACCCATCTTGCCGTAAGTTTTCAATTATCTGTTCCACGGTATTGGCTGAAAAACAACTGTAAAGAAACATGATTTTGCCACTGACGTGATTTCCAGTGAGCCTGAGCACTCTTTCCCCAAGCCCCACGGCAATGAGAAGACTTTTCAAGGTGCTTTGCAAGGAAGGAAAAGCATGCCCTTCCTGGGAGAGGGCTTTTGTCATCTATCACTACTAGTGCAAACCAACTTTATTCTTGGCTTCTGGCTCGCCTCCATGCATTGCTGATACTTATATTTAAATACATGTCCAAACTACAAAAACCTGATACTTCAAAACAGAGGTGACAGCATTGTCTCTCAGTCATTTCCATTTCCTCCTGCTCTTCCCTTAGGCCAGTAGGTAGGTTCCCAGATCACAGCACAAAGCCTTTTGCTAACTGGCTTAATAATACCTTCTGGGAAGATGAGTGAAGATAAAAGGAAGTTAACTCAATTATTATCCTCTGGCCTTTTTTCCTGACTTTAAAAAGAGCTATTTTGTATTAAAGTGAGTATGGATGCAATGTTTATTTCCTCCTGGAAGAGTAGGCAGAAAGTAACTTTCAAAGGTAAATGAAAATGCAAGCGTGATTACCACCATCTCAAACTGAGCAGCACTGTCAAACACTGTATAATCATAGCAGGAACAGATAGGGCTAATAAAGCCTTCCCAAAGGGGCAGCCCAGCCAAGATCTTTTGTTACATACCTGTTTATTTTGTCCATGTGTTCCTCAAATATGATAGATTTGTCTTGATCCATCTTGGACTGTTTGAAAAGAAGTAGTTTGAAGTGACTCAGAAAATTTAAAAACCCTTTAAAAACTCTGTACGTTTAATGATACACTTTGTGACAGATTATCACTTTTAGTCAAATTATATTTAACACTCTCTTAAATAACTGCCACCATATGTTCAAAATTCAGAAAATATGTACAACTACAGACAAGCTCTTAAAAGTGCCAAAGGCAAAATTCTTTTATTTATTTTTTTATCACCCAACTCTTTCTGTGAATCTAAGGGTATAGGTCTAGAACCTGAGACCTGAGAACACCTTGTCAAATCTTTACTCGTGCTAGAAATCCCCACGGCATGGCAGGCATCCCTGCAGCTCTGCCTTCAGGGAGAGAAAAGGACCCGAGGTAGTCATCCACACGGAATGGTGAATTCCATGATCAGGCAAGAAGTTTCATGTGTTGGGAGGGCTCACTGAGTGCCAGTTCGGGGGAAGAGGATAGCAGACACTGGTTCTGTAGGCCTGTAGCTCACAGGCACTACAGGTCTTCCACCTAGCATGCTGTCTCTCTTCTGAATAGCACCCCACTTATCCCTGCCCCTTGGCTAGACTTTATAGACATTTAGAGGTTTAACTGCACTTATTAGAAGTTTCAGGAAATTTCTGATTTTTCCCCTGCTCCACAGCAGTGTCCCTGCCTCTGTCCTACCTCCATGTCTCTCCATCACCCCTTCCTTTTCTTGGCTCTTCCTTTCTCCTACTATTTCCCTCATTCTTGTGGTGCTGAGCGAGCACTCCACCTCTGCGCTGTGCCCGCCACTGTGAAGGACTTCAGAGATTCACGGTTCCTTAAAAGGCTCTCTGCAGGCTTCTGGACCAGAGCAAGCTCCGGCTTGCTCCAGCCGGCTTCCCACACTGAAGGATGATGCTGTTACAATCTTACATCTAAGAGCTTCCTTTGAAGCTGCCAGAATATTGATATCTCACTTGGACCTTTGTTTCCTTTCATTTTATGTCACTTCATGAATCTATACCTTCTTTCTTCCTTTACTACAATTTCAGTGAAATTTTAAGGAAAAACCATGCATCTGATTGATTTTTAAGGATTCTTGGCCTCTCTCTCTCTCTCTCTCTCTCTCTCTCTCTCTCTCTCTGTGTGTGTGTGTGTGTGTGTGTGTGTGTGTGTGTGTGTGTGTGTGTGTGTGTGCGCGCGCGCGCACCTGTCTCCACCTTCTCAGAGTTGAGGTTACACGTGTACCATATCTAGCTTTACAAAAAGGACCCATAAGTGGGTACTGGGGATCAAATCAAGGCCCTGCTATGCTTGTGCAGCAAGCACTTTACTGACTCAGTTGCTACCTCCCCAGCCCTTACTTTGGCCTTTTAAAGAAAACTTAGGAAACATAAGTAAGAAATTAAACATTGCAGCAGATTTTATTATTAGCGTTTTATTTTAGCAGCTCCACAAATAGTCTGAACGTTGAACCAGTCACAGAAATGCCACAGAGCACTGCAAAAGCCTTTGCAAAAGCTCCTTCTAAGGCCAAACACTGAAGTTCCAAAGGGAAGCTTTTGCGGAAGAGGGCCGGAATCAGATGGCTATCTCAACGCTGACGCTCTGGTACTCTCACCAAGCCTTAAACTAAGTGATCCTCAATATGCCTTCTCTATCCACACACCAGTACTTACCACGGCTCACTGTTCAAACACTTTATGTTCTCAGGGATTTGAAACTGCTTACCTTGGCATGATAGCTTTCTAAGACACCTGCAACATCCTCAGCTGAAGGTGACTTTAAGGCTAACAGCTCCTCCTCCAACACACGCAACTAAATGGAAAGAAAACAAGGCATGGAGCTCCACAGAAGCACAGAAAGCTTTAACCTCTCGGGATCCTTATCTTAGAATCCATGCTCTGTCCACATAACCCCTAGAAGAAACTTGGACTGCAGCTATGTACACATATTGCCACACAACAAATGCTACCTCTGAAGGGTGGACAAGATGGAAAATGAAGGAGCCCTTGTGATGTGGGACCAGCTTAGCATCCCTCCTTCAAAATTGAGACATTGCAGGTGCCAAGCCTTTGAAAGATCTTATGTATACATTTCATTGTAAATGAACTTTAAGTAGCACTGTCAGGTGACTTGTGTGGGGCTGGGGTGGTTTGAATAGGAAGGGTCCCCATAGACTCATAGATTTGAATGCTCAGTAATCATGGAGTGGCAGTATTAGAAGGTGTGGCCTTGCTGGAGGAAGTCTGTCACACTAGGTGGACTTTGAGGTTTCAAATGTTCAAACCAGGCCCAGTGTCTCTTTTTTCTTCATGCTGTCTGCCGATCCAGGTGTAGAGCTCTTGGCTCCTTCTTTAGCACCTTGTCTACCTGCATGACACCACGCTTCCTGTCATGACAATAACTGACTAAACCTCTGAACCTACAAGCCAGCCCTAGCTAAATGTTTTCTTTATAACAATTGCTGTGGTTATGGTGTCTCCTCACATCAATGGAAACCCTAAGAAAGGGCACAAAGTCCACAGACATCTCTGTCTAATGTGTACAAATGATCCTACAGCCACAGAGGACTTTCTACTGCTTCCAAAACAAAGCCAATATTTTCCTATCCAAGTGTGCAATTGACTCTTGTGCCAGTATTTCAACTGAAATGCTCCTTCTGGCAACACTCACCCTAAGGCCACACTGCAACCTATAGGAAAAACAATCTATGGCTCTTCCTAACAGGTCATTTTCTGTTTCAGTCAAGCCTTTGTTTTGTACACACCCGATTATCTTCTGTTTTTTGTTGGCCTTGAGAATGGATACACACCTGCTGCAGGTAATATCCCCAGGCAAGCTGACAGAGCAAGGCACAGGCTGTGAACCAGCTTCCTCCTTCTTTTATTCTAGAACATTCTTTCCTCAAGATTAAAGAGCTCATCATTTTACTGTATAATTTTGGCTTTACATACCAGATTTATTTTTAAGTTGGCCACTATTCTGTTGTTAAACCAACACTACATGTTTGGAAATATCCACTGAAGGTACCAGCTCAGGTACCATTAGTTCTGTTTTGCTTATGGAAGCTGAGAGACAGAAAGCTTAGTCACCTTGCCCAGCATGGTGACAGGAACATACACTAATGTTCTCAGCCCTGGAAAGGTGAGGGCAGCTTGGACAGTGTGGCAGAGGAAAGGGAATGTGGGGAGTGTGGGTGGGGTGGGGGAGGGGTTAAGTACTTTCTCTAAGGTTACACAGCTAAAGCAATAAATTTAGCATTCACACCCATACTTACCAAAAACCTGTGATCATCTCAACCATTCCTAGCAAACATCTAAACAAATACCTTTTCCGAATCTACAAAGTGTGTGGCAATTCCCGCTCTGTGCACATCTCTTCCCTTTAGTCTGTATCCTGTCAGTGCAAGGAAGTAACCGAGTTTTCCTTGAAGTCTTGGCAAGAAATAACCTCCACCCACATCAGGAAATAGTCCTGTAATTAATAGCAAAAAGAATAATTCAAATAGTCCTGCAATTAAGAATAGCAAAAAGAATAATTCAAACAGGAAGTAGAGATAGCATCTTTTACTCAGCCATTTCTGTACAGACTGTGAATCTGTACAATGAATATTAAGTTATGTGTTATACAATGAGCCCAAATCACAAAAAAGTATTATGAATTATTAACTTAGTTTGGAAATTTTCAAAATCCTTTCATCTTATTACACTAGATGTTGGTGAGGTAGGTGGCTGTAGACTGTCTGTACAATAGGAGTATGCAATACTGGCATTGCAGGACTGGATGGCTCACTGAGGACCTTGAGTTTGACCCCTAGAATTCATATTTAAAAACCCAGATGTGGTAGCATCTGATTGCAACCCCAGAGCTGGACAAGAGAACACCAGAGAGGTGCCAGGGCTAGCTAGACTAGCTTGATAGTGAGTTCCAGGCCAGTGAAGAGACCTTGTCTCAAAACAAAAGGTGGATGGTCCCTAAAGGACAACTCCTGACAAAATATTTGCTTTCCAATGAGTATGTATAGAACAAATTAACAGCATATTGTTAATCTGAGAGAGCCTTATGATAGAACCCAGAGTGGCCTTGAACTTGTGATCTCTTTTCTCAGCAATGTAACTGCATTATTTAAAGACCGAGCTTTGGGTATATCATATTGTAAGGGGATGCCCTAACCCCACAGGACCATCTTTACAGGAAGAAACATATACACAGAGGCATGTGAAGACATGGCAAGAAAGCTGCCATCTAAAAGCCAAGGAAAGAGACTCAGGAGAAAGCAAGCTTGCCAACACCTTGATTTTGGCTTTCAGCTTTCAGAAATGTGAGAATTAGTATGTTGTTTTAAACCAACCAGTCTATGCTTTTGTCAAAGAGGTTCAAGTTGACAAACAGTCTCAAATCTAGCTGTGCCTTTTCCCAATACCAAACTCTAGATCTGCCTTTTACAAGGTCACATGGCTATTAAGTATTTCTACATGGCAAAACCTCAATTCCGGACTTGTATCCCTTCAACTATGTTTCTTCCCTGATCAGCCTCTAATCCAAAGCACAAACTGAACTGTTTGGTGCTATCCCTAGTTATGCCAGGTCTCCCCATCTGGGGCTCACTTTAGAACTCCTCATACCATCATACTGTATGAGGAGAGGCTCTGAGCCTAGAGAAGGGAAAAAAGCGCTAAGTGGAATACCAGAGAGACCAGACAACACCAGATCCACCAACTAGATGAAGAGCAAGGGTCTGGGCCGCAGCAGGCACAGAGATAGGTCTTGCCTCTGTACTCAGAAATATTCAAGAGTAGCTTAACTCATTGTCCTCATCCTACATGGAAATAAAACCAACCAAACCTAAAACATCTAACTAGAACACAGGGGTTCCAAACAACTTACATTCATCCTAGAAGGAAGTGCATGAACATTTGGAAGAACTGAAAAACTCAAAAACCAGGCATGACAGTGCATCCTTTTAATCCCGGGCATCAAGTACAGTCAGGCAGGTCTCTAAATTTAAGGTTAGCCAGGACCAGTCAGGGATACATAATGTCAACAAAAAGAATGGGTCAGGTAGGTGCAGAACAAGCTGGGGGGGGGGTGATGGGGGAGGTGGGAGGAAGAAAAATGAAATAAAACAACAGAAAGTCTTCAAAAGTGTCCAGCACACTACAAAAGAAGAGTTGTACTTAAGATCTAATAAAAAATTACTAGCTGTCTTCGTCAGGATCTCTACTACTATGATGAAATGCCATGACCAAAAGCAAGTTATGGAGGAAAGGGATTATTTGGCTTACACTTCCACAGCACTGTTCATCACTGAAGGAAGTCAGATCAGGAACTCAAACACGGTGGGAACCTAAAGGCAGGAGCTGATGCAGAGGCCATCGTGGGGTGCTGCTTACTGGTTTTCTCTTTATGACTTATTCAGCTTGCTTTCTCATAGGACTCAGGACCACCAGTCCAGGGATGGTACCACCTACAACAGGCCAGGCCCTCCCACATCAATCACTAAATAAGAAAATATCCTATATGCTCGCCTATAGCCCCATCTAATAGAAACATTTTCTTAATTGAGGCTCCCTCCTCTCAAATGACTTCAGCTTGTATCACGTTGATATAAAACTACCCAAAACACTAGCCATCTAGTAGTGCAAATCTTTAGTCCCAGCACTTAGGAGGCAGAGATAGGTAGATCTCTGAGTTCAGCACCTGTGTAGTCCATCTAGACCCTATCTCAAAGACACAAAACAAACAAAACCTAGACATCTAACATGGCAGAAAAATACAATGCACAGTGAGACTAAATCAACTGAAACTGACATAAATGCAAGAATTCACTCATATGTTCAAAAAACAGACAGAGAAGTTATATTTTTAGCAACTCAAATCCTATTTCCATAGATGAAAGTGAGATGAATGCATACACTGAATAACATTAGAAATACTAAGAGCAGGTTAGAATTTTCAGAGAGAAAAAAGTTTAAAATGTAGAAATAGAAACTGGACAAAATTAATTTAAAATGAACATAGAGTAGGGCTTGGTGCCTAGGTCTATAGTTCTAGCTGCTGGGAAGGCACAGAGTGACCACTGGCTCAAAGGCTACAGAATTGGCACCAGGCTGGCCTGAGTCACTCACAACACCATCTCAACATTTATATACCTGGGGATTCATCCCATAATCAGCCACCAAACCCAGACACTCTTGCATATGCCAGAAAGATTTTGCTGACAGGTCCCTGATAATAGCTGTCTATTGTGAGGCTATACCAGTGCCTGGCAAATACAGAAGTGGATGCTCACAGTCATCCATTGGATGGAACACACGGCCCCCAATGGAGGATCTAGAGAAAGTACCCAAGGAGCTAAAGGGGTCTGCAACCCTATAGGTGGAACAACAATATGAACTCACCAGTACCCCCAGAGCTCTTGTCTCTAGCCGCATATGTAGCAGAAGATGGCCTAGTCGGCCATCACTGGGAAGAGAGGCCCCTTGGTCTTACAAACTTTATATGCACCAGTACAGGGGAATCCCAGGGCCAAGAAGAGGGAGTGGGTGGGTAGGGGAGCAGGGCGGGGGGATAGCATTTGAAATGTAAATGAAGAAAATATCTAATAAAAATTGTTAAAAATATAAAATTGAAAAAAAAGAGTACCACAAACTTCTCCATAGAAATGGATCCAATCACCAGCTAACCAACAAAGACTGAAAAATTAGCTGCGTGATGCATGTGAATGCTTTTGCGCCTCGAAAGAGCTTTAACAATATGATTTATTTTAGTAATGTGTGAGTTTGTCAGAAAAGACACTGAAAAAATATGAATACAGAAAAATCTATTTTTAAAGCCTCCTGTGACAGTTTGTACATTCTACAGAATTCATCTTGGCATGTAGATTTTTTTTTATACCTGTGCCAAGTTTGTGATTTAAATATAATTCAGGAAGAGGCAGTTTTATCATACAGCCTCCTACATTGTACCTGAATCAATTTGTATCAATAGTTTTGAATGACTTTCACACTGTATTATACTTCCAATAGATCCTTTTAAGTATCAGTTGTTTCATCATCATATTATTGGATCACAGTTTTGAACCACTGACACTTTATATTTATATTTGAACTGTATTTTCTCTGGTTTCCAATGATGGTAATCAGTGAGTAGAATAAACCAACATGTTTAACCAAAGAGAAGAAGAAGAAGAAGAAGAAGAAGAAGAAGAAGAAGAAGAAGAAGAAGAAGAAGAAGAAGAAGAAGAAGAAGAAGAAGAAGAAGAAGAAAAAATAAAAGGTGAGGGCCTATTCCTCAGTGGTAGAGCACTTGCCTAGGACTGTGAGGCCTTGAGTTCAATCTGTTGTAACACACACACACACACAGATGGACGTGCATGTGTGCATACACAGGAAGAGTGCATTTAACATAATAAGGTGTAAAAGATGTATCTGAAAAGAGAAAAATATTTGAAGAGATAATTGAAAAAAATTCCAATTTTGAGAGAATGAATCCAAGTAGCCAAATGAACACATACACAAGAAAGATGAAGAGAACCACACCAAGAAATATTATTATCAAATAGCCTGAAGCCATTGGTTAAGAGAAAGCCTTAAGAACATCCTGAGACATGCAGACATATATTAACATAAAAACAAAAAATAGGGATGAAAATGAATTTTTCCATAGGAGACAATGTAAACTACAAGATGGTATCATAATATCTTCACAGTGGAGGAGTTTATTGGCTCAAAACATAGCTACATACCAAGTCTGATAGAACACATTCAAATCAGCTCCACCATGTAATGGCAAGCATTTTTCTCAAATTAAAAACAAAAAAACAACAACAAAAAACCCCCACTAAGTTGAAATGCACTTAGCAAACGTATAACCCATTGGGCACCCTCACTTAGCCACACAGCACTCTGCACTGCAGCTGTGCATCCTCATGAGCATGGGGCCCACCAGGAGCTGAGCCAGAGCACAGGAATGGCTCATCACATAGCATTTGCCAGGGAATAAAGCAGACTTCAAAATTTGGAGTGCAGTTTCTAACAAATGTGTAGGTAAAAAGCGATTTTTTTAAAATGCCAATTAACCTGCTCTTACTTGAAAAGACAAGGGAAAAAGAGCTGCAAATGAAAACTAAAGTAGATGAAAAAAAGTGATAAACATCACACAAAACCAAACTCTAATATTTAAGATCAACACAGATGACAAACTTCAAATTAGAATGATTGGGGGGGGATAGACTAATGATTAATCAAGAATAAGAGAGACAGAAAATACTATGGAATCAACACATAAGACTATCCCAGGTAGCTTTACACTAATGTATTGTACAAATTCCTTCAAAGACTCAACCTGCCAATGCTTGTTCAGGGTCACTTGACTGGCCCAGTGTGTTCCAGAGGCTTCAAATCTATGATTATAAACTTTTTCAAAAAGAGAACTACCAGCCTCCATAGCTTTACTGATACATTCTACAAAACATTTAGAACATAGAGAAAATGATAATAATTTACACAAGCTATTCCATAAAAGGGAAACAGTGTTACCAATACACATGCAAAGAAAGATCATTATAAATTAGACTGCAAACCCCTCATAATCATAGCTGCAAAATTACAAATAAAGTTTCAGCAGATCAAATTAAACAACATACTAAAAGGACTACTAATATGAGATGAAGATGTAACATATGGTAAATTTACACTTAAAAGCCAAATAATTTACCATTAACAAATTTTGTAAAAGCCAATGTTCATCACAATAGATACAGAAAGAAAATATCTGACAAAATCCAAAGTCTATTTTTCAGCCGCATGGAAAGAATGTTTTTCGCACTTACATAAGAGTAGAGAGTTCTCTTATTAGTAAATTAGCAACACATCTGAAAGCTCTGGAACAAGAAGGAATGATACCCCCCAAAAAGTAGATGGAAAGAAATAAACACAGGGCTAAAGTCAATGAAATAGAAACAAATAACAAAATCATACAAAGAATCAATTAAACACTTAGTTCTTTGTGAAAAATCAACAAGTATGACAAGCCCAACCCAAATCAACTAGAAGACAAAGAAAGAGGATCCAATGGAATAAAATTCGAGATAAAAATGAGACACCAACAGACACTAAGGAAATCAGACAATCATAAGGACAACTTTAAAAATCTGTATTCTACCCAACTGGAAAATCTAAAAGAAATGAATGACTTTCTTGATCTAAATGAACTACACTAACTGAATGCAGGAGATGGAAGAGAGCATCTCAGACATAGAAGATAAAATAGAAGAAACTGACACATCAGGCAAAGAAACTGTTCTATCTAAAAAAATTCCTGACCCAAAATATTCAGGAAATCTGGGATACCAGGAAAAAATATAACCTAAGAAAAATAGGGGAAGGTGAAGATTCCCAGCTCCAAGGCCCAGATAA
Source organism: Mus musculus (assembly GCF_000001635.26). Lineage (NCBI taxonomy): Eukaryota > Metazoa > Chordata > Mammalia > Rodentia > Muridae > Mus > Mus musculus. Next base: position 52,895,242 of record NC_000067.6, on the reverse strand, counting down.
TATTCTCAACAAAATCATAGAAGAAAACTTTCCCAACCTAAAGAAAGAGATGCCTATAAACATACAAGAAGCTTAGAGAACACCAATCAGACTAGACAAGAAAAGAAAATCCTCCAACCCAAGGAAGACAACCACATCCAAGAAAACACAGGAAACAAATAACTCCATATGAGCAAAAACAAGGGAAGGACACACACACACACACACACACACACACACACACACACACACACACACATCCTAACACCATCAACTTCAAAATAACAGGAAATAACAATCACTGGTCATTAATATCTGTCAATATCAACGTACTCAATTCCCCAATAAAAAGACACAGGCTAATGGAATGGATGCAAAAACAGGATCCATTATTCTGCTACATACAAGAAGCAATCCTCAGCAATAAAGATAGATATTACCTTGGAGAAAAGGGCTGAAAAAAAAAGTTTTCCAAGCAAATGGTTCCAAGAAGCAAGTTGGAGTAGCCATTCTAACATCTAATAAAATAGCCTTTCAACCAAAATTAATCAAAAGAGACAGAGAAGTACACTTCATACTCATCAAAGAAAAATATCTACCAAGATGATATCTCGATTCTGAACATCTATGCCTCAAACAGAAGGGGAAGGGTACCCACATTTGTTAAAGAAACATTGCTAAAGCTTCATTAATAGTGGGATACTTCAACATACCACTCTCACCAACTGATAGATCCCCATCACTCTGCAGAGGGCTCAAATCCAAATATATCAAGGACATCAGCATAAAACCAGATACCCTGAATCTGTTACAACAGAAAAGTGGGAAGTAGCCTTGACTTCATTCACACCAGAAAGGACTTTCTGACCAGGACACCAATAGCATAGACACTAAGATGAGCAATTAATACATGAGACACCGTGAAACTGAAAAGGTTTTATAATGCAAAGAACATCATTATTCAGGCAACGTATCAGCCTACAAAATGGGAAGAAATCATTATCAATTAAGTATCTAATAGAGGGTTAGTATCTAGAATGTATAAAGATCTACAAAAAGCAAACAAGCAAACAAACAAAAGATCTTAACATCAACAAAACAAATAAGTCAATTTTAAAAGTATTCTACAAAACTAAGCATATAGACTCGAGCCCCGGGCTACCTTGCCAGCAGAGTCTTGCCCAACACCCGCAAGGGCCCACACGGGACTCCCCACGGGACCCTAAGACCTCTGGTGAGTGGAACACAGCGCCTGTCCCAATCCAATCGCGGGGAACTTGAGACTGTGGTACATAGGGAAGCAGGCTACCCGGGCCTGATCTGGGGCACAAGTCCCTTCCGCTCGACTCGAGCCCCGGGCTTCCTTGCCAGCAGAGTCTTGCCCAACACCCGCAAGGGCCCACACGGGACTCCCCACGGGATCCTAAGACCTCTGGTGAGTGGAACACAGCGCCTGCCCCAATCCAATCGCGCGGAACTTGAGACTGCGGTACATAGGGAAGCAGGCTACCCGGGCCTGATCTGGGGCACAAGTCCCTTCCGCTCGACTCGAGCCCCGGGCTACCTTGCCAGCAGAGTCTTGCCCAACACCCGCAAGGGCCCACACGGGACTCCCCACGGGACCCTAGGACCTCTAGTGAGTGGAACACAACTTCTGCCAGGAGTCTGGTTCGAACACCAGATATCTGGGTACCTGCCTTGCAAGAAGAGAGATTGCCTGCAGAGAATACTCTGCCCACTGAAACTAAGGAGAGTGCTACCCTCCAGGTCTGCTCATAGAGGCTAACAGAGTCACCTGAAGAACAAGCTCTTAACAGTGACAACTAAAACAGCTAGCTTCAGAGATTACCAGATGGCGAAAGGCAAACGTAAGAATCCTACTAACAGAAATCAAGACCACTCACCATCATCAGAACGCAGCACTCCCACCCCACCTAGTCCTGGGCACCCCAACACAACCGAAAATCTAGACCCAGATTTAAAAACATTTCTCATGATGATGATAGAGGACATCAAGAAGGACTTTCATAAGTCACTTAAAGAATTACAGGAGAGCACTGCTAAAGAGTTACAGGCCCTTAAAGAAAAGCAGGAAAACACAGCCAAACAGGTAGAAATCATTAAAGAAAAACAGGAAAACACATCCAAACAGGTGATGGAAATGAACAAAACCATACTAGAACTAAAAGGGGAAGTAGACACAATAAAGAAAACCCAAAGCGAGGCAACGCTGGAGATAGAAACCCTAGGAAAGAGATCTGGAACCATAGATGCGAGCATCAGCAAGAGAATACAAGAAATGGAAGAGAGAATCTCAGGTGCAGAAGATTCCATAGAGAACATCGACACAACAGTCAAAGAAAATACAAAATGCAAAAGGATCCTAACTCAAAACATCCAGGTAATCCAGGACTCAATGAGAAGACCAAACCTACGGATAATAGGAATTGATGAGAATGAAGATTTTCAACTTAAAGGGCCAGCTAATATCTTCAACAAAATAATAGAAGAAAACTTCCCAAACATAAAAAAAGAGATGCCCATGATCATACAAGAAGCCTACAGAACTCCAAATAGACTGGACCAGAAAAGAAATTCCTCCCGACACATAATAATCAGAACAACAAATGCACTAAATAAAGATAGAATATTAAAAGCAGTAAGGGAGAAAGGTCAAGTAACATATAAAGGAAGGCCTATCAGAATTACACCAGACTTTTCACCAGAGACTATGAAAGCCAGAAGAGCCTGGACAGATGTTATACAGACACTAAGAGAACACAAATGCCAGCCCAGGCTACTATACCCGGCCAAACTCTCAATTACCATAGATGGAGAAACCAAAGTATTCCACGACAAAACCAAATTCACACAATATCTTTCCACGAATCCAGCCCTTCAAAGGATAATAACAGAAAAGAAGCAATACAAGGACGGAAATCACGCCCTAGAACAACCAAGAAAGTAATCATTCAACAAACCAAAAAGAAGACAGCCACAAGAACAGAATGCCAACTCTAACAACAAAAATAAAAGGGAGCAACAATTACTTTTCCTTAATATCTCTTAATATCAATGGACTCAATTCCCCAATAAAAAGACATAGACTAACAGACTGGCTACACAAACAGGACCCAACATTCTGCTGCTTACAGGAAACCCATCTCAGGGAAAAAGACAGACACTACCTCAGAGTGAAAGGCTGGAAAACAATTTTCCAAGCAAATGGACTGAAGAAACAAGCTGGAGTAGCCATTTTAATATCGGATAAAATCGACTTCCAACCCAAAGTTATCAAAAAAGACAAGGAGGGACACTTCATACTCATCAAAGGTAAAATCCTCCAAGAGGAACTCTCAATTCTGAATATCTACGCACCAAATGCAAGGGCAGCCACATTCATTAGAGACACTTTAGTAAAGCTCAAAGCATACATTGCACCTCACACAATAATAGTGGGAGACTTCAACACACCACTTTCTTCAAAGGACAGATCGTGGAAACAGAAACTAAACAGGGACACAGTGAAACTAACAGAAGTTATGAAACAAATGGACCTGACAGATATCTACAGAACATTTTATCCTAAAACAAAAGGATATACCTTCTTCTCAGCACCTCACGGGACCTTCTCCAAAACTGACCATATAATTGGTCACAAAACAGGCCTCAATAGATACAAAAATATTGAAATTGTCCCATGTATCCTATCAGACCACCATGGCCTAAGACTGATCTTCAATAACAACATAAATAATGGAAAGCCAACATTCACGTGGAAACAGAATAACACTCTTCTCAATGATACCTTGGTCAAGGAAGGAATAAAGAAAGAAATTAAAGACTTTTTAGAGTTTAATGAAAATGAAGCCACAACGTACCCAAACCTATGGGACACAATGAAAGCATTTCTAAGAGGGAAACTCATAGCTCTGAGTGCCTCCAAGAAGAAACGGGAGACAGCACATACTAGCAGCTTGACAACACATCTAAAAGCCCTAGAAAAAAAGGAAGCAAATTCACCCAAGAGGAGTAGACGGCAGGAAATAATCAAACTCAGGGGTGAAATCAACCAAGTGGAAACAAGAAGAACTATTCAAAGAATTAACCAAACGAGGAGTTGGTTCTTTGAGAAAATCAACAAGATAGATAAACCCTTAGCTAGACTCACTAAAGGGCACAGGGACAAAATCCTAATTAACAAAATCAGAAATGAAAAGGGAGACATAACAACAGATCCTGAAGAAATCCAAAACACCATCAGATCCTTCTACAAAAGGCTATACTCAACAAAACTGGAAAACCTGGATGAAATGGACAAATTTCTGGACAGATACCAGGTACCAAAGTTGAATCAGGATCAAGTTGACCATCTAAACAGTCCCATATCACCTAAAGAAATAGAAGCAGTTATTAATAGTCTCCCAACCAAAAAAAGCCCAGGACCAGATGGGTTTAGTGCAGAGTTCTATCAGACCTTCAAAGAAGATCTAATTCCAATTCTGCACAAACTATTTCACAAAATAGAAGTAGAAGGTACTCTACCCAACTCATTTTATGAAGCCACTATTACTCTGATACCTAAACCACAGAAAGATCCAACAAAGATAGAGAACTTCAGACCAATTTCTCTTATGAATATCGATGCAAAAATCCTCAATAAAATTCTCGCTAACCGAATCCAAGAACACATTAAAGCAATCATCCATCCTGACCAAGTAGGTTTTATTCCAGGGATGCAGGGATGGTTTAATATACGAAAATCCATCAATGTAATCCATTATATAAACAAACTCAAAGACAAAAACCACATGATCATCTCGTTAGATGCAGAAAAAGCATTTGACAAGATCCAACACCCATTTATGATCAAAGTTTTGGAAAGATCAGGAATTCAAGGCCCATACCTAAACATGATAAAAGCAATCTACAGCAAACCAGTAGCCAACATCAAAGTAAATGGAGAGAAGCTGGAAGCAATCCCACTAAAATCAGGGACTAGACAAGGCTGCCCACTTTCTCCCTACCTTTTCAACATAGTACTTGAAGTATTAGCCAGAGCAATTCGACAACAAAAGGAGATCAAGGGGATACAAATTGGAAAAGAGGAAGTCAAAATATCACTTTTTGCAGATGATATGATAGTATATATAAGTGACCCTAAAAATTCTACCAGAGAACTCCTAAACCTGATAAACAGCTTCGGTGAAGTAGCTGGATATAAAATTAACTCAAACAAGTCAATGGCCTTTCTCTATACAAAGAATAAACAGGCTGAGAAAGAAATTAGGGAAACAACACCCTTCTCAATAGTCACAAATAATATAAAATATCTTGGCGTGACTCTAACTAAGGAAGTGAAAGATCTGTATGATAAAAACTTCAAATCTCTGAAGAAAGAAATTAAGGAAGATCTCAGAAGATGGAAAGATCTCCCATGCTCATGGATTGGCAGGATCAACATTGTAAAAATGGCTATCTTGCCAAAAGCAATCTACAGATTCAATGCAATCCCCATCAAAATTCCAACTCAATTCTTCAACGAATTGGAAGGAGCAATTTGCAAATTTGTCTGGAATAACAAAAAACCTAGGACAGCAAAAAGTCTTCTCAAGAATAAAAGAACTTCTGGCGGAATCACCATGCCAGACCTAAAGCTTTACTACAGAGCAATTGTGATAAAAACTGCATGGTACTGGTATAGAGACAGACAAGTAGACCAATGGAATAGAATTGAAGACCCAGAAATGAACCCACACACCTATGGTCACTTGATCTTCGACAAGGGAGCTAAAACCATCCAGTGGAAGAAAGACAGCATTTTCAACAATTGGTGCTGGCACAACTGGTTGTTATCGTGTAGAAGAATGCGAATCGATCCATACTTATCTCCTTGTACTAAGGTCAAATCTAAGTGGATCAAGGAACTTCACATAAAACCAGAGACACTGAAACTTATAGAGGAGAAAGTGGGGAAAAGCCTTGAAGATATGGGCACAGGGGAAAAATTCCTGAACAGAACAGCAATGGCTTGTGCTGTAAGATCGAGAATTGACAAATGGGACCTAATGAAACTCCAAAGTTTCTGCAAGGCAAAAGACACCGTCAATAAGACAAAAAGACCACCAACAGATTGGGAAAGGATCTTTACCTATCCTAAATCAGATAGGGGACTAATATCCAACATATATAAAGAACTCAAGAAGGTGGACTTCAGAAAATCAAATAACCCCATTAAAAAATGGGGCTCAGAACTGAACAAAGAATTCTCACCTGAGGAATACCGAATGGCAGAGAAGCACTTGAAAAAATGTTCAACATCTTTAATCATCAGGGAAATGCAAATCAAAACAACCCTGAGATTCCACCTCACACCAGTGAGAATGGCTAAGATCAAAAATTCAGGTGACAGCAGATGCTGGCGTGGATGTGGAGAAAGAGGAACACTCCTCCATTGTTGGTGGGAGTGCAGGCTTGTACAACCACTCTGGAAATCAGTCTGGCGGTTCCTCAGAAAACTGGACATAGTACTACCGGAGGATCCAGCAATACCTCTCCTGGGCATATATCCAGAAGATGCCCCAACAGGTAAGAAGGACACATGCTCCACTATGTTCATAGCAGCCTTATTTATAATAGCCAGAAGCTGGAAAGAACCTAGATGCCCCTCAACAGAGGAATGGATACATAAAATGTGGTACATTTACACAATGGAGTACTACTCAGCTATTAAAAAGAATGAATTTATGAAATTCCTAGCCAAATGGATGGACCTGGAGGGCATCATCCTGAGTGAGGTAACACATTCACAAAGAAACTCACACAATATGTATTCACTGATAAGTGGATATTAGCCCCAAACCTAGGATACCCAAGATATAAGATATAATTTGCTAAACACATGAAACTCAAGAAGAATGAAGACTGAAGTGTGGACACTATGCCCCTCCTTAGATTTGGGAACAAAACACCCATGGAAGGAGTTACAGAGACAAAGTTTGGAGCTGAGATGAAAGGATGGACCATGTAGAGACTGCCATATCCAGGGATCCACCCCATAATCAGCATCCAAACGCTGACACCATTGCATACACTAGCAAGATTTTATTGAAAGGACCCAGATGTAGCTGTCTCTTGTGAGACTATGCCGGGGCCTAGCAAACACAGAAGTGGATGCTCACAGTCAGCTAATGGATGGATCATAGGGCTCCCAATGGAGGAGCTAGAGAAAGTAGCCAAGGAGCTAAAGGGATCTGCAACCCTATAGGTGGAACAACATTATGAACTAACCAGTACCCCGGAGCTCTTGACTCTAGCTGCATATATATCAAAAGATGGCCTAGTCGGCCATCACTGGAAAGAGAGGCCCATTGGACTTGCAAACTTTATATGCCCCAGTACAGGGGAACACCAGGGCCAAAAAGGGGGAGTGGGTGGGCAGGGGAGTGGGGGTGGGTGGATATGGGGGACTTTTGGTATAGCATTGGAAATGTAAATGAGTTAAATACCTAATAAAAAATGGAAAAAAAAAAACTAAGCATATAGCTCTTAAAAGGTGAAACACAAATGGCTGAGAATCACTTAAGAAATGTTCAATATCCTTTGCCATCAGGAAATGCAAATTAAAACTACTTCAAGTTTCCACCTGTCAGAATGACCAAGATCAATAAAACAAATGACAGTTCCTGCTGGCAAGGACATAGGGAAGAGGCAAAGTACAAACTTGGAACAGCCACTATGTAAATCAGTGTGGCAGTTCCTGAAGAAGATAGGACTCAATCTACCTCAAGATCTAGGCATACTACTCTTTTTTTTTTTTTTGAGACAAGGTTTCTCTGTGTAGCTCTGGCTGTCCTGGAACCCACTCTGTAGACCAGGCTGGCCTCGAACTCAGAATCCGCCTGCCTCTGCCTCCCGAGTGCTGGGATTAAAGGCGTACGCCACCACGCCCGGCTCTAGGTATACTACTCTTGAGCATGCTCAACCATGTTCATTTCTGCTCTATTCATGATAGTCAGAAACTGTAAATATAGATAGATAGATAGACAGATAGATAGATAGATAGATAGATAGATAGATAGATAGATAGATAGATAGACAGACAGACAGACAGACAGACAGATAGATAGATAGATAGATGAATACATAATTAAAATGTGATACATTTACATAATGAAGCTAGAAAATAATCATCTTGAGTGAGGCAACCCAGAGCCAAGACAACTTCTATGTTTTCTCCTATACGTGTATGTTAGCTTTTAAGCTTTCAATGTTTGGATTATAAGCTGAATAACTACAAAGGTTGGGTACCTAGTAAAAGTCAAGAGAGGAGGAGAGGATCTCCCAAGGAAGAAGACAATGTGCAGAGGGAGAGAGACTTTGGAACCCCTCTCCATCAAGGCTCAGAGATCTGTAAGGAAGAGAAGGCAGAAAGAGCAAAAGAGGTAGATGACTCCAAGAAAGCATGTCTTCCAGACACTACAGAACTAATGCACATATGAACTCAGAGAGACTATAGCACCATGCAGGTTCAAGCTATATGGGGGTTTCAGCACTGAGATGGTCAAGTGGACTCAACCCTCACCAAAAGCTATCTGCAACTGAAACCTGCTGGGAAAGAGAAAGTCAGCTTGCTTCAATGGAGTGTCACTGGGTATATCAATCACACTCCACAGTAGGCCCTGGGCTTAGGAGTAGTTGGTCATCACACAATGAACTCAATGTTATTTTTGTAGATTTCTGTTTCATTTTCCTTTGTTTTAGTCTTTTTCCCCCCTTACTGGTCTTTTACTTGTGTGTTTTGATTATTGGCTTTGTGTCTCTTGTGTGGAGAGATTATTTGCCTTTTTTGATTTTTCATTTTGAAGAAAAGAGAACATAAAGTTAGGTGGTAAGTATTCTAAGATCTGGAAGGAGTTGGAGGAAGGAAAAACATTATCAAAATATAATGCATGAAAAACTGTTTTCAATTACAAATGAAAAACATTATCTATAATATAAAGCAATAGGAGATAGACACAATTCTGGTAAAATACATATGAGACATACATACTGAAAACTGTATTTAAAACCTAAAAATTTACTTACTCATGGGTCTAAAGACACCATCTTATTAAGATGCCAACTCTTGGGCTGAGCTGCTGATTCACTCCATAAAGTATTTGCCATGTAAGTGTGAGTACCAGAGTTTAGATATGCAGCACCCATGTACAGTTAGGTATGGTGTGACACATGCCTAATATCTTAATTCTTGGAGGCTGGATACAAGAGAAATCATGAGGCTTGTTTGTCAAACAGTATAGTTGCATGGACCAGCTTCAGATTCAATGAAAGACTCTGTCTCAAAAATTAAGGTAGAGAGCAACAGAGAAAGACACCTAAGTTAGACCTCTGGCCTCCACAAACACAGGCACACAGTATGCATGTGTACACACACCCTCACTCACACAAACACATACACATAGAGCACACACATCAAAGAAGTCAATTCTACCTGAATTGATAGATTATAAACTTCACAAATACATAATAGAAGGAATTTTTTGTTGAAACTTACAAACTAAATTTTATATCGAAATACCAATGATCTATATAACTGAAGCAACTTAGGGAGAAGGGATAAAGATGGAACGTTATCACTACCTGATTTCAATAGTTACTGTAAGGCAATAGCAATCAAGATGGCAGGATGCTGACAGGATATTAACAGAGGCAGCATAGACATCTGACAGAGACAGAGGCAATTCAGTGAGCAAACAAGAGGTCTTTAACAAACCCTGATGGAATAACTCTCTTTTTAACACAAAATGGAAATGTTGATCTAGGAAACTCTCAATGTGTCACAGATGGAAATGTGAAGAAATTTTCCCTTATTAAGATTAACTACATGGTGCTAATATTCTTATATGTGACATACATCCCGAGCTAACACAAAGTGTCTTGTTTTTTTTATTTTAAGTTCTTTCATCATGGTATCTCACGTGGAGTCCTTTGTCTTCATGTGTAAAAATGTATAAAATATCTGAAATGTAGTAAAAGAATGTAATTCAAAAGTAATTACAAAAACTTTCTGGTATTTTTACCTATTCCCGTTTCTGGCATAGCAAAGAGAGACCTTTCTGTAGCCACTCGGAATTGACCATGGACTGAAAGACCAACTCCCTAGGGAAATAAGGAAAAAAATGCTTTAAAATATGGTAAAAAAAAATGAAAGCATTAACACACATATTATATTACACACATCTAATATTACAAAGCAAGTAGGTTTTACGTTATCTTTATATTCTACAGTAATTTGTTTCAGCATGTGGACTGCAAGGAGCCTCAAGTCTCAGAGTTTCAGATGAATTTGCATCTCTGATGTGAGGCTGGCCTGCCGTAAGTGGGTAGTTCCTGTCAGCAATGTGTACTGTGCTTTGGTCCTTCTCAGCATTACAGGACACTGGCTCTCAGGGAAGCTGAGTACTGCTTATTACTGGCAGTAATAACTAAGAGCGCATGATCAAGTTATTACAGAGAATTTAGTAATTTTGAAAAGAATATCTAACATATTTCTTTACTTACCTACTTCATCAAATAAAATTAGCAACACCATGATTTTCACATGCAGCATTTAATGAGACCAATTTTAAAACTCCTCCAAATTGGCTATACTATGAGATTTGATTAAAAGTCTACCTCAGACTTGACAAATGACACTGAAAAGGACAGCAGACACTGCATACAGCAATGCTAGAAACAGAAGTATACGTGAAGACCAGCTGTCCCTGTGCATGCTGACTGTTGTCACTGTCCTTCCCTTTGCTCTGCTCTGTCCATGCTGTTCCCAACCTCCCCCGTTCCCATTCTCATCTTAAGCAGTGACCTATGCCAAGCATTCACAACAATGCCAGGCTCTCTGTGGTCAGCTGACAACATTGCCCAAATCAGACCAAGCATGCACTTCAAACAACCATGAACTCTTACAATTCTCATGAAAATAAAACATGTTATACTGGTAATTTCCTCCATTGTTTTAAGAGTCTTTCCCTTATTCTGTACTTCTAGTTTGTCTTATTATAACCAAGAACTCAGAATTGTTCTGGAACATATTACTATGAATTTAAAAAGAAAATATCAGGTAGAATTAGTAGCTTTAAGTCAGGCTTCTGTTGAGTCCTGGACACAGATAACTCCAGTTCTCAACTCATAGACCCTGTCTCAGTTCTCCTCGATCGAATTAGTGCCCCTTGTCCTTTAACTAGCATAATTCCATAAACAGTACATAATTATATCCTTTATTATTTACATTGCAAGCTAAAATCTGACTATAATTCTCAATTTAAGTCCTATCATTTTCTTCCAAAAGAAAATCAGTGATTATCAAAACTCTTCAAGTTTCTCTGTGCATCATGATATACACACACACACACACACACACACACACACACACGCACGCACGCACGCACGCACATGCACACGCACACCTATATGGCATATATTTTATATGTTCTAACAATGTATGCAGCATATATTTTTAAAACTCCATTCCATGGCCTGCACAGGGTCAGGCGTTCCAGCCTAACCTACCCAGGGGACTTCACCTTCTTCTTTCTGTGCTCATCCCATCAGCCACTGCTTCAGAAATTTGAGTTGAAGATTACATTGCAGCTAAGAAAGGGCTGATATTAGGGGTAGAGACCATAATCTGAGAAGGCCACAGGCAGCATGTTTCAGAGAACAAAGCAAATAGTTGGAAAAGAGCAGGTCGTGAAAGGTGAAGGGGCAAATGTAGGTGGGAGTCAGAGAATCAGAGAGTTTGCTCTGAGATTGTATACCAGAATATCCTTAGGAGTCATTTTATCTCTACATTAGACCAGAAGTATTTGGTTTTACCCTAAGTTCCTGAGCTATCCGGTCTCAGGTTTATGGTCATTCAAGCAGTGTTAGGCATGGGTTTCATCTCATAGAAAGGACCTTAAGAAAAATCAGTTATTGGTTGATTACTCCCACAAGCTTTGTGCTACCATTGTCCCAGCATATCTTGCAGGCAGAACATCATTGTGATAGAGGACTTGTGGATGGCTTGGTGTGGGACTGTGATAGGCAGCCTATTTTGGTTGAATGGGACTCGCTCTGGTGACCCAATAGAGAAATCTACAAGGGAAGGAAAGGCAAGCCACATTCCCAGAATCAGGTGCCTTTCCATAATTCTGTGACTATCAGTCACTCAGACAATGTCCCAAGCTTCTGGCATTCTGGCTAGACTCCATCCCTACAGTTACCTGACTATAGCCAGGTATGCTCTTCCCCACAGTTACCTGGCAACAGCAAGATAGCCCAGCCCACTATAAGTGGGGCTGTTTGGCCCCTCCTCACTCTCTTTAAGCCCTCACCTTTCTTACTCTCTAGCCCTCCCTCTCTCTCTCCCTTCACCCTCTCTCCATGTGGCCATGGCCGGCCTCTCTCTTTCTACCTTCACTCTTTCTCTCTGCCTTTCTACAATAAAGCTCTAAAACCATAGACTGAGCCGGGCGTGGTGGCGCACGCCTTTAATCCCAGCACTCCGGAGGCAGAGGCAGGCGGATTTCTGAGTTCGAGGCCAGCCTGGTCTACAGAGTGAGTTTCAGGACAGCCAGGGCTACACAGAGAAACCCTGTCTCAAAAAACCAAAAAAAAAAAAAAAAACCATAGACTGTCTCTGCTCATCAAGGCTCACAGTGCTTGACCAATGGGATGGGCTTTCTCATAACAAGCCGCATCTAACCTCCTGCCAGAAGGCCATCCTGTGCTCTAGCCATGGACCTGACCAAGGACTCTCGCCTGCATGGGAACCATCCACCACCCACCGTGTGAGGTCAGTGGCTTAACACAGCCAGATGCCCACCCGTGGCCGCTTGGAAAGCATGCACATTCCTCCCACATCTGCCTGCCCACCCAAAGCACTGGAATTCGGGCAGGTTCTCTTCCACTCCCCTCTTTCCCCTACACCCACGGCCCGCAGCTTGATGTTTATATTTCTCTTGTGAGAACATGCAGAGTTTATTCCTGTACCAAAGATGCTGAACACGGGGCAAAGGCTCTTTAAGGTTCTATGTAGGCACTGGCTCAACATCTCCATCTTTAATGAGTTATGTAGGTGCTGTCTTGAGCAATGGAAACTTGCTGTCAGCATGTAGAGAGCAACCTATAGTCTGGGCAACAGCCTGGATTGGTAGGGGATTCTCATGAGTCCCCCTTTGGTCAACAATTCATTAGATATACCACAATCCCAGTACTAGAAGCTTCATTTGGTGACAAGAGATGGTCAGTTGGCCACAGACCATATGAAGCATTGAAGGAAGGAAGACCAGGGTATGGATGCTTCAGACCTGCATTGAGGGGGATCATGGGAGGTGGAGGGAGAGGGAGACCTGGGAGCAAGAGAGGAGGGGGAGGAAATAAGGGGTTGCATTTTTCCCCCCTTGCAGCTTTTAAATTCTTTCTTCTATGTTTGATTATGTGCTGAGGAAACTTTCTTTTCTGGTCCAGTCTATTTGTTTTTCTGTATGCTTGTACTTTGATAAGCATCTCCTTCTTTAGGTTAGGGATAGCTGGAAGTCAGTCTGGAGGTCCTCAGAAAATTGGACATAATACTACCAGAAGATCCAGCAATACCTCTCCTGGGCATATACCCAGAAGATGTTCCGACTTGTAATAAGAACACATGCTCCACTATGTTCATAGCAGCCTTATTTATAATAGCCAGAAGCTGGAAAGAACCCAGATGTCCCTCAACAGAAGAATGGATACAGAAAATGTGGTACATTTACACAATAGAGTACTACTCAGCTATTAAAAACAATGGATTTATGAAATTCCTAGCCAAATGGATGGACCTGGAGGGTATCATCCTTAGTGAGGTAACCCAATCACAAAAGAAGTCTTTAGATATGCACTCACTGATAAGTGGATATTAACCCAGAAACATAGAACACCCAAGATACAATTTGCAAAACACAAGAAAATCAAGAAGAGGGAAGACCAATGGGTGGATACTTCATTCCTCCTTAGAATAGGGAACAAAATACCCATGAAAGGAGTTACAGAGACAAAGTTTGGAGCTAAGACTAAATGATGGACTATCCAGAGAATACTCCACCCAGGGATACATCCCATAATCAGCCACCAAACCCAGACACTATTGCATATGCCAGAAAGATTTTGCTGAAGGGACCTTGTTATAGCTGTCTTGTATGAGGCTATGCCAGTGCCTGGCAAATAAAGAAGTGGATGCTCACATTCATCTATAAAATGGAACACAGGGCCCCTAATGGAGAAGCTAGAGAAAGCACCCAAGGAGCTGAAGGGGTCTGCAACCCTATAGGTGGAACAACAATATGAACTAACCAGCACTCCCAGAGCTCATATCTCTAGCTGCATATGTAGCAGAAGATGGCCTAGTCGGCCATCACTGGGAAGAGAGGCCCCTTGGTACTGCAAACTTTATATGCCCCAGTACAGAGGAATGCCAGGGCCAAGAAGCAGGAGTGGGTGGGTAGGGGAGCAGGGCGGAGGGAGAGTATAGGGAACTTTCGTGATAGCATTTGAAATGTAAATAAAGAAAATATCTAATAAAAAAAAAAGAAAATATTTTCTGTGCCTTTGGTTTGTGCCTTTCTCCTTCCTCTCTTCCTATTAATTTTAGATTTGATCTAAACATAGAAACATAGAAACATAGAACACCCAAGATACAATTTGCAAAACACAAGAAAATCAAGAAGAGGGAAGACCAATGGGTGGATACTTCATTCCTCCTTAGAATAGGGAACAAAATACCCATGAAAGGAGTTATCATGGTGTCCCAGATTTCCTGAATGTTTTGGGCCAGATTACCATTTCTTTGATGGAAGTATCAATGTCTTCAATTCTCTCTTCTGTCTCTGGTATTCTGTTGGTTAGGCTTGCCTCTGAGGTTCCTTTTCCAGTTTCTAAATTTTTCATTTCCAGATTTCCCATAGTTTGGGTTTTCTTTATTAATTCTATTTCTACTTTCAGGTTTTCAATGAACAGTTGTATTCATTTCTTTCCACTGTTTGTTTGTGTTTTATTTCTTTGAAGGTTTTACTCATTTCCTCTTTAAAGACCTCTATTATATACATAAAGGGCATTTTAAGGTCTTCTGTATTTCAACTACATTAGATCACTAAAAGCCTGCTGTGGTAGGACTGCCGGGCTCTCATGAGATATTCTGTCCTGGCTGTTATTAATTGTGGTTTCACACTAACATAGAAGCATCTGTGTTTGCAAAGATTGTAATTCTAGGTGCTGATATGTGGCTTCATCTGTTTTGGTTGGGTTTTTTGTTCCTTGGTTTCTGTTTCTTCTCTGATTCTGAGGAGTGTTTTGCCTGTAGGAAAATCTTCAGGGGTCCTGATGGATGTGGACAGTGAGTATTCCAAGTGAAGTGTGTTTCTGTGTATTGGGACATGAGGCTTAGGAATAAGGAAGGGCTATGGAGGACCTTCACAAGAGGGAGAAAGGCAGGGTGTTCCACCAGGATCTGTTTGCTTAGTTCCCTGAGAATGAAAGCAGAGTGAAGAGAGGCCACATCAGGTTTGATATAGAGCTGGGAATGAGACTGGGGACTGGACTTAAAGGAATGAAGCAAGGTGAACATCTGCAATTAGCTTACTTGCTTCCCTGGTTAGAGGCCTGTGGGTTCCCAGGGAGTACCTGCTAAGGTTGGAGGCTGGGTCAAAGCAATGAATGGGTATAATGAAGTTTGGAGAAGATCTGTGTGACCCAGTGTAAACGTGGGAAGAAAGGGAGGGGAAGTGCCATTAGATATTATACTTCAGAGCTAGGGATGAGACTGGGGATTGAATTTCAAAGAACAGGAGGAGAGGTGAAGGTTTGTCATTAGCCTACCAGTTTCCATAGCCAGAGTGGCCTGTGTGTTCCCAGCGAGGGCCTACAGAAATTGGGGGCTGGGATAAAACAATGAAGGGGAGGAGACAGAAGGAGAAGATCTGTAGGATCCACTACAAATTAAGTGGGGTAAGGCTGTTGCAGGTGCTCTGCTGCCGAGATGCGGATGAGACTGTGGGATTGGACTTGGAGGAATAGAGGGAGAGGTGAAGATCTGCATTGGCCTACCTGATTTCCTGGCAGGAGTGAAATCTTCCAACATAAAAAAGATTTTAAACATTAAATAAGCCTAAAACTTCAATTTTGATAGGAATTATTGAGTCGGTGGCCTATTCATTTTATCTTAAACAAAATATATTCATAATTTTACTGAAAAGCCTAGAAACAACCAGCAAGCTTCTGGTGCCCAGTGTATGTAATTACTCACCACCATTTTCTAATCAAATAGCCAGAACTGCCCTAGAGAACAAGGGGATTTGAACAAAGTGCATAGGATGAGCTGAAAAACATTGCTTATGGCAATGTAAAGAATTGCCAAAGATCTCTGGAGCACAGAAGCCAACAAGAAGGTTTCAGACAGCTCCACTCTCCTGGCTTGCTGTTGTCTTCCAGTCCTCCACCCACTCTCCTTCCTCAGTGTCTTCTTTAGCTTTCATCTTCTGCCCCTGGTTAAGAATACTGTGTGCTGCCGGGCGTGGTGGCGCACGCCTTTAATCCCAGAACTTGGGAGGCAGAGGCAGGCGGATTTCTGAGTTCGAGGCCAGCCTGGTCTACAGAGTGAGTTCGAGGCCAGCCAAGGCTACACAGAGAAACCCTGTCTCCTGTCTCAGGGAAAAAAAAAAAAAAAGAATACTGTATGCTTAAGAATTTCATCCTAGACTTAGCTCTGTGTATACCACACCCCTCACTCCCATATATTCCTATACACAACCTTTTCTATTGAGTCTTTCTATGCAAGGCTTCTCAACAGTAAAACAATGAATTCCTAAAACAAACCAATAAAACCCCTCATACTCTATTAAGTTGTATAGAGTGAATAGGAAAAGGGGTTGAATAATAGTGCTGATGAAAACTATAAATGACCCGGGAGTCACAATTTAAAGCTTCTAGTCAGGCTAGTCCACACCAATAGAGTCAGTCACAGTAGGTAGTTAATGTGCATAAAAGTAATGCAGAAAGGACACCGCTTTAATATTGGTACAAGCATAACCCAAGGTGCCAAAATAGCGCAGGGGGACCTGGCTATGAGCCAGTGAGGACACCATAAGAACACCCCAGTTGTGAGGACTAGGGGTTGGTCAGCAGAAGAACATGCCCCTGAAAAAGACATTTGTTTTTAATTTCCTTTTTTAAAAAATCATTTGTTTAGTTATTTTATGTATATGACACTGTAGCTGTCTTCAGACACACCAGAAAAGGGTATCCAATCCCATTACAGATGGTTGTGAGGCACCATGTGGTTGCTGGGAATTGAATTCAGGACCTCTGAAAGAGCAGTCAGTGCTCTTAACTGCTGAGCCATCTCTTCAGCCCCTGTTTTTAATTTTCTTAAACAGACAAAGCAACTTCTGTTCATAGTACATTTTTTCTGTTAGCTGACAATCTCAACTCTATCTGCCCCTTGTCTAGCAAAACCAGTACCAACAAAACCCTGCCTATGAACCAGATGAATTTTTCTGCATTATCCTAACACTATCTCCCTCATTTACTAGCCACTTATGAGATAGTTCACATACCAGGAGCATGCACACTATATGTGCATTCAAAGTTATACTACCTGCTTGTGCAACAACCCAAATTTCAGACACACATATTCAGTAAGACATTTGATTAAGATTAAGTAGCCCCACTGGATAGTCCATAGGCATCTCTCAATGAAGCTTCAAATTCAAATTAGCTCCTCTTCCCCTCCCCTCCCCTCCCCACCACTCCATACCCACTCTTCCTCCCACCTCTGAAAGAACAGTGCCTTTGCCCCACCATGGCCCTGACTAGAAACCTGGATGCCACCCTTCCCCCTTCTTGATCTCTTCTTGATCTTATGTCAAGTTTCATCATAGCTCTCCTAACCCACTCTCTTAAATTTACTCCACTGCCTGTTCTTCATTAATTACCTGGACCCTCATATCATTTCACCTGAACCCCTAAAATGGTCTCCTAAATAATCTCTTTTCTTTTAACCCTACTCCCCTCCAATCTGTTCTTTTCACAAGAGAGCTCTCTCTAAAATGTAAAGATGCTCTAGTCAAGCCCCTGCTGAGCACTTAAGTGGCTCTCCAGACTGACAGCAGGATAAATTATTCAGCTTGTCTTTATGCAAGAGGATGCTATGACTTCAGAACCTAACCCCTACCTGCTTCACATTCCAAATGTGGGCACACTGCAGTTTCCTGCAGCACCCTCCCTCTCTTGCACATACTAATTTCTTAGAAATCCAAGAGTTTCCCTCTCCCGCTGTTATACCAGTTATACATCTATAAATATGAACATATACGTGCGTATATTTCCACATATATTCTAAGAAGAAATTAACATGTACAAAGGAAAAGAACTCATGTCTCAAAGAGTGAACTGTCCAAAACTGAAGAACTACTTCTGGTCTTTCTTGCTGTGTCATCACAGGGCAGAGGCCATCAAAGTGAGCCAGTACACACAAGACTAAAATTAGTCTTAAGAGGGGCTTGATTCTTTTCCTAAATTTTTAAAATGATTGGAAAAAGAACAAGATCACTGGGGACTTAAAATTCAGAGAGTGGGAAGAACTGTAGCAAAGGAGGCAGAATTCAAAAGTTTCTCAAAAAAAAAAAATCTTCAATGTACTTAATAAAATTATTTCATTTTTCAAGTTCCATTAAGCCTCCTGCTTCTACTAAATGATGTTAAGAAAATTTCTGTTCTTTATTATAATAAGAAAGGGGTTCTTAACGTGTCATCTTCTCAGTTGTCAGTAACAGTAGCAAAACCGGAATACCTTTTAAAACTGAAAAAGGAAAGGGTTTACCTCTGTGAGCAGACACCATGACCAAGGCAAGTCTTATAAAGGACCACATTTAATTGGAGCTGACTCACAGGTTCAGAGCTTCAGTCCATTATCATCAAGGTGGGAACATGGCAGCATGTGCCAGAAGAACTAAGAGCCCTACATCTTCATCTGAAGGCTGCTAGTGGAAAACCGGCTTCCAGGAAGCTTCCGGAAATGCCCACACCCACAGTACCCAACAAGGGCACACCTACTCCACCCTCTAATAGTGCCACTCCCTGGGCTGGGCATATACAAACTATCACAACAGCCAATAGACCTGTATAAGGCATTAATGTGACTTTAGGGCTGTTCATTTATTTTCTTCTTATATCAAGACCAAGTCTCACTTGATATCAGTTGCAACTAACTCATTTACACTTAACTGAGCAGAGTCATAATTCCCTGTGGATGGTCTGTGCCCTAAGGCCACCTAGGCACTCTATTACCTGCCTTTCACACACACACAGGTGAAGGGGGTGGTGGTTCTAATGCTATGGTCTTGTTCCCCAATTGGTTCTTGATTTGGTAGTAAAGAAAGCCAGGGGGGCAGTTGCTGAGTGGAAGATACAGGTGAAACTTCTGTGTCTCAGAAGGAAAAAGGCAGCCTCAAGGAGAGAAGTTTTCTGCCATGCTTTGGAGGGAGAAGAACACAACAACCTTGTGAGATCTCGGGGGCTGGGGGGGGAGCTGGGGCCTGTGGCCACTAATACAGGTGGGCGGCCAAGGATGTTTGAAGGGAATAGGTAGGACTTGCCACTAAATTTAAGACTGGTGGAGAGACAGAAATAATAAATTGGGCACACTTTTCCAGGTGGGAGATATCTACACCCAACAATTGTGCCAAGAAGGCAAACTGTAAAGGAACAAACTGTGTGTGTCTTTTACCTGTGGATGCAGGGAAGCTGGAAGAGTGGTAGTGCAGTCACCTCCCAGAGCTAAAGGCGGGCAGAGTAAAAGGAATGCCAGGTGGGGGCTGGTAGCACAGCCAATCCCAGACCAAAGGTGGTAGTTTAAAACTATACGCAACGCACAGGACCCATACATTTGCCATAAGCTCTGTAACAAAGCCTTCCTATCACAGGCTTAAAAACTTTTAATCCATTTCGATCATATAATAACCCTTCTAAATTCCAAGTTGGGATCTAACAACAACAACAAAAAAAGACAGACAAGAGAAAAATGTGTACATATGGAAGCTACCCCAGGAAAAGTCAGAAATCTCCAAGATGTGGCTCATGTAGCCTTTTTGACTAAAAGATGTGGTGAAAGCAAGCCATGAGCAGCTGACCAGAACATTGCTACAATAGTTTGCTTCATAGGTTAAAAAATGGTGCCTTCCCATTGGTTAGAAATTCTGGTGACTGCCTCATCCTTAGCTTCCTGGTATACAACAGACATCTTGCTTTTCTTAGAATAAACTGTTCAGGTTTCTGCTGTTTCTAACAACAATCTGTACGGCAGAGAGGCCCTCATGAGCAAACACATCTGGTCGTCCACAACCACAAAATCTTCTGGTAGCCCGTCTTAAAGACACCTCAAGAAATAAAAAAGCAATGCCATACTACTCGAGTAATTTAAGCTGGCTTGAAGGAACCAATTCTCCTATTGTAATGTTCAGGGCTGGCAAAGTCCACAGCTCAGCTGACAAGAATAGGAGTGCACACACAGATCTCAGACATGGATTCCCCCTGTGCATACTTGTGTGAGCTTTAACTCTTAAGCAACTTCTCTGTTACATACTCTTTGAGAAAAATGAGGTGTCAGAAGTTGAAAGGGCAAAACAGATTTTAAATGTTGTTTCTCAGTGAAAGTATGAACTTTTATCTCAGGAATGTACTCATAAATGTTTCTTCTCATGAATACCAGAAAAAAAAAAACAGTACTTTTATATGATGTGGTCAACTGAATGAAGAACCTCTTAGTAATACTGATTTTTATTTTATTGCATATGAAAATATGAAATTATAGAAGTTCAGAAATCTGAAACATGACAAAATTTAGCCATTTCCTCTTCAAAAGGCTGTTATTCTTCATGGCGGGTAACACCAGAGTTAAACAGTCATTTTTTCATACTAGGAAAAAATACTTCCTACAGCAATGTGTGTGTGTGTGTGTGTGTCTGTCTGTCTGTTTGTTTGTATAGAAGGAGGAAAGATCATGCTCATGGCACCACCCCGTGGATGCTTAAATTCCTAACAAACTGAAGTTATTAGAGGCATGCTGATTCTAACAATTTCCTTCTAAATATTCCTGTGAGACATTGCAGCAAAGCAAATATGTGAAAGTTGTAAGAAAGAATTTGGTCGAGAAATTCCTAGAAGTATTCACTGAACTGACAGAAAATAAAGAGAACTACAAAAGTTCTATAAGCAGTTCTCAAAATATATATATATAAAGCTTAGAACTCATAAAGACTCTGACAGTCAGAAGCAGCTTTCAGAGCTGTTGTGACACGACACATCTCCCTGGGGCTGTGATGGTTCTCTCAAGAATGACTGCACCAGAACAAAGGAAAACTGGAAGTACTGCAATTTTATCACAGCTGAGACCATGAACATGTAGGAGTAGGTCACTAACTTAGCCTTTATGGAACATCTCTGAAAGCATGGCTGAGAAATGATCTACATGTGTGAGAGCGTTGTTGAGTACTGTGAGCAACAGCTAGCTGAAGGATTTTGAGGGCAGGCCTTAGGGTCAGTTACAAAAGAGACTGGAACTTACAGAAAATGAAGAGGAGAAAAAGGAACAGGAAGAGAGAAGGACAATGTTTGCAAAGCTCAACCAAATTATGAAAGATACCTTGGGAAAAAAGGTTGAAAAAGTGAAGTGTCAAACTGATTGGGGACATCCCCACGCTGTGTCATCACAGCACATGTGGGTAGACAGCAAACATGGGAAGCATCAAGAAAGCTCGCACCCTCAGAGGCAATGCAAGGACAAGCTCCATGGCAGCAAGGAAAAACCTGGAGATAAGTTCTGACCACTCCATTATTGAAACCTTAAGGCAAGAGGCAGAGGCTGACAATCATGGCATCTGCTAAGGATCAGGTTTTCTTGCAGCACTCCTGCCTTCTGGCTTCAGCCTGGAAGATCCACAGACACCTGATAACAGCTTGGTCTAGGTATTGATGAAGATGCTCCCACTGTCGACAATACTGTAACGGAAGAAATGCCAGCCCTGGAAGGAGATGCTGGCAAGGCACGAATGGAAGTGGACCAAGCTTTCACCAGAAAACTCACATGTTCACCCTCGTTCATCTTGATAACACATGTTCCAGGATTTTTTTGTTGATTTTTGTGCCATGAATACTAAGAGGAAGATAAAATTTCTTTCTATGTGTGATACTGTGGTACTGCAGGCTTATTTCAGCAGTTTGGAATACCATGTGCTGTAAGATGTAACATAACCTATTGTTAACCTTGCAGTCTGAAGTACTGAGCTGTCAGGCTGGATTCCTTAGTCACAGAACTCTTCTAAGATATATCTTCATTTTTTAAAGGAATTTTAAAAAATGTTAAGATGGCTTCAGTTTCATCTTCTAGAATCCACTTTTTAAAACTCTCATCCCTTGCAGATAATCCTGCATGTACTAGTGTAAGAAGTAAGAACAAAAGCCAACACAACTTGACAGGAATTCCCTACATGGCTTGTGTTCCAAGGACTAAGCTTCCCTAGGTCTTAGGTCTAGGTCTTGAAACACAGCAAGACTTGTGAGTGGAGATACAGTACCAGGTCACATTCTCCTTTAAACTGAGGTTAAATTAAAAAAAAAAAAAAAATGCACCACTACCAAAAAAAAAAAAAAACCCAAAAAATAAACAAAAAACCAAAAGCTAATGACCAAAATCAAAACAAAGAATCTCTACCCCTCTACCCATACACTCTTCTTAAGTCCTAATTGCCTCAAGTCATTCTCAGTTTTTGAATGGACTGGTAAGATTAAATAAGCAAAAAGGCCACTGACCTAGACTGTCACTATCCTCTGAGATCTCATATAACTGACTAACAAAACGCAATCTCAGCACTGAAACTCAATCTAATTTAGGAAAATACTTCTGTGACTGACAGCTGAGCTTCAGCCACTGCGTGTATTCAACTGAGAAGACCAACCTGGAGTTATGCAGTTTTCTTTGCTCCTTCTTCAGCCTAGGAATGCTGGCTGCTTAAGCTGCCTGTCAGACCTCTCAGCCTCTTCTGACTGAGTACTGGCCCGCCCACAGACTGGCTGCTTATGATACCCTGAATCTGATACCCTCCTTCTGTCTTCCATAGGCACAAGGCATGCATGTGACTCACACCTATATATGTAACATTTTTAAGCAGTGTAGCCAATGCTGGCTTATTCATGAACAAGAGATCGCAAGTTTACAGTGTATGCATGTTTGTGTGCACAACCGTGGACTCATGCATGCCATGGCCCATATGTGGAGGTCAGTCAAAGAGTACAAGCTTAGGCATTGGTCCTACCTTGTTTGAGATAGTCTCTTTACTGTCCACCACTGCAGACTCCAGGTTACCTGGCTTTCCTTGGAACTTCTGGGGCTTCTCATCCCACTCAGAGCACTTGGACTACAGATGGAAACTACCTTGTTGGGTTTACATGGGTTTTGAACTCAGGTACACATGCTGGTACAGCAAGCACCATTACCCAGTGAGTCACCTCCTCATCCCCACACTCAGTTGGTATTGCTCTCAGAATGGAAGTCAGCTCTACTGCATTATCATCCTTCCTTACAGTTCTCAGCTCTTCCCACCCTTTCATCTCAGCCTGCTGCCTATCTGCCTGCCTGCCCGTCTACTGATGGGTTTCCTTCCTGAGGCCCCATTTTCCTGAATGCTTTGGGCATGTCTGCTGCTTTGGTTCTCTGGTTTCTCCAAGTTCTCTTTACATCTCAGAGCATTTCTTGGCACCTCAGACAACTATTACAGGTGTTTCCCCCCTTTCCTTTTTGTTTTATAACAGGACCACACCATATAGCCCAGTCCAGTCTGTCTTTCTTTTCATGATCCCCCTACCTCAGTTTCCTGGGTGCTAGAGTTACAAGCCTGTGCCACCAGCACTAACAAGGCCTTTAAGTTCCCAAGTTAGTGCTGTCTCGACAAGTATAACCAAACATGCTAAGATACTAATATCTGCCCTCAAGGATGAAGGAATGGACTGTCTTCGAAAAAAATGCTTTTTTGGTTTTTTTTTTTAGATTTTGTGTGTGTGTGTGTGTGTGTGTGTGTGTGTGTGTGTGTGTGTGTGTATTGCCTACATGTATGTATGTGTACTACATGTGTGCCTGATGCCTATAGAAATCAGAAGGGGTCAGATCCACTGGGACTGGAGTTATTGATGCCTATGGGCTACCATGTGGGATTGTCAGCCATTATTCCAAAGAGTCATAAAAAGTAGTTGCTGAGCGGGTAAAGACCCTGCTACCAAAGTCTGAGGGCCTGACCTCAGTGCCAGGATCACATGGTGGAGGAAAGAACCACGCTCATCCCACGTGGTGTCCTCTGGCCTCCCATGCTCACCATGGTACCTGCGCCCCTCTCCCCAAACATAAATAAATGTTCTTATAGGTGTCCTTCTTGTACCCACAATACCTTTCCAGGGTTAGTTCAATCCACTGTCTTTTCCACTCAGCCCCTTCTCTGCCCTGCAGCTCCATTCTGATCCCTCTTTCAGCAAAGACTCAATTGTTACAGTCAGCAGCAAACAACCACTTGTTCTGTGACTATTTCATGTTTTCTCCAATTTCATAGCAAGTTACTCAAAGTATATCTTAGTCTTCATAATAGCACAAACACCAAATAGCACATCTGTCAATTGACAGGAGCCTCCCCCCACCCCCGTTTTTTAAGGAACCACCAAACTGGGTCTGGAGGCATAGAGCTGCAATCCCAACTCTTCAAAGTTAAAAACAAGTGAACTGGGAGACCAAAAAGTGCAGAGCAAGACTCTGTCTCAAAAAAGAAAATAACATTCCAGCACTTCCACGAATGCAAAATGTTATAGAGCAGAAACAAGTCAGTAATCCACCTCCACACCATTGAAGGCTGAACGTATTTTTTTCCCAACACTACTGGAAGCCCTGCTGATGTATAAGTAGGAAAGGGGGCAATACACCTGCAATGTATATGTATAAGGGGGCAATACACCTGCAATGTATATGTATAAGGGGGCAATACACCTGCAATGTATATGTATAAGGGGCCAATACACCTGCAATGTATATGTATAAGGGGCCAATACACCTGCAATGTATATGTATAAGGGGGCAATACACCTGCAATGTATATGTATAAGGGGGCAGTACACCTGCAATGTATATGTATAAGGGGGCAGTACACCTGCAATGTATATGTATAAGGGGGCAGTACACCTGCAATGTATATGTATAAGGGGGCAGTACACCTGCAATGTATATGTATAAGGGGGCAGTACACCTGCAATGTATATGTATAAGGGGGCAGTACACCTGCAATGTATATGTATAAGGGGGCAATACACCTGCAATGTATATGTATAAGGGGGCAATACACCTGCAATTCCAGCCAGCACTGGGGATGCAGGCAGGAACAACTTGAGCTCAAGGCTGTCCTAGAGCACACGACAAGTTCATGGCTTGCCTGAGCTACACATCAAAGCCCTGCCTCAAAAAGCAAGGGACAGGGATGAAGCTAAGTGGTGGAACGTTTGCTCAGGGTGTATATGGTCCTGAGTGCAATGCCCAATATTCCAAAAGAGGGGAAATTTCACATGTAAACAAAACAGTGCAAGCAGAACTTGGGAGAGAGCTCAGTGGGCAAAGCCTTCACATGCAAGCATGACAATACATAAGAATCCCTAAAACTAACAGAAAGCAACCTAAAAGGAGACAGGAGCAAAACCAGGAGAATCTCTAAAGTTTGCAGGCCAAGTGGCCTGACATACACAGGAGAAAAACAACAAGAAGCTTGGCTCAAAGAAGGCAGAGGTGAAGGCTGACAAACAAGGCTGACCTCTACCCATGCACCATGGCAGATGCATGCTCATATACTCTCTTATATGTTACCCCCTTATCACGCGCGCGTGCGCGCGCGCACACACACACACACACACACACACACACACACACACACACACACACAAAGAAATAAGTTTCTGTTGCTTAAAACAGTTTGCTAACTACAAGGATTAAAATAGGTTATAGCATAATTAAGAACATAAAAAATGATCTTTTGGGTTAAAGAATCTAAAGTGCTCCAATACAATTTATATCCCAAATCTCCCAAAATCTGAAACTGAAATGAACATTTGTTCCAGTAAGCTGTATTATATTACACTCACTGTCTAATTTTTATGAAATAATCATTATTTTAATACAACTTATTTATACAATGAAAATAACAAAAGGTCCACTTACCCCACCCATTGTGATTCCATCAATAAGGGCAACATATGGTTTCTGACAAGATGCTAGAACAAAGAGAGCTTTGGTTAGAATATCTAAAACATCTTCTTTCCAAAAGTCATACTATGCATACTCTAGTTTCCTTAGATAATGTTTAAAGAAAATCAAGACTATTACATGGGCTGTAATGTAAATGATATTTAAACATCAAGTCATATACAATCATGGTAAAAATACTCATCATTTAACAACTCAGCCTTATGTCAGAAACATGCAAGTTTTGAATTACTTGGCAGCTAAGAAAAATAACTAACATCTACCTTATAGGCCACATACCCAGCTGTGCGTTAAAGAGCATGTCTACTATCTATACAATGATAGCATCTGGAGACACACAGAGAAGTACACAGAAGAACAAACACAGATGGAAGGGGTCAGACCCAGACTCCAGTCTTACTTTACTATTAAGTGAAGAGGCAACTCAGAAGGCACTGAGTGATAGCCATGTGAGTTATATATGACATGCACATATTAGATAAGTGTTTCATATATGTCATACACAAGTGTGTCCTCATCTATAACATACATCCTCAGATATCCCTGTTTGAAAAAAATTCTATGAATCACATAAACATTTACTGTCTCTATTTCCTTTTATAGGATTTCTTCTCAGAGAGGAAGCAGAACATAATAAAAACACAAAGTACAAGGTTTTTGTCACAGTTTACTAACAATACTACGCCTGATGTATGTAGAGAGAATATCTTGTGTCTGTATGAA
This sequence comes from Mus musculus, assembly GCF_000001635.26. Classification (NCBI taxonomy): domain Eukaryota; kingdom Metazoa; phylum Chordata; class Mammalia; order Rodentia; family Muridae; genus Mus; species Mus musculus. The sequence continues at coordinate 52,868,190 of NC_000067.6, read as the reverse complement.
TATGGCACCTGTTAATAATAAATCTGATGGCCTATGGCTTAAGCAAGAAATGAGAGGTGGGACATCTGAGAGGCAGAAAGAATTCTGGGAGAGTGCCCAGCACAAGAGATTTGCCTGGAATTACATCATGAGATGAGCATATGGTACCTGGGCACTGGTAACCAGCCACATGACAAAATGTAGAGTAGAATATATGAGTTATTTTAAGTTATGATCTAATCAGAGAAGAGTCTAGCTATATGGCAAGGTATTTGTAACTGTATTTTGAGTCTGAGTCTTATTTCTGGGAGTATGGGACTAAGAGGAAGAACCTGACCTAACTTCTACTGGTGAAGACCGAGACAGAGCTGTATTCTGACCCATCTGGAAATTCCCAAAGTATTCACAGACAAAGCACAGCTCAGACTTCACACAAACAAGGTCTATATGCGAAGTTCTTTAAAAGCTACAAAAGAAATTATTGATTGTGGTAGAGATATAGACACTCACCCCACATCAACATCTACAGACATGCATATTTCATATATAAAACATTAAGCAATAACTAATGCAGGACATTAAGCCAGAGTCTGCTAAATTCCTTGTTGACTATAATGCCACAATGTATAGAATTTTTACCTTTTGATTTTCTCTATATATACCTTTCCTCTACATATACTTTTAATATTTTACCAAATACTATCTTTATATTACCTAAATGTTTTCTATTTCTTTTTATTTCATGAAAATATGAGTACTTATTGGCCACATGGAACCATTTCTATTAAATTATAATTTATCAGTGTTGGATATTGGTTCTAATGCTTTGATTCAATCATGAATCTGCGTGTCCAAACGCTGAAGGTACTTGTCCCTAATTGCTTTTTGATTGATCAATAAAGAATCCAGTGGCCAATGGCTGGGCAGAGAGACGGTGCTGGACCCTTAAGAGTTATGGGGACTAGCACAGCAGAAAGGAGGAGATGAGATCTCCTTAACTGTGTGTAGGGCGGGGAAGACGGGATCAGATTTAGAGCTGCAGAGGGAAGATCATCTAAAATGTAGGTAAGAAGGAATGCAGCCCCTGGAAGGGCTGCTCAGAAGTGTCTTAGGCAGCAAAGATAGATCATAAGGAGGTGAGTCATGAGTACCAGAGGGAAATCTATAATAGCTGGGCAGATAATTAAAACTGCCCAGCCTTGAGCCAGTCTCAGCATATTAAGATTAACTGAGGGGTGTGTGTGTGCGTGTGTGTCTGTGTGTCTTTCATTCACGGAACCAAAGAGTTGCTGGGCAGGTGGCTGGAAACATATCCAGTAAGAAGCATAAAGTGGAGTAGCTAAAACTTCACACAACATATCCACATTTAAAATTTAGTTTCTTGGTTACATTAGCCACATTTCAAAAGTTCAGTGGCTCTTGAAATGGACAACACACATGCAGCTGTACAACTTGTTAATCTTCTAAAAACAATTGAGCATGTATGGTATTATACTATAAATTATAACTCCACAAAGATTCATGCAAAGACTACTATGAAAGCTGCCAGTTCTCCTTGATAGTGTGGAACAAGTTGCTGTCTTTCCAGTCTGCACTTGCACAGCTGCTAACCAGCTATTCTTACTTTCTTTCTCATAGTCACTCATTCTTGTATATTCAGTCCTCTTCTGAACATCTGTCTGTCTGTCTGTCTGCCTGCCTGCCTGCCTACCTGTCATCCCAAGCCTAGGGATTAAACTTGAGGCCTCTGGATTACATATTCCCAGGTTTCTATAGAAATTTTTGTATAATTAGGCAAAACAATTCTTAAGTTAAAAGAGAAAAATCCAAGGGTAGTCAAGACAAAAGATGTGTACAAAAAAAAAAAGTCTCTGGGAAATTTTGGAAACAAAGTTATATAACATATCCATTCCATATTTATTTCTAAGTAAACCAACAATTGGTCTCTAGAGTACAAAATACAAGGGCTCAGCCATCTCTATCAGTAAAAACCAGAAAGTTCCTCTTATGTATAACCGTAGACTAGATAACATGGGAATATTGACAATAACGGACAGTACAGAAGTACAGGAGTCAACACCAATTCTGAACAGTGAACTGTGACCCTAAGCTAGAAAACCACAAAGGAGACCGAACCATAACTTACAACTTGATGCAAAATCAGAATATTGCTACTATGTCTAGACTTATGGATACAAATGTTGTATTAATTTAACTTTTCAAAACATGTTTGGCTAAAGTAAATGTCACTTGACTTGCATAGAAACCTAGAACTCTGACTCTAGAAATTTCCACTCCAGAGTTCCCAGAGAAATAGAAAATGGTACTTTATTTTGTTTAGAAACCTGGGACCCAAGTTTTCTTGTCTTCTGAAAAAGCTAACTAAATGATCAAGAATCCATATTTTCAATTGATTTTAACAAAGACAATATAATTATTCTATAACAAAGAAAATAATTTTATCAGTATGATCAGTAGGAATGTTTCCATAAAGAGTGCCTATTGGTTGCATTTTAACAGACTACAGTGCCGTTCCATCTCTGGATTCCATGTTCAAAGCTCAGAGCAGATCACACACATACCAATTGCATTGTTCAAGATGTATTCTTCTCTGAATAAATCTTGAGTTAAATTCTGTCTTGCTTTTTTAGCTTCTGAGAGTGCTAAGGAAGGAGGAAAAGAGAAGAAAATGAAGGCAAGAGCAACTACAAATCATAAAGACGGCTTCTGGTCAATACAGTCTCAGATATCATTAAGTGCTGAAAGCAGGGGAACTGTCAGATGGCTTTAATGTTTGAAGTTACCCATGTTGGTGACACATTACCCTTTGGCAGAGACCCATGATCCAATGTCAAATTTTCAAAGAAAAATTCTTTTGTAAGTACATCACACACACACACACACACACACACACACACAATCTGATCTTTCACCCACAGTTTCTGGCTCCTTAAGTCCCTTTTCAAAGTAGGTCACAAACACTAGAACCTCTCTGCTCAAAGCAGGTCACAGTCTCTGTTCTTTCCCTCCCACTACTTAGAGCTGGTTATAGAGACATTCTGACCTGTATCACAAGACCCTCATTTGAAGAGTCCTCTTCCAGACTTCAGAGGAAAAAAATGAGCAGAGGAAGCAGTGTCCCACTTGGTTACTTGCATTAGCTTAGACCTATTCACCAATCACATTTCTGCATGTCATTCTAAGTTAAACTCATGCTTACATAATGAAGTCTTCAGAAAATCCAAAGGCTCCAGAATAATTACAGATAATTTATCAAGAGAATATATCCTGAACAATGCCATTGGTTTATGTTTGTGCTTTGCTCTGAGCTCTGAAATTCGAGATTTAATAGATCCCCATGAGGAAGTTTCACACAGCCAAGAGAGCATGGAAGTTTCACAGCCACTTCCCTGTACCTGATCCAATGTTTGTGTCATTTAAGAGGACAGTACATGTAAGTATCACTCCAAATTCTGTGGCCACTGTGGCATACTAACTGACCCAGGCACCAAAATCCACAGATGCCCAAGTTTCTTGGAGGGGATGGTATCATACTATGCACTGTGAGTCTCCTTTAGGTGATCTATAACACCTAGCGTAAACTGTTGCCACATGGCATCTAGAGGAGAAAGAGAAGACAAAAAGGTTGTACCTATTTGGTACAAAATTTTTCCCAAATATTTCCCATCTATAGTAAGTTGAATCCATAAGGCAGAATGTCAGACACCAAGGGCCAACTAGAGTCTCCTAAGAAAGATCTGTTGAGACTGCTATTATGATGCAAATGAGGGATAGTTCCTGAAGGGGAAAACCCTTATCTGTTGCCCTTTGCTGAGCTAAAGGCTTCCCTACCAACTCTCAGACTCTAACTTCACCCCCAAACTTCCTCAGGGTTCCTTCTAATTTTATTTTAAGCTAATTTTATATAAATCACCTAGTTACATATAAATTAAAATTAAATTACATTCACCTTTAAAGTATCTACTTATTGTAGAATTTTCTAGAAATCACATGCATTGTTTTGTACATATACGCTAGAACAATTATGGAACTTCTACTGTGTCTAAAGAAGACTATAAAGTCAGTTGTGGGTGGTATTTATGTTAGAAATGTCCCCAGTAGGCTCAGCTATCTGAACACTTGGCCATGGGTTGTGGTGCTGTTTGGAGAGGGCCTGAGAGTTATAATCACTGGGACAGCCTCACCCCACTTAAAGATGGAGATAACCCCAGCTCTCTCAGTGCCCTGCTCTGGCTGCCTACTACCATTCCTCCCTGTCTCAGACTCTCCCCCAGAACCATAGGCTAAAATAAGCCCTTCCTCCTGTAAGTTGTTTTGGTAACAGCGTTTCATCACAGAACAGTGACTCAAACTAGAACAACTCATTTTCAAAAACTGCTCACAACTCAAAGCAGCTAACCTCAATCAAAGCATTTGGTGTTCCAATAAGGAGCCTGACAAGATTGTAGCCCTACTCTAAAGAAAAGGCCCCCTGGGGGAAATGAACAATAATTTTACAATATTCATGGTACACTCATTAAGAGATTGAGCACAGGCATGTATGAGACTCAGGTTTGACTCTTAGTGTACATGCAGTTGTACATATGTATACACACACACCACAAACACAAGTATAACACACACAGGCACAGGCATTTGGTGCACACACACATAGGCAAAGGCATACAGGTACGCACACAGACAAACATGTGCCACACATACAGGTACATAGTCACACATTCACACAAAGTCTCTCTCACACACACAGTATCTCATGCACACACATACAGGTACACAGGAACATGCACACACACAGTCTCACACACATACAGTTATAGATATACACGTGCACACACACACATTTTATATCACATGTGTATGCAGTCACAGGTATTCCAGCATTCATATACACAGTCATAAGTACACAGGCACACACACATACACACAGTCACACACATGCACACACAGGCACAGATGTATGTATAATGCATACACACCTAAAGAATTCATGTTGTAGGCAAAACCACAATTCGGTTAACACATCGCTTTAAGCAATTAAGTTTTCCATCATGAAGCAATTTTAACTTGCAGTTACTTTAATCTGAGTGATCATGTGACTCCGATCCTGACGCTACATGGGTTTCCTTCCTACTCATAATGCAGTGGTTTACATAAACTTGTAAATTTGGTGAACAAAGGTTGTCTTTTAATAATCAAGCAAATTCATACATAATTTTAAAATTACATAAAATTAGAACAAAAACGAAGAAAATCCCCTAGCCGTAGCAACTCCGTAAGAAGGAACATACTGCAAAAATTCCTTTCAGCGGGACAACCACAGTGACAGCAGTGAGTTCATAAACTCTCTCTCGAGAACAAATACTTATCATTTTAGTTAAATACGTAAACTGAATTGAGCAATAATTAAAAAAAAGCAAATCTTCATTTATGTGTGTTTAATCATATTATAGTATTAACACAATAGACTCTAACTCTAACTCTGTTCACGCAAGATTCCTGCTCTGAATTGTGAGAGGTAGGAAAGTAACAGAGTCTGCACACAGCGGGTTTGGAAAACAGTAAGTCCTTCACATGGCGGTGATGTTGGTGATACTAGGGGCGGGACACATGTCACAAGAGAAGAACAAAATATCTAAACTTCAGCACTGGACATTTGTAATAAAATAAAATCCCCATTCGAATGGTAACAAATTCTCCATATTTTAAACTTTAACTTGTAAAAAATTGTTAACATACAACAAACAATTCTAAAAAGCAAACTAAACAAAAACTATCTCAAGCACTTCCATATGTATTAGTTGTAGTGAGGTAAGAGTTTACAGTGGGCAGGCGTTTTACCTTTGATGTCCCCTCCAGCACAGAAGGCCTTTCCTCCGGCTCCCTTTATGATGATCAGGAATGTGTCAGGGTCTTGTTCCCATGTCTACCCAAACATAAGAGACGATAATGGCTTTTGAGAGCATAGTAAATATAAGCTCACTTAAAATACATTCATATACATCTGTGTGCACATATGTGACCTTCATAAAACACTCGCAGAGGAATGGGTCCCACCAATTTCATTTCATTTCATTTCATTTTCTAAGTACAGACTGGAATATATCCCAGAAATTTCTATCAGAGCTTTTTTTTAATATTTTTTATTACATATTTTCCTCAATTACATTTCCAATGCTATCCCAAAAGTCCCCCATACCCTCCCCCCCACTTCCCTACCCACCCATTCCCATTTTTTTGGCCCTGGCGTTCCCCTGTACTGGGGCATATACAGTTTGCGTGTCCAATGGGCCTCTCTTTCCAGTGATGGCTGACTAGGCCATCTTTTGATACATATGCAGCTAGAGTCAAGAGCTCCAGGGTACTGGTTAGTTCATAATGTTGTTCCACCTATAGGGTTGCAGATCCCTTTAGCTCCTTGGGTACTTTCTCTAGCTCTTCCATTGGGAGCCCTGTGATCCATCCAAGAGCTGACTGTGAGCATCCACTTCTGTGTTTGCTAGGCCCCGGCATAGTCTCACAAGAGACAGCTACATCTGGGTCCTTTCGATAAAGTCTTGCTAGTGTATGCAATGGTGTCAGCGTTTGGAAGCTGATTATGGGGTGGATCCCTGGATATGGCAGTCTCTAGATGGTCCATCCTTTCGTCTCAGCTCCAAACTTTGTCAGAGTTTTAAGAAAAGATAAATAAATAAGTGCCTAATGGCACTGTGTCATATACATTTATGAGTCTAGAGAACAAATCAACCCAAAGAATGCTGGTATGTTGTGCACCAATAGTCTTTCTCCCATGCAAGACAGGACTCTGTTATACCAAAAAAAGTTCTTACACAGACAAGTTCTTACAAAGTTTTTTAAATTTGAGGGTGATGGGAGTTTCATGAGGTCAAGTAATAAAGTCAGCACAATAAGAGTGTGGGGTGCAGATCAGTGGCAGAGAGATAGACCATCATTCTCATTTCTCCCAGCTGAGGAATGCTGGGGTACAGAGATTATCATGCCCAGCCTACAGAGTTAATATGCAGAAATCCAAGTTTTTAATACATGCCTGACTTTTAGCCCTATACTTTTCTAATGTCCCAAGCATTTCACTTTAAAAGCCTACCTAAGGATTTAAGGATGGCTAAGAAATATAAAGGACGAGGGGCTAGGAGGAATAAGGGGTGCCAAGCAGCAAAGAAAGAGGGAGTTGGCCAAGCAATGTAAGACGGCTGAGTCCTGGGGCATGGAAGTACAAACGCCAGTCCCAGCAAGGAGGAGGCACAGGCAAGAAGATTTTGAGTCCAGCCTGGGCTGCCTAGCTAGACTCTGTTTAAAAAAAAAATGGAAAGACAAAGTTGTCTTCAATCCAAAAGGCTGTCATGAAGAAGCAGATCAGACTCATGATGTATGAGGTCTCAAACCTAGGTATGTTAGGTCTCAAACCTAGGACAAATGGCTAACTGAGGTGCCTCTTTAAATTATGAATGAGGACATAGCTGCCAGGTTCTCCCAGCATCCTTCAGTCCTGTTACAGGGTGTGGCTGGCATACTCTGTCCTCTAACCTAAATTTCTCTAGGCTAGGTAGGCCCTGGACTGTCCTTCCTCCAGCTGACCTTTCCCATTTAATGCAGCCATTTTAGTTACCCTGCCCATTTTTGTCTCCCCTTTACTCTGTTAGTCTCCTGGATTCTCCCAAATATCCTGCCTCTGGCTCTGATAGCCCATTTATCTACAGTAAACCTTCTTGTACACCATACCTAGGGACAGTCATGTCCTTCCTTTTTCTTTCTTCTTTTCATTCAGTACACTGATCTCTAGGAACTCTGTCTAAAAGATCAGTGAGATGAAGATGTGGCAGAACACAAAGAGAAACATGTAAGAGCTAAGTGAAGGAAAAGGTGTCTCCTAAGACAGTAAGTGGAATAGATTCCACGGGAAAGCATCATTGGTGCTGATGTAGCAGGGTCCTACAGTGAAATACCAGGAATGTTCTCCTACAATGGACTTCAGAAGGCTTGACCTGATGCATTCAGACTATTGCAGACCTTTAGCTGTGGATAGATCTGCCGGATCATATTCAGACTCAGTGCGTTGAGGAACTTGGGTCTGTTGAGCGTTATGACGCCTCCACAGCCTCTCCTCTCCAGCAGCACTTCTGCAGCTTCTGTGTGCATGGACATTCTCTAAGTGAACAAGGAATAACTTCATTAAGGTTCATCATACACCCACAGCAAAACACACACCAAGTGCACATCTTTCAAGCATAACTAGAGGAGTGTCTACCTAGAGATGCCCAACAAAGGCTTCTCAGATTAAACACATGGAGGAGTCTCCAAGCAAACCATGCACACCTCCAAAATTTTTAATATCTTTTTTTTTCATTTTTTATTAGATATTTTCTTCATTTACATTTCAAATGCTATCCCAAAAGTCCCTTATACCCTCCCCCCACCGTGCTCTCCAACCCACCCACTCCCACTTCCTGGCCCTGGTATTCCCCTGTATTGAGGCATATGATCTTCGCAAGACCAAGGGCCTCTCCTACCAATGATGGCCGACTAGGCCATCTTCTGCTACATATGAAACTAGAGACACAAGCTCTGGTGGTACTGGTTAGTTCATATTGCTGTTCCTCCTATAGGGTTGCAGACACCTTCAGCTCCTTGGGTACTTTCTCTAGCTCCTCCATTGGGAGCCATGTGTTCCATCCAAATAGATGACTCTAAGCATCCACTTCTGTATTTGCCAGGCATTGGCATGGCCTCACAAGAGTCAGCTATATCAGGGTCCTGTGGGCAAAATCTTGCTGGCATATGCAATTGTGTCTGCGTTTGGTGGTTGTTTATGGTATGGATCCCCGGATGGGGCAGTCTAGGGACACTCCTCCATTGTTGGTGGGATTACAAGCTGGTACAACCACTCTGGAAATCAGTCTGGTGGTTCCTCACAAAATTGGACATAGTACTACCAGAAGATCCAGCAATTCCTCTCCTGGGCATATACCCAGAAGATGTTCCAATTTGTAATAAGGACACATGCTCCACTATGTTCACAGCAGCCTTATTTATAATAGCCAGAAGCTGGAAAGAACCCAGATGTCCCTCAACAGAGGAACGTATACAGAAAATGTGGTACATTTACACAATAGAGTACTACTTAGCTATTAAAAACAATGAATTTATGAAATTCTTAGGCAAATGGATGCATCTGGAGAATATCATCCTTAGTGAGGTAACCCAATCACAAAAGAACTCACATGATATGCACTCACTGATAAGTGGATATTAGCCCAGAAACTTAGAATACCCAAGATACATTTGCAAAACACATGAAACTCAAGAAGAAGGAATACCAAAGGGTGAATACTTCGTCCCTCCTTAGAATGGGGAACAAAATACCCATGTAAGTGCCACAGACTATCCCCTTTTTGGGTCTCTTATCTGCGTGGAATGGGTCTCTGGTTGCAGGTGGTCAAGGAGTGACAAACAGAAGCGACACACAAGATTGTGTAGAATCTGAATGTAATTTGTCAAATCGAGCATCAAACTTTTTATATAGAAGAAAATAGGGAAGTTGGGTGACACACCAGCAAGGTACAAAGAGGTTACTGGATTCTTACACAAAACAGAGGAATGCAAACACGGAAGCACTAGCAGGAACCAACTGGGATAAAATTCAATGTTAACAACTGGAATCAAAAACAGCTCCACCTAAGGTCCACTTAATGTTAGAAGCCAGGGGCAAGGGCTTCATGCCTAGTTCCTATTCTAGTCTATTGTAAAGTCCACCTTCCCCTTAGGCCATTGTAAATACTTGTGTATGGGTGTAGCGCAACTATCTACGGTTCTAAGTATCTACTCTGGTTCCTCTTTAGGTCACAAACTTCCTTCTTCCTAGATAATGGTAAATTTCTGTGTAGGGCAGTGACTTAGCTATCCATGCCCAAGGTCTGATCAAGGACTGCCTAGAATCTAACTTAGCTATAAGTCAAAATATCAATCCTTAGGAGCACTTGTAATAAAGCAATATTAAGGGAAAGCACACAGATCTGTTTACCAACTAAAGCAAGGACATTGGAGCATTCTTTATACAGGATGCTAGGAGACTAAGTTTCTGTGAACTTTTCGCCTCAGGACAGCACCCAGGTTTTAGGGCCTGTCGCACTTGTCACTACTGGAGTGGATATAGCATGCAAGGAGTTAATATCTTATTTCTAAGTGGATTGAATCAACTAATCTACAACATAGCCTTTCCTAGAGCTCCTTGGACTATGAAATACTCTTAAATCTTGTAGTTTGTTACAAATTTCAAATTCTACATTAAGTGCTTAGAAAATGGAGAGAGCAAATAATCTTACTATATAGTAGCTATTGATATCTTGACTAAAATAGCATCTGGCCTGAGCTTTGACCGAAATGAGGGAGGTGAGAATTCTGGGTAGGACAATGTTAAGTACTAACCATAAACATAAGTATCTGGAAATACTAAGATGGTAAACATGAGTGAAACAAAGGCTGGACAAGAAAATGTACAATAGGAGTACAGACAGACAAGCAGCAAGGCCAGGTCACAAAGCTTCAGGTTTGCACGTTCTTTTTTTTTTTTTTCCTATTAAAGGTGTATTGATTTTATTACTATTGGTGCACTGTCACTGTGTTCAGACAGCCACAATAGAGCAGCGAAAACCACCTCAGAGCATTGAGAGCCACCATGCAGTTGCTGGGATTTAAACCCGGGACCTTTAGAACTGCAGTCAGGGATGTTAACTGCTGAGCCATCACTCCAGCACAGGTTTGCATGTTCTGAATTGGAAAGATGCTGTCTACACACTGGCTTAGGGTCTCACACAGGACTACTTCATCAGCATTCCCGTAACTACAGAACTGACAGCTGTCTTCAATGTATAGACTGTCATTTAGAAGCAGATTAGATACACTGATATATATCTGTATGAATGGTACCCTAATGCTCTAAGAGCTTCAGCATCACTGTTTAAAAAGGTCACTGAGGGGCTGGAGAGTTGGCTCAGTGGTTAAGAGCATGGACTACTCTTCCAGAGGTCCTGAGTTCAATTCCCAGCAACCACATGGTGGCTCACAACCATCTGTAATGAGATCTGATGCCCTCTTCTGGTGTGTCTGAAGACAGCAACAGTGTACTCATATGCATAAAATAAATAAATCTAAAGATGTGTGCCACTACCCCTGGCCATGTCAAATATTTTAAAAACAAAAAAGTGAAATAAAAAGGTCATTGAAACTAAAACTGGGAGGCTACAAAAGAGCTATGCTATGTGAAGTAAGCACTGTGCCTGTAAGGACATGACTCTTAACTACCCAGCAGCTTTGTATGATTCAGACACACATACACAACTGCCAGCGCTCATAACACCACCATCTTAGCACCTTCCTTTATCTACAGACAATATTTTAAACCTCACACAGTCCAAGAGTTGTAATCTCCGTTCCTCCATGACTTGAATTGTTCTTAGGATGTGCTTCCGTGCCTATTTCATATAATAACAGAAATGGGTTTTACTGGGTGTCGTGCCAGAGGAGCAGCAAAACAGCTTTAGAACTCACGGAATGCTGCCCACTGGCTAGCACAGTCATGATGTGTGCGCCTTGGAGAGGCAGAGCCCTGAGGACTATGTGCCCTGAGGAGGACTTCCTGCTCTTGTGGAGTTTTTCTCTCCTTGTTGCCTTCCTGGTCATCAGAATCTTTATCATCTATGAGCTGTATGAAGACTATAAGGGGTTTCCATCTCCTCACTGGGTAGTGTTATTGGCACTTACAATAATAGTGATTGCTATTTTCCGAGTATTGCTAGTGGAGCCGATTAGTCATTCAACCACCACCCTTAGAAAAAAATGCAGAGATGTAGATTGCTAGTAAAGGTAGGTTAATAGGCTCCTTTAATGGTTTTGATATAGAAAACTTGGGGAACAATTTAAAAATTCAGAAAAGCACACTTTTGATAATCGAGCAAGGGATTTTTTTTTTTTTTTTTTTTTTTTTTTTTTTTTGAGGACAGGGAATAAGGACAATGGCAGCCCGGCCAGTACTAGCAGACGGGCTGATGATGAAGGTGATGATTCATTTCTTGAACCCATTTTTGCCCTTGGCTTCCTGATTTTTTTTTTTATGTTGAATGTGCACACTCTGGGGATTTAAAGTAGAAATGACTGTTTTTTCATATAAAAGTTTAGATTTATGATCTTTGAAGAATTTTTTTATAAGATTACTTTTTAAGATAAATACTAAGATGAATTACCCTTTCTTTATAACCTCGAATTGCTGCCTGCCAGTAAAAGAAACTGGCTGAGAAAAATAATGTTGCTTGCTTACACTTTGTGAATCTGTAACAAGTTGCTTAGACATGAATGGATGTGGGTTTTTTGAAATATTAGTTTTTCACTTGTAATATGGAAAATGTTTAATCATGTAAGGGCATTGAGGAATGTGATATGTGTGTGTTTATATACATACATATATATTCATTATACTCATTCACTTAAAAGAAAAATAGAAGGTAACCACATTGTATATTTTATATTGCTTGAAAGATTTTGCTAGTATATATAAGTTGTGGGAGAAAAAATAAAGTTGTTGGAGCTTGTTGAAACCTTGCTTCATCCACTGTGTGCGTGTGTGTGTGTGTGTGTGTGTGTGTGTGTGTGTGTGTGTGTGTTTGCCTCCCTTTTCATCAGCCCCAGAGAATTAAATTTTGCTCCCTTGCTCTGCACTGGCCCCAGAGAGTTTGTCACCAGTCCCAGAGAATTAAGTTTTACTCCCTTAGAGAAAAATTTGCTAAATGGTTGACCTCTGACTCCAAACCCCTCCTCAATAAACCTGACCAATCAAAGCTTCAGCCGGTTATTAATTTAGACATCCATCATCTCACCCTTTATTATTCAGAATGATGTCTCCAACCATGAGTTGTCTTCTTGTCTACAACTTAAACCCAAGTGAACTTTATTCATATGACCTTGCTTCCCACTTACAATTGCCCTCAGAACATAAACTGTCTGATGCTCTGAATACAATTGGCTATTTTTAGGCTCCACTCTCCCAGGTTCACCCTACAAAATATAGTGGCAACACATAAGAACAGGGTATAGTATAAAATTAGAAGTCATAGAGGCTGGAGAGATGGCTCAGTTGTTAAGAATGTATACTGTTCTTATACAATTCCTCATAAGTGCCTACACCTCCAACTCTAGGGGAATCTGCCACTGTGCACACCTGCATTCACATACACAGACACACATAGACATAATTAAAAATGGTAAGATGGATCCTAAACATAAACTAAAATTGGAAGTCAGTTTAAATGTTAAAACTGCAGCACAGTGATGAAGTGCTTGCCTAGCATATGAGAACTCCTCGATTCAATCCTCACGACTGCAAATATTTAAAAACAAGTGAATTTAAATTTTTACTTGGAATATGCCAATTAAAATCATACAGCACACATATACTTAATACCTAATAAAATATAGAGAACTATACTTTGACAGCATTAAACCTGTTTACATTTTCCTTTGTAAATCATGTGTATATAATTCTTATGACGATTCATTACCAGATAAAAGTGATAGGCACTTAGGAGAGCTTTAAGAAAGTCTATTGATAGCAAACACATAAGTGGATGCTCACAGTCAGCTATTGGATGGATCACGGGGCCCCCAATGGAGGAGCTAGAGAAAGTACCCAAGGAGCTAAAGAGATCTGCAACCCTGGAAGTGGAACAACAATATGGACTAACCAGTACCCCGGAGCTCTTGACTCTAGCTGCATATGTATCAAAAGATGGCCTAGTCGGCCATCACTGGAAAGAGAGGCCCATTGGACACACAAACTGTATATGCCCCAGTACAGGGGAATGCCAGGGCCAAAAAAAATGGGAATGGGTGGGTTGGGTGCTTTGTCTACATGTATGTCTTTGCACCAAATTCTTACAGTACCCACAGAGACCATAAGAGGGCATCAGATACACTGGAACTGAACTTACATATGGTTGTGACCCATCAGTCCTAGGAAATGAACCCCAGTCTTCTACAAGAGCAGCCAGTATCTTAACCACTGTTAAGCTATTTCTCCAGGCCACATGCTAAATATTTAGAATTAACATTTAGGAGCTCTATATGGTAAATACTATCCTCATCATATATACAGATATATACATAGATACAGTAGAGATATAAATAGATGATAGATATGATATGATATATATCAAAAGGCAAGCTACTAAAAACTAAGAATTTATTCAAGATTAAGTTGCACACTCAATATTTAAAACCGAGACAGTACGATTTACCTGCATTCATTATAGAAGCCTTACAACACAGTGTAGGAAGTGGCAAATGGTTAGGAGATTGACAACAGTGTTAGGGGACCAGGGAAACCTGCCAACCCAGTGTTGACTATTCCCCTAATGGTGACACTCTTAAGCTGTACCATAGACTATCGATCCCAACAAAAGAAACTGCAAACGTACCAGATGTTGCAGAATAACGCTGGCTCTTCTGAAGGAGCTGACCCTGAAACAGATGTAGAGAAGCACAGTAACAGGTTACTATATCTCAATGTACAAACTCTACACAGCCTCAAAGCCTCTTCTAAAGGTTACTGGAACAAATCCTTGAAAATCAGATTTAAAACTCATTCACTGTTGACAGGCACAGCAATGAAATGATGCATCCATTTTTAAATGACTTTGATTTCTTCCAAAATTTCACCCTCCTCCCATGTGTTTTGGGAACTTTCTTGGGGATGGAAACAAATGCCAACCACCTACTTAAAGGACATCAAAAATAAACCAAAATAATTCCATTAATGCAACCTGGAGAACCAAAACTCATGTCGGGGTTACATTACAGAGCATGTATGAGGGTTACTTACAGAGCATGTATGAGGGTTACTTACAGAGCATGTATGAGGGTTACTAACAGAGCATGTATGAGGGTTACTTACAGAGCATGTATGAGGGTTACTAACAGAGCATGTATGAGGGTTACTTACAGAGCATGTATGAGGGTTACTTACAGAGCATGTATGAGGGTTACTTACAGAGCATGTATGAGGGTTACTTACAGAGCATGTATGAGGGTTACTTACAGAGCATGTATGAGGGTTACTTACAAAGCATGTATGAGGGTTACTTACAGAGCATGTATGAGGGTTACTAACAGAGCATGTATGAGGGTTACTTACAGAGCATGTATGAGGGTTACTTACAGAGTATGTATGAGGGTTACATTACAGAGCATGTATGAGGGTTACTAACAGAGCATGTATGAGGGTTACTAACAGAGCATGTATGAGGGTCACTTACAGAGCATGTATGAGGGTTACTTACAGAGCATGTATGAGGGTTACAATTACAGAGCATGTATGAGGGTTACTTACAGAGCATGTATGAGGGTTACTTACAGAGCATGTATGAGGGTTACTTACAGAGCATGTATGAGGGTTACTTACAGAGCATGTATGAGGGTTACTAACAGAGCATGTATGAGGGTTACAATTACAGAGCATGTATGAGGGTTACTAACAGAGCATGTATGAGGGTTACTAACAGAGCATGTATGAGGGTCACTTACAGAGCATGTATGAGGGTTACTTACAGAGCATGTATGAGGGTTACAATTACAGAGCATGTATGAGGGTCACTAACAGAGCATGTATGAGGGTTACTTACAGAGCATGTATGAGGGTTACAATTACAGAGCATGTATGAGGGTCACTAACAGAGCATGTATGAGGGTTACTTACAGAGCATGTATGAGGGTCACTTACAGAGCATGTATGAGGGTCACTTACAGAGCATGTATGAGGGTCACTTACAGAGCATGTATGAGGGTTACTAACAGAGCATGTATGAGGGTTACTAACAGAGCATGTATGAGGGTTACAATTACAGAGCATGTATGAGGGTTACTTACAGAGCATGTATGAGGGTTACTAACAGAGCATGTATGAGGGTTACTTACAGAGCATGTATGAGGGTTACTAACAGAGCATGTATGAGGGTTACTAACAGAGCATGTATGAGGGTTACTTACAGAGCATGTATGAGGGTCACTAACAGAGCATGTATGAGGGTTACTTACAGAGCATGTATGAGGGTTACTTACAGAGCATGTATGAGGGTTACAATTACAGAGCATGTATGAGGGTTACTAACAGAGCATGTATGAGGGTTACTTACAGAGCATGTATGAGGGTTACTTACAGAGCATGTATGAGGGTTACTTACAGAGCATGTATGAGGGTTACTTACAGAGCATGTATGAGGGTTACTTACAGTGCTTACGTGTAACTTTAAGCAGCCACGCCACCAGAATGTTTTGTCCCAGCAAATTTGTCAACTTTCCCACAGTTGCATGGATGATGTTCCTGCTTCTGTTAGCCTTCCATGATCTAAACACTCTGGCACCTTCCAAGACCATAACATAAGGTCATGTGCAATTAGCACAAAATTACAGACAAAAGACTGGGAGGTGTAGGAGGGAGAGGCTGGAATCTCAGGTGAGGGTCCACTAAGTCTCTCTGTCAAGAGTCTACAACCCTGGGTTTGGAATGCACCGTGTGTGTGTGTGTGTGTGTGTGTGTGTGTGTGTGTGTTGCCATGTGCGTGCGCGTGCGTGTGCGTCTGTGAAGATGATGGTTGTTATATTTGAGGATAGTTCTCTACAATACCATATAATCCAATCATCCTACTCCGAGTTTGAGTTAAAGGAGCCAGACACTTACAAGAAAACTTGCAAACTTACACATGCATTTTATTAGCTTCATGTATAAATCCAAAACATAGGTATAACCATGGTGTTCTTAAATAAATCCATACAAGAATATAAGTCACAAAAAGAAATGAGCTACCAACACGAACATCCCACAAATGTTAGAATGAAAATTAAATAATGTTTTCTTCTAGAAAGTTAAACTGAAAAGACTAACACTGTGAGATTTCAACTGTAGGATATTTTGAAAATGGCAGAATTCTGAAATTCACACAAAGATAAACATCGGTCAGAGATTTAGGAGAGAGAAATGAATAGTGGAGATGTGTTCAAACTAATCTGTATAACACTGTACATGCCATTAGATATTTATTAAAATTTTTGCACAAACTTTCCATTTAATTTTCTGTAATCAAAATGTATTTTACAAATCAAAGTCCATGAAATTTTAATTTATATTTTGATTATTTATTTTGCGTATGAGAATGTGGAATCTATAATTTTTCCTAATTTGGTAAGGATGCAATACAATACACTCTGCTGAAGAGCCCAGTGTTTCCCATTCGTCTATAAGCTAGAACCTGCTGAAGACAAGTGTCCCCTGTGTGTGTGCACTGGAATCTGCTAAAGATCCCAGTGTTCCTGTGTGTGTGTACACCAGAATCTGCTAAAGACTCAAGTGTCCCCCCATGAGAGTACACTAGAATCTGCTGAAGAATCTAGCAAATACACCAAAACTCTGATCATAACAACCCCAGTGAAGTTTAAATTATGGAGGTGAGGCACAGGCATGGGAATTTTGTTTAAAGTGTCACAAAATGACAGAGTACAAGCAAGTGGCCCAAAAGATTCTGGAGTCCTTAATAAGGCGAGTGCCTATATGCCAGCTCAAACTTAACCACTCCCCAAGACATATGCGGGCATGAAAAACATGGGCCTAACTTCAAATCCCAGTTTAATTTGAGATACAGTTCTGCTGGCATCAAAATAAGGTAGCCCACACCTACCACACCCAAGTGCAAAGCACTAGGCAAGGCACTTGCAGGCACAAACATACCAGACAGACGGATGACAAGGGAAGAAAGGTTAAGTGTAACTAAATCCTCTGCCATTGCCTATACTAATCATATTGTCTCCATTTAGTGCTATGCATAGTAAACTATTATTTAACAACTGAACTTGGGGCTTGGGATATAGCTCAATGATACAGCACTTGGTTCAATCCCTATTACATACAACAAAAACAAAGCATGATATTTGAGAGTTCAAGCTACAAGTAATTCCAAGCTTAATCATCTCTCACTTTTCTGCTACCTCCAAAGCTGCCCTTGGGAGACAGGGGAAGGTTCCACACATCTGTGGAAGTTCGGAAGTCTTTGTCCAGTTATCAGCAAGCCTATGTAATCCCTGGAGACAATGTGAAATTAGTTTTTCAACTGTAGCCTAGACAAGGACCATGTGTACACTGGAACCTGGCTCAAAATGCAGAATATTTTTACTCCACCAGAGTCCTACTATAGAAGAGACTGAAGGCAGGACATGGAACTTTGTACAATACACACTAAGGTGCATGGCTTCAGTTCCAGCACTGGGGAGGCAGAGGCAGGTTCAAGGCCAGCCCAGTCTACAGAGTTACAGAGAGACTCTGTCTCAAACAAACAAACAATAACAAAAACAAAACACCACAATCTTAGAATAAAAATGTCAAAAACTTCTTTACAAATTATCCAATAAAGCAAATATAAGTTTACAAAATCACACAGCTGTATTTGAAAGTGTTCAAGCAATGTAGGGTGATAGGAGATTGCCCCAGCAGCCCTCAGGGTGAACAGGTCAAAAGGCAGATAAGCAACCCGGGTGAAATGAACACAGCCACTTGTTTACTGGGTGGTGAAGTGAAAACTCTGGAAACAAAGAGGACTTTACGCAAGAATAGGAAAGAGAGTGCAGTGTCCTTAAAAGGTCACTGGCTGCTTTATAGGATGAATAAGAATTTGATTTTTAGGTTGCGTATGCGGTGACATAAAGCAGAAACACTCAATAACAAATGAAGAAAAGACCCTGAAGCTTAACAGAGAGGTGAGGACTTGAGGACACATCAGGAGGTAACAGGCACAGATCACCAGAGGCACCAGAACCTGTACCTATCTGTAAGAGATAAATACAAACACTGTAGCTCACAATGAATGCTAAGAACTTATGCCTGGTTTGTGAGTGTCTTTTGATATTACTTTGTTCCTATTTAGTCAACGTTTATTTTAAAACAACAAACATTTTGTTTAAATCAAGAGACTTTGTCTAAGCTGCCATTTTCCAACTGAGAGGGTACAAAAGTTTTAAAAGACACTCTGACAGTTGCAGGGACAGTAGGTGTACATTTTACCAACAGCATCGATGCCAGAGCTGAGAAGCTGTCTCTGAGGCAAAGAGCCTTCTCCTTCACCCAGCAGTCCCCGCCCGGCCCCCACTGCTATCATGTAGTGACCATCACTACATGTTTCTGCTTGGTCTGTTTGGGTTTGTGTCTCCTGGCACAGATTTCTAAGAATGCATAGTAAGCCTCAAAAATTGCACTGATGTCCAACCAGACATGAAGGACAAAGGCAGCAAGCAGCATCCTGCTTGAACAATGTAGGCAGGCAGAGTGCAACAGGTATATTGCTTAACAGCAGTCTTGGTTTTGCTTTTTTGTTTTGTTTTGTTTTGTTTTGGGTTTTTTGTTTTGGTTTTTTTGTTTGTTTGTTTCGTTTTGTTTTTTTTTATTTTTGTTTTGTTTTGGTTTGGTTTGGTTTTGGTTTTTCGAGACAGGGTTTCTCTGTGTAGCCCTGGCTGTCCTGGAACTCACTTTGTAGACCAGGCTGGTCTCAAACTCAGAAATCCGCCTGCCTCTGCCTCCCCAGTGCTGGGATTAAAGGCATACGCCACCACGCCCGGCTAACAGCAATCTTTTTACAGAGTTAGCTAGCCTTCTTTATCTAAAGCTGGCTTTACAATCTGTAATTTTTTTTTCTTTAAAGTACTTATCAAGGTCAGTAACTAAATATCACCTGGTCTTAAGTATTTACTTAAGGATTGGTAAGAATATCTGGCCCACACTGCCTACAGCATAACCAGTGCCCAGAACAGTGCTTCCCCGTAGCTACAACAGATTATTTTACCCATAAAGGAAACGTAGATTCAAATCCTTGAGATCCAGGCTAGTAAGCTTGTATTTCACTCCATTACCAGGAAGGCACTTAGGAGAGCTTCTAAGCCAGTGAGAGCAGGCACTGAAGTAAAACTCAGTAACATTTATGTATCATTCACATCCAGGACTCACTCAAGCTGGGAGAAGAAAGTGAGCCCATTCAGTTTCTGCAAAGTGTACAAGTGTTAAGTTGAGGGTGATATATACATCTACAAGAAGAGGCAAGGGTTGGGAGGGTGGGAGAAATAGCTAACAGTAGGAGGCTACAGGCCCTACCAAAATGATGCTGGGTGCTTGTTTCCTGCTGCATCATTCACAACAGCAAACAAATGGAAGCAGCCTAGACAGCCATCAATAACTCAGATAAAGGAGACTGTGGCACATGGGCACAACAGAAATTGAGAGCAGGAAAGCCATGACATTGGCAGGAAAGCAGGAACTGGAAGTTACCATGTGTCTTAGTTAGGGTTTCTATTGCTGTGATGAAACATCAAGACCAAAAGCAACTTGGGGAACAAAGGCTTTATTTGGCTTACACTTTCCTATCACTGAAGGAAGACAAAGACAGAGTAGGAACTCAAACTGGACAGGAACCTGGAGGCAAGAGCTGATGAACAGGCCAGGTAGGAGTGCTGCTTATGGGCTTGTCATGGCATATTCATGACAAGCATGCTTTCTTCTAACACCCCAGACCACCTGGACAGGGATGTCACCATCCATAAAGAGCCAGGCCCTCCCACGTAAATCACTAGTTAAGAAAATGCCCTACAGGATTACCTAAAGCCCCCTCAGATGGAGGCATTTTCTGAACTGAAATTCCCTCCTCTAAGATGATTCCAGCTAGTATCAAGTTGGCATGAAAGCTAGTCAGCACACTATGTTAAGCAATGTATCCCAGGCTCAGACAAATACAGCATGTCTGTGGATGCTAGAGAGAGAGAGAGAGAGAGAGAGAGAGAGAGAGAGAGAGAGAGAGAGAGAGAGAGAGATTGATGGTAAGTGTAGGTCATTAAACTAAAACAGGACCATGAGAGCAGAAAAGGATCTCTTAAGGGAAGGCTACAGGATGGTAGGGAGGGAATGAGAGTAAAAGACCAAAGTGCCATGAAGCAGAAGAGCTAGGGAGTAGAGGAGGAGGGCTGACCAGCACACTGACAGCCAGGGGAGGAGAGTGGGGATAGAACCAACAACAGAAACACAGAAACAGTGTGTACAGAACTGCCACAATGAAACTCATAGCTTAGTATCCAACAAAAGACAAAAATGAGTGATAGAGATCATTTAGAGATCTAGCTGACATATAATTGAATTCAATTGCATTTGAAGTACAATTGAAGCATTCGGCATAGGACTCAGAATAATCAACTATACAATACATTTGAAAGTTCTCTTCTTAAAGAAATGCTGTTGAGACAGAGAAAACCACCCAACTGCTAAACTGGCACTGCAATGTTAGGAACACAGGACAGCACCAGAGGAGCAAAGGAAGGCTAAGTTCAATGGCATTAGCCAATCACATCAACCAAGGCACACCCGCCCCTTTCCTTCCAGAAACTCTCCGGATCTCCCTCCAGGTTTGTGGAATCCGCTCCTCTTGACTGCATGACCTTGTCTCCAATCCCTTTTGCTATCCCAGGACTGGATCTAGGAAAGGGAGACCTCAGATCAGTACTGTCCAATTTGGTCCTGGCACTTTACATGTTGAAATGTGGAGTGAAATAGGGACAAGCTGAACCACAGTAATGACAGAATCTTTCTAGATGAAGTTAACTTTGTTAATATACATGCCTCTAAATTATTGTTCCCAAATAATTTAGAATTTGCCATCATCAAGAAGCAACAACAATGATTATGTGAGCAGATGCTATTATTCACCACAAAAGAAAAAAGAGAAGCAAGGCAACTTCTACATGTAACAAAAATACCTGAGTATCGTTGGTGCTTTCTGCTAAAAAGGCACTATTCTTTTTAAGATGTTTTGTTTTGTTCTGTTTTTTGAGACAGGACTTCTCTGTGTAGCCTTGGCTATCCTGGAACTCACTCTATAGACCAGGCTGGCCTTGAACTTAGAAATCCCTGCCTCTATCTCCCAAGTACTGGGATTCAAGGCGTGCGCCACCATGCGCGGCTTAAGATGTGTTTTTAACTATGTATATATGTATGCCCATGTAAGTACAAGTGTCCAATGGATCCAGAAGAAACTATCAGATTCCTTGGAGACGGAGTTAAAGGTAGTTATGAGCCACACGGGAAGCAGAACTTTGTCCTCTTAGCCAGTCCTTTAAGAGCAGTATAGGCTCTTAAAACCGCGGAACCATCTCCCTAACTCCACTGGTAACTACTCATTTAGAACTAAGAAACATTCTATGCCTTTGCAGGAACCTTCCACAACAGACTGTAAGGCATAAGAAACGTGCAGACGGAACAAGGGTGCGTTCCACGTCTGAGATGCTCCTAGACTGCACAGATGTCTAACAGCACACATTTCATCGCCCAAAAGTACTTCAGTGAAGAGTTCCACAGGGGGGAAATTGAAGTTTTTGCGTATGGTACTGGGGAAAAGGAATTACACTAGCCAAAGCTCCTAAAATGGGTGCTACCACATTTCCTTCTGCCAAGGTCCGATTGCAGTGAGAGACACTCTTAGAAAGTTAATATCTGCACTGCTCCGGTCAAGCCACGCTAAATGGTCACAACATTATTCTGTGAGTTCCAATTGCCTGCGCTGCTACTACTGCTAGCTGAAATAATCAAGTTCCTTACCCGGAGCCCAGGTACACAACCTGTCATTTCTGTGTGACTTAAGAAAATACCCTACACAGTAAATCAGGTGGCACGTCCCCACACAGCGCCCAGTTCCAAGAAAGAAAATAAATAGGAGACAAACGGAGGGGGGAGAAAGTTGTGGGACGTCAAGGCCTAACAGATGCTAGAGGACGGAAAATGAAGGTGCTGTTGCAAGAAAAAGAGCAAAGTCAGAGGACGCATGTCGTTGCGATCGCCGCTGAGGTCGCCGCGGGGCAGCAAAGCAGAGGCTGCCATACAAAGGCGACTAGATCTGCGAGACCTGCGGGGACACTTGTGAGCCTTTTCCCCCAAGCCGGCCCTTAGCTCTGCCTTGCTCACCAACTCACCTCGACAGGAGCCGCCACGCATATGGCTGCCCCATGGCCTAAAAACCCAAGAGCAGAAGAAGCAGAGTGTAGTGGTTCCACCGGCTCTGGTAGTTAGACCCGCCCACAGCCCCGCCCACAGCCGATGAGAGCAGAGGAGAGCCGGGGTCACTGATGACAAGTCCTCCGGTGGGCCAGAGCGGCCCAACGCCTACACTTCCGCTGCGCTACGCTCACGGGCCCGGCCGGGCGGGGCGGGGCGGGGCAAAACAGGAGCAGTTAGGAAACCAGCAAGAGCAGTGGGCAGGGCCACACTAGACAGGGCCAGGCCGGGTAAAGGTGGGGCGGGTCCTGGCTAGGGGCGTTAACTAGTGAGGGGAGGAGGAAGAGGAGGAGCCAAGACGAAAGCTGAGAGGTGAGTAACCAAAGCAAAGAGAAAAGTAGAAAAACTTATTTATAATAGCCAGAAGCTGGAAAGAAGCCAGATGTCCTTCAACAGAGGAATGGAGATAGAAAATGTAGTACATTTACACAATGGAGTACTACTCCGCCATTAAAAACAATGACTTCATGAAATTCTTAGGCAAATGGATGGAACTAGAAAGTATCAATCCTGAGTAAGGTGACCCAATCACAAAAGAACACACAGTATGGATATGAGCCCAAAGGCTCGGCAAGATACAATTCACCGACCACAAGAAGCTCAAGAAGAAGGAAGACCAAAGTGTGGGTGCTTTGGTCCTTCTTAGAAGAGGAAATAAAATACCCACAGGAGGAAATACAGAGGCAAGTGTGGAGCAGAGACTGAAGGCAAGGCCATCCAGAGAATGCCCCACCTGGGGATCCATTCCATATATAGTCACCAAACCCAGAGACTTTTTATTGTAGGTGCCAACAAGTGCTTGCTGACAGGCGCCTGATACAGCTATCTCCAGAGAGGCTCTGTCAGAGCCTGACAAAGAGGTGGATGCTCACAGTCAACTATTGGACTGAGCACAGGGTCTCCAATGGAGGAGTTAAAGAAAGGAATGAAGGAGCTGAATTGGTTTGCAACTCCATAGGACAAACAACAATATCAACCAACCAGAACCCCCAGAGCTCCCAGGGACTAAACCACCAACCAAAGAGTACACATGGAGGGACCCATGGCTCCAGGTGCATATGTAGCAGATGATGGCCTTGTCAGGCATCAATGGGAGGAGAGGCCCTTGGTCCTGTGAAGGCTGGATGCCCCAGTGTAGGGGAATGCCAGGATGGGGAAGCCAGAGAGGGGGGTTGGTTGGTTGGGGGAGCATTGTCACAGAAGCAGGGGGAAGGGGGAGGGGATAGGAGGTTTCCATAGGAGAAGGAAAGGAAGAGAGGGGATAACATTTGAAATGTAAATAAAGAAAATATCTAATAAGAAATTTCAAAAACCTTTAAATATAATTTTTTTACTACCACATTTAATGTAAAAAGATTGCATTGCCTTTTCTTTGTAATATTGAGAAACAATAAATACGGTAGTGGTTTTTACTTTAAAAAATGGAAAGGAAAGGAGTTTGCTCCCTAGACTAGGCTGTCTTGAAATGCCCAGTTGATTATCTATGTTTGGCTTTTAAGTTTAATCAGCAGGTATTAATTGATCTGAAGGAGTTTGTGTAATTTTTTTTTTTTTTTTGGTTTTTTGAGACAGGGTTTCTCTGTATAGACCTGGCTGTCCTGGAGCTCACTTTGTAGACCAGGCTGGTCTCGAACTCAGAAATCCACCTGCCTCTGCCTCCCGAGTGCTGGGATGAAAGGCATGTGCCACCATGCCTGGCTGTGTAATTTTAATAATTTTTTAATGAAAAGGTAAATTTAAACCAGACCCGATGACACACACCTATAATTCCAGCACTCAGAAACCTGAAACAGAATGGTCACCTGGGCTACACAGCAAGACCCTGTCTAGGAAAACTAAGTAAATTAAATGTTCTTTGAGTCAGAAACATATGAGATGCATTTGACATTGAGGAAAGACCAGAGTTTAGTACTCTACATAGCTGAACTTGCTTCGAAACATTGCTAATTATCTTCAGAAAAGTTACAGATCCCTCAGTCTTCCTCTGAGACAAAATATCTGATTAAGAGAATGCTCACAAACTAGAAATATCAGTGAAAACATACCTGTTCTGGAAAGCAGCTTATTAAATAAACCCCATATTTAACTGTCCACTGTGGTGATTTGAACATACTTGGCCCAAAGGAGTGGCACTATTTGGACGTGTGGCCTTGTTGGAGTAGGTGTAGCCTTGTTAGAGGAACTGTGTCATTGTGGGCTGGGCTTTAAGACCCTTGTCCTAGCTGCTTGGAAGCCAGTCTTCCAAACAAGGTATTGAACTTTCAGCTTCTCCTGCACCATGCCTGCCTGGACGTTGACATACTCCCACCTTGATGATAGTGGCCTGAACCTCTGAACCTGTAAGTCATCCCCAATTGAATGCTGTCTTTATAAGAGTTGCCTTGGTCATAGTGTCTAATCACAGCAGTAAAACCCTAACCAAGACACCCACTACTCTTGAGTTTCTTCTAGATTCATACAGATGTCTAGCTGTAAGCACATCAACAAAAACGTGTTGGCATATTAATAGTAAATGAGGGAATCTGAGAAGAGTTTCAGAGTGAAAAATTAAAGGGGTGTTTGTCATCCACTGAAGTATACCCTGACCTTAAAGAAGTTATTCTTAGTCTTTGGCATATTGTAAGATACTTGATCAGAAATGATCTTTCTGTCCTGGACCAAATATAATAGTGGCTAGAGAACAGAGGAAGCCAACAGACACCATACAAGTGGAAGACACAAAGAATTCCTGACCTGCAGTTAGTCCTCGAATAGGTACAAGTGGTTGCCATTTGGCTTCACAGTCAAAAGGCATCGTGTCCTATTCACTCAGGGAAGGAATGAATCTGTTAGCCTATGCAGCAGCATATGTTACTGGAAAGATGAACTTTTATATTGTAGCTAGAGCCAAACCATCTTTTTCCTGACTTCATGTGAAAGGGGTCTGTGCTTCGCAGTCTTCATGCTTAGAGGGGCCCTATTTTGACTTAATTCTCTGCCATTGAAACTTTTCCTTATTTATTTATTTCTTTACTTATTTTATTGTGTGTATCTATACACATTCAAGTCCAATGGTTTATATGGAGAGGTCAGAGAACAACTTGCAGGAATTGACTCTCTCCTCCCACCATTTGAGTCTCAGGGATGAACTCAAGTTGTCGGGCTTTACTCAGTTGTGTGCCTTTACCCAGTGAACTATCTTGAAAGCCTCTAATAATTTCCTAGGAAAGGATCATGTCGTTTCACTTTGTACATTAAGAAATCAGTCCAACACTCAGCATTACTACTGATTGTATAATATTCTCATTATTAGACAAGGACACCATATCTAACCTAGCTTACTTTCTATTGCTGTGATAGACTGTGACCAAAAGCAACTTGGGGAGGAAAGGGTTTACTTCAGCTTACAGTTTATGAATAATTCCTGCCGTGACTTCAAAGGAAGCAGAGACCACCGAGGAATTCTGCTTGATGGCCCATATGACTGCCATGGGCACATAGTGTATAATCGATATGTGGGCCTTTGCAATTAGCTTTTTTTTTTACTCCACATAGCATTTTTCAAGATTCATTCACATTGCTGCATATATTAGCACTTCACTTCTTTTCTGATTAATACTTTTACTTAAGTGGGATTGTATGGGAGAGGGAGGAAGGAGAAGGGAGGAGGACAGGAAAGGTATCGTGTTTTTAATTGGTTTGGCCCCCATAGACTCTTGTGTTTGAATGCTTGGCCCAAAAGGGTGGGACTATTAGGAGGTGTGGCCTCATTGGAGTAGGTGTGGCCTTGTTCAAGGAAGTGGATCACTGTGTAAGGTGTAAGGTGTAAGGTGGACTCCACCAGTGTGGAATCCAGTCTTCTCCTAGCTGCCTATAGAAAACAACAGTCCCCTTTTGCTGCCTTCAGCTGAAGATGTAGAACTCTTAATGTACAAAGTGGAACTACATGCTCTTAAATAGTTTCTTTCCTGTGCTGTTCTCAAGAGAGTTGGGTGTATCCTATCTCTGACTCACTCAGTCAAATATTTCTCCGATTCTTCAATTTATCTGCCCCTCAATTAGATGTCACTTTCAAACATGCCTTTCCTTTGTTTCATAAGTTCAAATTCCTCTGCATCTCAATAACAAATCTCCCACCTCACACTCTCTCCCAGAATTCCTATCTCTCTGCCCAGAAGTCCCACCTATTGTCTCCTGCCTTGCTATAGGCCATTCAGCTCTTTATTAAACCAATCAAAAGGTTTGGACGGGGTGTTTACAAAACACTAAGACAGGTGATGTTTAACAATGTTGAAGTCCAGTCTGCCTTAACATCTCGGCCACACGTATCAGCATTTGAACAATACAAAGTCTTTACACGGTGCACAAAAAAGATACCCAATAGCACAGACCTGATTGTGTGGGAAAAAATAAGAGTATAAAATTTGTCAAGATTTAAATTAAGTCCCTAGAGCATGTCAAAACAATCCAGAAACCAATATCAGGGTTGAAGTGTTATGGTGTTGATATCCACTGAGACTCTGCATGGCAATATATATATATATATCAACCAGAACAGACTTTACACTCTTATCAGGAGTAAGAAAATGAAAGCAAACCAGACTAGAGACAGAAAGGCCTTTTTTGACAAATTACAAGTGATTAAGAAAAGCAGAATTTTGAAGTGTGTGTGTATGTGTTTATGATCATGGGAAAGGTATGTGTTATGAATAGACAGTTAACATACCATGAAATATTTTATGGTCAGTCAGTTCTTGGAACAATGGAAACAATTTACAATGTGTAATTCACAAAATTATTGAGGAAGAACAAAAAATAAGTAAAAACAAAACAAAACAAAAATCAAGGTGACTTGCACCCAAGGACAGGCTTGAAATCTAACATGGTTAAACTAAAAAGAAAAACGGAGTCAGCTGTTTCAGAACATATATCCTGCAATGGTGTAATTTATCCAGTGAATGTGGCAGTCTCATGTACCCTTGCATGCAGGCCAAATATTGAAGTTCACAAGCACCCACCCCCCTTTACAAATAGCAATAGAGAAACAAGAACTGTTTTTAACACAGACACTTTTCTCTTCTGCGGAAGGAATGTGCATACCTGATTTTTTTTTCCACCCTCAAGGCTGGGAATGGTTGTGCTAATAACCTGGTAATCTTTGCTGTTCTGTAGAGCCCAGCTTCACCCTAATCCCCTTATCCTGAGCATTGCTTTCACTCAATAGAAGCCATTCCAGTGGAAGAGGTCATAGGTACTTTGCAAAAGATGCATACTTTGCAAATGTGCTTCAATTTAGCCATACCATTTTGTTGTGATAATTGTTGAGAGAAAACTTTATTCTAAAGTAAAATATGTGCTTAAATATGTTTTTTAAGAAAGAAAGGAAGGAAGAAAGGAAGGAAGGAAGGAAGGAAGACAGACAGACAGACAGACAGACAGACAGACAGAAAGAGAAGGAAGGAAGGGAGGGAGGGAGAGAGAGAAAGAGAAAGAAAAGAAAAGAAAAGAAAAGAAAAGAAAAGAAAAGAAAAGAAAAGAAAAGAAAAGAAAAGAAAAGAAAAGAGAGAGAGAAGGAAGGAAGGAAGGAAGGAAGGAAGGAAGGAAGGAAGGAAGGAAAGAAGGAAGGAAGGAAGGAAAGAAAACCTACTTGGGGTAAGATTACAGAAGTTTGCCCAGCCCAGCTAACTAAGTCATGGTGAAGTGGCTTTCCTTGTTGCCTCTCACAGTTCTCTTCTCTGCTGACTGTAGGGACCTGGTACACAGAGTGCACACACAGATGATAGGCCACCTGTACAAAGTTCAATGTGCACTCACATAAGGGACTGAGGCAACACAGCTGAAGGCCTCTCACTCTCTTAACACACACACACACACACACACACACAGAGGTGGATCACAGGTGTGTTTAGAAAACAGGCCTTAGCCGGGCAGTGGTGGCGCACATCTTTAATCCCAGCACTCAGGAGGCAGAGGCAGGCGGATTTCTGAGTTCGAGGCCAGCCTGGTCTACAAAGTGAGTTCCAGGACAGCCAGGGCTATACAGAGAAACCTTGACTTGAAAACCCAAAAAAAAAAAAAAAAAAAAAAAAAAAGAAAGAAAGAAAGAAAGAAAGAAAGAGAAAACAGGCCTTGTCAGTGGCCACCAACAATGCGGAGCTGTGTATACATTCACAAAAGATACTGCATACCCTCCACTCATGTCACAAGGCTCAACAGCTCTAACTGAGCTGCCATTCACTTAATCTCCATGTGCAGCGAAGCAGCCTGCTGGAGCCTGAGGTTTTAGAGGTGTGTTAGGCTTAACTAATGAAATCTGGCTCTATCTCCTTGTTCTGCACCTACAGTAAAATGAGCCCCTCTGCAACCAAAATTGTTAATCTGTGAAAGTACTTTTCCTATTTTTTTTTTTTTTTTTTTGGTTTTGGTTTTTCGAGACAGGGTTTCTCTGTGTAGCCCTGGCTGTCCTGGAACTCACTCTGTAGACCTTGAACTCAGAAATCTGCCTGCCTCTGCCTCCCAAGTGCTAGGATTAAAGGCGTGCATCACCACTGCCCGGCCTTTCCTTTTTTTTTTTTTAATTGAAAACATTTCTTTCTTACAATATATTATGATCATGATTTCTTCTCTCCTAATTCCCCCCAGATCCTCTCCACCTCCCCACCCACCTAACTCCATGCCTTTTTTTTCCCTTTAACTTTAGAAAATAGATCAACAACTCAGAATAAAGAAAGAAAAGGCAAAACAAACACACACACACAAAACCCAAACCCATAGAAACACAAATCAAAATCCCTAATACATAAAAAACCAGTAGGACACAAATTGCCCAAACACAGCAGTATGAGACAAAAAGTCTACAAAGGCACCATTGAGTTTGTGTTGCTATTTACTGTTGGGGATGAGGCCTACCCTTAAGTGTGGTTTATATATTCAGTGAGACTATACTGAAGAAAACTAAGTTTTCGTTTGCAAGTGGATGTAGCTTGAAGATAGCTTCTTGGTTAGGGATGGAAACTCATGTTCATTTTTCCCTGCTCAGGACTGGGACTCCATCTTCTTTGAACCTGTGCAGGCCCCGTGCTCACTGCCACAGTCTCTGTGAGTTCGTGTGTGTGTGTGTGTGTGTGTGTGTCAGTCCTGTTTGCCTCTTGCCCTTACCATCTTTCTATCTCCTCTTCTGCATAGCTCCCTGAGCAGTGAGGGAAGGGTGTTAGTAATCAGGCATTCCCACTAGCCAGCCCTCAGCAACCATAGTCACTTACTGCTGCCAGATGTGCCAGGTGTGCTAGATGCATAAGTGGGGCCCCAGCCACTCCTGATCTGTCTGCCTTCCCTCACCTCTCTCCTCTCCTCCCCTCCCCTCCTCTCCCCTCCCCTCTATCCCTCCCTCCGACTCCCTCTCTCTCTCTCCCTCCCCTCTCTTTCTGTCTCTGAGTCTCCCATTGTTCCCTCTCTTTGTGACCCTGCCTGCCTGCCTGCCTGCCTCTACCTCTCCCACATGTTCCCACTCCAAGATGACTTTTTGCTCTCCCCCTCCCCAAGGAAACCTCCTATACTAGATCTGTTGCAGGCATAGTTTTGAAGAGGTCCACCAAAGGTACCCACCCTCTCCACATTTATCCTATCAAGGGTTTGATGAAGACCTCCTATTTAGGATTGAGTTGTCCAAAGTGTTGCATTTTCTGCCCATTGTCCAGATGTGGGTCTCTTGTTAGTTCTCATCTACTTCAAGAGGAAGCTTCTCTGATAATGACTGAGTCAGGCACTGGTATCTATGGGCACAGCAAACTGCCATTAGGACTCATTTATTGCTGTGTTCCTTTAGTATTTAGTTTTCCCTTAAGCCAGTGGTCTATCCGATCTCAGATTCTTGGCCATCTAGTATCAGACATAGGTTGTATTGTGACAATAACTTTTATTCTACAGAGATAATTGTTGTCTCAGGCTTACTGCCTTAAGCTGCCAACTTAGGCCTAGTTCTGGAAGTTTCTAGCCTCCATACAATCTCATCTAGGCCTAGAATGTTTTCAGCACTGATACTGCATGCCGAGTAAGCTTGTCCCTTCTAGTTTTCTGATCTCTGGCTGGCTAATTCAACTCAGCTGTTCTGGCTCAAAACTCCTCTCCATGCCAACTTATTCAAACTGGCTTCTATGGGTGTCTTACAATTTGCTCTGCCTGGCCTCAAACTATCTTTGTCAGTCTGTTCTAATCTTCTGGCTCCTTCTCATTCTCTGGCTTGTTCTGTCTTTACCTGGGTCTAGCTCTCTCTACAGTCTATCTATTGCTATCCCAGTAAAACTGCCCCCTTTTTCTTTTTTCTCTCTGCACTGCTGTCTTTAGTAGCCGCTCTTTCCTCTCTCTTCTTGAGAGTTGGGCATATCCTGTTCTATCGAATCTTCCTCTGCTTTGCCATTTTGTCTTCTACTCAAGTCGACATCACTTTCCAACATGGATGCTTCCTTCTACAAACCAATTTTACCTTCATTGTTTGTGATTAAAGATGTGCACTAAGAGCTTGTCTGTATTCCAGTCAGAGGGATTAAAGGTGTGTGTTAAGGCTGAGCCACTTCACAACTAGAAAAAGCCTTTTTCCATTATAGAATGCTGAGGTTCACAGTGTGCTCATGTACCCTGCAACACTGCATCTCTTGGAGTGTGCTTTAAGTCCAGGCAGAGAGGGGTTGTTTATTTCCACATTTGTGTCACTATTGCACTAGCATATCTGCAGGCATGTTATCATTGTAGATCTCAGGGTGTGTAGCTGGGTTGGCAGTGTCCTTTCTCCTCAGGTAATGTGCATAGTACCTTCCTTCTGGTACTATGAAAACTGATCAGTAGGGACAGAGGCTGTAGTCAGGCACCAGCTTGACTTTTCTGTGCTCAGATGATATAGGAAAGTGGTTTGTCTGGGTTCTTTTATATTTCTTCCCATAAGCAGGGCTTTATCATCGTGTTAAGAGCAGGCAGTAGTAACCTTGAGAATACCCTAAGCTACCTGAGGGTTTCCAAGGAGCCCCTTTGTCCAATGACTCAGTAAGATTTGACCCATTTCTGGCAGTGGATGTTTCACTTGGAGGCAAGAGAAGCCTGGTTGAAGCATTATTTCCCCCATTATTTGGTAACTCTTTAAACTTCTTCGACAGTAGTCTGTTTCCTTATGGCCCTGGTGTTGCTTGTTCCTTCCTATACTCCCTCCCTTGTCCCTCTTCTCTACTCATCTCCATTTAACCCACCCTCCTCCTATCACTCCATAACTATATATTCTACTTCCCCTTCCTTGGGAGATTACCAGAGGCCTGAGAAACCACCTTAGCGGTACCTATGTGAAATTATGACACAATTAGACTTGAATCCAAAATTTGAAGCATATCCAGTATGCCAGAGGAAACACATCTGGCTTCCCAAACTCCTCCCTGTATCTTTTTGGTACCTTCATTCCAACTTGACTTGTAAGAGAGTTTTTATTTCATTGACTGGTCTACTATCAACTATATTTAATGACATCATCCCACGAAAGCATTTTAACAGTTATTCTTTTTTGGTTTTTTTTGTTTTTGTTTTGTTTTGTTTTGTTTTTAAAGATTTATTTAGTTAGTTATATGTGTGCTCTCTTTGCATTCAGAAGAGGGCATCAGAACTCATTACAGATGATTGTGAGCTACCATGTGGTTGCTTGGAATTGAACTCAGGACCTCTGGAAGAGCCGTCAGTGTGCTCTTAACCACTGAGCCATCTCCCCAGCCCAACATAGTTATTCTTGATTTGTTGTAGTTGTTGTTGTACTCACTAGCTGGTCAATTTATTTCTCGTTTTCTAAACTCACTAGGGCATTCTTATTAGTTTTGTTCTGTATACTGTTTTTTTTTTTAAGATTTAGTTTTTATGTGTATGAGGGTTTGCCTGTATGTATGTATGTATGTATGGATGGATGTATGGATGGATGGATGGATGTATACATGTGTGTGTGTGTGTACCACATGACTGCCTGGTTCCTGTAGAGCACATAAGATCCCTTTGAAGTGAAATTACAGACAGTTGTGGGCTTTTTTGTGGGTTTCAGGGACTGAATAAGCATCCCCTGTAAGAGCAGCAAGTTTGCATAGCTGTAGAGCCACTTCTTCAGTCCCATAACTTTTTTTGGACTATGAATGGGCTGCTTCAACATTCCATGAGGTCTAACCATATGTTTGGCTACTGCAGTTGTTCATAGGTTCCAAAATTATAACCTCTGTCAGACAAGGATGGCTTGTTTTCAGGTCATCAACCAATCCCAGGCTCACAGAATTGCTTTAGTAACAGCCAACACTAAGGGAGCATTAGTAAAATAGGGGACATTTTAAAATGGTTTCTGTTAAATAAAAGAAATGTGTATATGTCCAGAAGCATTCAAGAGAAATGCAGACCCAGAATATCAACAGGGAACAGCTGTGGAAATGAGTGGCCCAGTTCTTATGCACACTTACAAGCTGTATTGTTATATTTAAGGATGTGTAGATGTAGCAAAAATAAACATGGATTTAAATTGTATTTATTTACTTACTTATTTTTGTGAGTTTGGGTGTTTTGTCTGCATATATGTTTGTATAACATATATGTCCAGTTCCCACAGAAGGCATCAAAAAACTGGACTTATAGACTGTTGTAAGCTGCCATGTGGGTCCTGGCTATCAAACCGTGGTCCTCTTGGAGAACAGCCAATGATTTTAATAGCTGAATACTTTCTGCAACTCTCAAGCATAGATTTTAAAGAAAATAAGGGATATTATATGCTAACAACCACATTGCTTTCTTTTAGTTAGATAATTCCACAAATCCCTTGTGAACAAGTTTTTATCCTCCTAGTTAATTGCCAGGTGGTGAGTATACTTCATCCAGGAAAATTGAAAGATGAGGGGTTTTGTTTTTTTGTTTTTTGTTTTTTGTTTTTTGTTTTTGTAGGGTAGTTCCTCTGAAACAGATTCATTAGGGAAAAAAAAACTTCAATGTGTTTCTCAGTTTGGTGTATGATATGTTATATTCTCCAGTAGTTAAAATAAAATATACCACACATTTACAACATAATTTATGACATGGACATTTTAAAGACGACACAGCTCTTAATACTAGCCTTGGTATATAGTACAATATAGTGTCTACAAGTCACAGAAGGTCAAGTTCGTACATTATTAAAAGTATTTATATTATGTAGACACATTTTCCTAAGTTTATGAAGCTTGTGATGTTATCAAGTCCCCCAGGGAGCTGGGTAAGCAAAGACATCTGCCAATTATCACAGTAAATTCTCCAGGCTTTCTCCAGGCCTGCTTGTAGAAACACGTGTATAGCAAGTATATGTAAACATATGCATAGCAATATTATATGTAAAGCATATAATAAACATCCATGGGTATATAATATAAGTTTTAGAGTGCATAAATGTTTCTTTCTGGTGACACTCGGTTTCTAAATGTGTATATTTATTTTGGGGAGGAATAATAAAATTAAATGTGTTGAGATGATATGAGAAGAAGTTTGAGGATTTTCTAAATCTTTTCATTGTTAAAGTTCTTAATATTCAGAAGCTTTCTGCTAGTCATTCACTACTCATTCTCTTCCCTTATGGAAGAAATAGAGGTAAAAAAAAGATAGAGAAAATAGTAAACATTGATATGAATGGTATTGTTACTATGATCAGAAATCATCCCCTTGACACCCTTCCCTCTAAAAGAAAGAGTGATGCATTCCATAATAAATTGTCCAATATTTTTCCCTACTCACAGGAGTTAGTTTGGTGACAAAGCTGATTTAAATATGTATAATCTCTCCTGATATTTAGGGGCAAAAAGATAGTGGAAGGCAAGGCAGCAATTGGATTGTTAAAGTTCCAAGTAGATGAGGGAGGAGATAATCTGCAGTGGGCGAAAGACTTGTGGGAAATGATGTCCTCAAGGATCTGTTTCCCAAGTGACTTTGATATCACGAATGACGACAGATTGGAGACGGATGCCATGGTGCAGGGACCTTCTAGACTGGATCATTTCTTATCTCGTTGGTCTAATCTCCACACTCTTCGTCTAAAAGAATGTCGAACAGAAGATCAGAGATACAGGATGCAATCAGGGGCTGAGTGCTCACTTCCTTCTCATCTTGATGTCAGTCAGTGGCCCACAAGCCTCCTTTAACTTGTTAGACCTGTAGATGCATCCAATGGCTGCATTTGTTATTTTCAAGATAAAATTTAACTGTATAGGTCAGTTAGATGATTAACTATGCTTCACAATCTTTGGAAGAGTAGGGAAAGGCCAAAAAAATTAATAAAACATAAAATACATGACAGTTAAAAAAGAAAATATGTGAGGTGAGTTAAAAAAAAAAAAACATGACCAGAGTCTATTGAATGCTCTTTCTTATTGTCCAATATTTTTCCCTACTCACAGGAGTTAGAAGAAACACTATGTTAATCACACTATGCAAACATTTCACTGCTAGTACATTCTACAAAAAGTCTGTGAAAAGCATACAAGAGCAAATATTTTCTACTTATAGTTATTCTGAAAAGTAATATTATTTTAGGCTCTGGAATATCAGGGGTAAAGGGGAATGCCCAAATATACTTACCATGGACTCCGCAGCACTACCTAAATAATGAGGTACCTTAAAGCCAAACTTTGTGTAATATTCTCTGTCACAACCCCTATGAAATGACATAATTTAATATGGGGGTCAGAAAAGGAATTGGAACAATAAAAATTTTCCAAATGCACAGATCAAAAATTAATTCAAAATAAAATCCATGATGATGCTCACCTGAATGAAAGCTCATGATTTCACAGTGCCTCAGCTCAGACTTGAGAATATTGGGGTATAAATTATAGTGTTCTTGCTGTGCATACAAATGTTTCTGTTCTTACAAAAATATAATAGTTTAATTATGGAAAAATATTTCAACTATTTTCTACCATTATTTCTCAGCATGAAAGTAACAACTTAGTACATCTGTGTATTGCTAGGAATGCTTGATTTTTCTAAATCACTGTTTGAATTGCCACCTTGAGTTTCATAAAACAGCCTTTAAACAGATTTTTTAATTCGTTTCAATGACCTGCAATGAGAAGAGGATTTTCAGTAATTCTGAAACATGCTTCTGTCATCTTATTTTCTACTTATGTAAAACAGCATTCTCAGTTTTGCTGATTAGAGAATCAGAATATTGGTGAATTCTGAAAAATCATCAAATATGCTGTGTCTTACGCGATCAAAAATTTAGCTAAGATTTAATTTTTCTATAGAAATAAACAACCACATTCATCTTATTAGTATGCAAATTTGCATTCATCTGTCAAAATTGTAACATCTTATTTATTCAAAAGCCTTTTTTGTTATTTATGTTTTGTTTTGTTAAAGTGTTATTTTAAAATATTTTTGACTTATTGTCAGTAAATGTGTGATTTATAGGCTTAATATAAACTATGCTTTCATATAGACTTTCATATTCCCAAAGTCACATTTTTTTCCTCAGGAAAAGCATAAGAAACAGCTTTAGATCACAAAGGAAAGGGTTTTGATAATTTTAAAAGTCAGAAGAATCATTGCAGGAGGGGCCACTCGTTTGCCATTGCCCATCCACTCTCATCCTTGATTTAAGTTTTTTCTAGAGTGATCCCTTGGCAGGCGGTCTGGAAGAGACACCATTGGTGTCGTTTAGGAAAAGAATTTGAGTCAGCATATAGACATTTTAAGGAAGCGTTTAAATGTTTTATTTTTAATCCTTAAGAAATAAATACATTATTTTCTATTAAATTAGTTTTATGTTGAAACCACAAAATAGCAAAACAAGTTGTATACATTTCTGAAACAAAACTAAAGATAACTCATTTCAAAGCACAATATATAAAAAAGAATTCCCAATTAGATCACAAAGATTCCAGATAACAAAGTGTACATTAAAGTATTAGAAGCTAGGGTGCAGAATCTATAATGAGTTCCTTCTAGAGTCCTCTGTGGAGAAGGATGGTAACAAGATAATATCCACAAAAGTTTAAGAATGGAAGGAAGGATGGGGCAGGAAAGTTGTGTGCCTGAGGGAGCCAGTCCAGATCAAGAGTGAGGTTGAGACTTGTCCAAACCCCCAAAAATCTCATCCCAAGACTAGGAACTGTCTTCCTCCTTGCTCTGGGCAGGCATGTTCCAGCACTTACAGACCTTAAGACCCCCACCTCTGCCACCCTTGAGATAGTCACATAGCCTGGTGGCCAAATTACAGGTTTAACTTCCTCTTTGCCTGTAAGGACATGACCAGCAAGCACCTGGAATTCCTCTTCATGCAAAGGCGGCATTTCCAGCACCTTTATAATGTACACTGACCCTGAAAATCCCTACCCACTTTCCAAGGTTTGTATTGCTCTTGTTGCCTCCAATAAAGGAGAGCTGTTTCACTGAAAACCAACTTGGAGAAGGTTATTTCATCTGCCACTCACACAGCAGAGATCCTGTGGAACCTATCAGCCAAAATAAGCTTTGTTCCTTCCATTTTGGCCCAGTGCACAACAGTGCCTGGATACCCGAAGACCAGAAGCAGAACTTGCCAGCAGAAGGAAGACTCAATGACAATATTCCTGTGACAGAGGAGGACCTCTGTGCTGGACAGCAGGGAAGATGGCACCTTGTCAGAAGCTGATGCAGGAACGTGTAAGGGGGCATTCAGATGGCACACAGGCAAAGGCACCTCAACAACGTTTCCTGCTATCAATTCAAACTCAGTCCATGCTCTGAGTAAAATGCAATTAGTCATCACCAAGCCACCTATTGTGGGTGGAGTTACTTTCACATCTGCCTAACAGAAGACATACAGGTCTCAAATGCTGAAGCATTCACCTGGTGAACCATAGCCAAAGTCACTTCAAGCTTTCTAAGTGTTGAGCTTGAATTACTAGGTACAGACAGTGACAAGGACACAGTACTTGGGGTAATTGGTCAGTTTGCAACTAGTTTGAAGTGACATAATTTTTTTCAAATTATGCACATATATTGGGGTGGAAGTTGATGAGTGCCAATATTTGAGAGGTCAGGGGCTTCAGATAGACCACTTGGAACTGGAGTTCCAGCAGTTGTGAGCCACCATATGAGTCTGGTGAGCCAAACTCAAGGGCTTTGCAAGGGCAGCATTAGCTTCTAAGTGCAGTGCCAAGCATGAGACCATTAGATACAATTCTATATAAAGAATATGACTGCGTCGAGAAAGGCCTAGAGCTGTACTGGAACTGCGGCTATTGACCTTAGGACACATTGGCTAATATGCCATTGAAAATTCTTTCAGAAGAGTATTTGGTGGCTTGGAGAAAATGCTCTTTTATGATGATTAAAGGGCACTTTTCAAAACAATATATAGTGATCTTTTTTTTAAATCCATATATGCACACAGAAGACTAAAAAACCCAAAGACTAAAATACCCAAAACACCAACAGTTATAGTTTATATGGTAGGTTGTTTTCTTTTTAATAT
This sequence comes from Mus musculus, assembly GCF_000001635.26. Taxonomy (NCBI): domain Eukaryota; kingdom Metazoa; phylum Chordata; class Mammalia; order Rodentia; family Muridae; genus Mus; species Mus musculus. The sequence continues at coordinate 52,829,599 of NC_000067.6, read as the reverse complement.
TTTCCCCACATTTTTCAAAGTCTCCATAAACTTTTCTTCACAATGCAGTGATTATGTAATCAGGAAAAAAAAAACTGAAAATGCCAAACTAATTTCATCCGAAAGCATTAAATAAATATTAAGAATATTTCCAAAAAAGGTGAATTTTTAGCACTGAGTTATCCTTGGAGTGTTGCCATCTATGGCACTGCATCCCTGAATGGGACAATGGAAACAGATAAAGGAACTGTAAGTATGGCCCGGCCAGTCTGGGCTAGCCCGTCTCAAAGAACTGTTACATAAAATTGGAAGGCAAACCAAGAAAATGTCTGTGACATGTGAGGGTGGGTTGCTCTGTTGCTATATTGCTAGTGGAATTTCACAAATGAGTGTTCCTTCTTGCTGCTGTACATTCCATGAATGCAGAAGCATCACAAGCTCCTTGACTAAATAGTATATCTATATTTCCTTGACATATAGAAAAATAAGGCCAGAACATTATATGAGGAATTCATACATTGAATGAACAGAGAAATGATCATGTGAAAAGGCAACTAAAAGAGGAAGAAGGAAACACAGAATACCCATGATACAACTTACAGACCATACAAAGCTCAAGGAGAAGGAAGACCAAAGTATGGATGCTTCAGTCCTATTTAAAAGGGGGAACAAAATAATCATGGGAGCTAGAGGGTGGAAGGGACTTGAGAGGAAGAGAGGAGGGGGAGAAGAAAATAGGGGGCAGGATCAGGTGTAGGAAGAGACAGGGGAGATATACAGAGGATCAAAAAATTGAACAGAGGTGTGTAACAATGGGGGTGGGAAACTAGGGGTAGCCACTAGAAAGTTCCAGATGCCAGGAAAGCAAGAGCCTCCCAGTATCCAATGGGGATGACATTAGCTGAAATACCCAACAAAGGAGAGAGAGAACTTGTAGAGACCGTATCCAGAGGTTAAGCATGGTTCCTGGTTGAGGGATAGGGGTTACCCATCCTTCTCAAAATTTTAACCCAGAATTGATCCTGTCTAAAGAAAATACAGGGACAAAGAGTGGAGCAGAAACTGAAGGAAAGGACATCCAGAGACTACCCCACCTGGGGATCCATTCCATATGCAGCCACCAAACCCTGTCACTATTGCCAATGCCAAGAAGTGCTTGCTGACAGGAACCTGCTATGGATGTCTCCTGAAAGACTCTGCCAGAGCATTACAGATACAGATGTAGATGCTTACAGCCAACCATCGAACTGAGCACAGGGACCCCAGTGGAGGAGTTAGGGAAGGACTGAAAGAGCTGAAGGGGTTTGCAACCCCATAGGAAGAACAACAATATCAACCAGCCAGACTCCCCCTCTCCCCAGAGTTCCCAGGGATCAAACCACATAGAGGAACCCATGGCTCCAGCTGCATATGTAGCAGAGGATGGCCTTATCTGGCATCAATGGGAAGGGAGGCCCTTGGTCCTGTGAAGGCATGATGCCCCAGAGTAGGGGAATGCTAGGGCAGTGAGGCAGGAGTGGGTGGGTGGGTGGGGGAGCGTCCTCATAAAAGCAGGGGGTAGGGGGGTTCCGGAGGGGAAATCGGGAAGTGGGTAACATTTGAAATGTAAATAAAATAACCAATAATTAAAAAAAAAGAGGAAGAGGGAAAATAGAGATGACAAAATTATAGAAATTTGAACACCCCTAACTACGCTGTAGTACATAATTCTTCAATAAAAGGCAGGAGTGTTTTACAAACACTGATGGAAAAGTTAGGAACAATGTCAAGAGTATTATATCCCCAAATACTGACCACACAGTAGAAATTCAAATTTTTACCCATAATGCATGTAAATCATTACCTCACATGAAAAATATCTATGGCCTGTGGCAAGGATGAATAAAAGTCTATGTTATATACTGACTAAAATGTCCCTTAATATATACCAGTCTGTTATAAAGGAACCAACTCTACTCAGATGATGAAGCTGGAGAACTGATATTAAAGAGACTAAAATGTAAGGATTTAATGCAGTTAGGCTAGGAAAGGAACTGGCAAGGACATGAACCATCTGACACTCAGTAAGAACATTAGTTGGGCTAGGCTAGAGGAAATAATGGCTGGAATCATGTGACCATGCCCAGAGGAAGCTAAAGTGGCTGAAGGGACAGATAGCCCTTTAGGGCCCTTACAAGTTTGAAGCCACAGTCAGAACTCTGTCAGAAGTTTGAAACGATTTTGAAAAAAATTACCCTACCCTTCTTCTTTTCTATCCTTCAATGTACTGTTTGGTCACCCACAATTGTCACACAAGAGAAGCATATTAATGATTCGTTTATTGAGACGGAGTTGAACAACAAGAGAATAACTGGCAGATATATAACAGCAAATCTATGGAGCCAATATCCAAGGATAGAAGAAGGTTTAAATAATTATGCTGTTAATCGTTCTCAGAAAGAAAGAATGCTGTGGAATCAGGAAGCTCAAAAGAGAAAGTGACCAACTCCACCCGGAGGAGAACAGGATATTCCTTTGTTGTCCTGCAAGTAAAGTCCCTCTCTCTCAAACTCACTCTGGATTATTATAAATAGTTAGTCTGTGGTCGGTGGTGTATTCTATAATCCTAGCAAATACAAGGCACAAGAGGCCAGCCTGAGCCACACAGGGAGTCTGTCTCAAACAAACGAAATATAACATTCCAACTAGAAGAGTCACATGCACAACAAAAGTCAGTATGCATAGTCTCATCCTTCGACCACCCCAGACCACCCTAGTCATTTTAGCCTTTCTATATCTCCAGATCTTTTTCCAAGTGTGTATGTGCATGTGTGTGTATGTTGTGTGTATATATATATTCAGAAAAAAACACTGAAAATGCCAAAGAATTCATATATATATATATATATATATATATATACATACATACATATATTTATAAAACAGTATCTATATGTTCAAAAATACAATATTCAAACATTTATATGTAAATATATACAATATAAATGTTATATTTGGAACATATATAAACTCTCTTGTAAATTGTATTTTTTGGCGAATAACTCATAAATACTAATTTTTGAAAGAGATGCCATTGTTCAGCATTTCACAATTTAAAAACTCTTTAAAACTTTGTTTAATTGTATCCAGTTGTGATGGCTAATCATGTCAACTTGACTCCATTTGAAATCAACTAAAACTCAAATTGCTGGGCACTCCTGTGAGGCATTTTCATAACTAGATTATTTGAAGCAAGAAGCTCCACTCCCATCTGGGCCACACCTTCTGGAGGCAGCCCACATAAAAGGGCATGGAAGAAGGAAACATTGCCTTTTGCCTGCCTGTCCTTACTCTCACCAGCAAGCTCACCTCACCTGCTGCTGGAGTATTAAACCCAACATCATCAGGGCTCCAACACAGACCCAAGACCAACAGCTCTCCTCTAGCATTCCAGTGCCAGATAGGGAGTGCTGAGACGTCCAACCTTGTGGGCTGCACAACTACAGTATTGTCAGCCTTTTTGTGAGACAGCCGTTGTTGAACTACTCTGACCACATCCTATAAGCCAGTGTAATACATCCCACATCTACATCCATTGTATCAGTTCTGTTCCTTTGAGAACCTCAACTGATATACTGCTTATAACTACTCTGCAGTCTCCATTTCTCAGACATTTCATCTGGTGTCTTGTCTTGTCTTAGCAAGCACACATGATATACTGCTTGTTAGATTTGTTCACTCTGTCTTTTTGGCCCTGCAGCCAATTTCAGGCCATTGACCTGTTTGTACAGCCTGTAAACCATTTTTACAACTGTAGGTTGGTTTTTGTTTGTTTTTGGTTTTGTTCTTTACAGCACACATAGAAAAGACAAGGGATAAAGACAAAAGTGGACTTTAAAATGTAAAATATTTATCATACAGCTTTTCACACACACACACACACACACACACACACACACACACACACACACACACACACACAAAATGTTTGTTAACCCCTGGCATGGAGAATTTCTCTATTATAAATCCCCAGAAGTGTAACTTTTAGTCAATAGGTGTGAATATTTGTTATTACATTCTACCAAATTCTCCTCAGAATCCTTGAGCCAATTCATGCCCTTTTCAGTAATACATAAACTTTGTCAGTTGCTACAATGTGTTCCCCATGAGTGGCTGACTCAAATCACACCTTCTGAATATTATTTTCTCTTGGCCAACTTGATAGTGAATCATTCAAGGTTTCATGTCCCTTAACAATGTTTGGTCATTGTAGTTTTTTTTCTTCATGATTTAACTAACTCACATCTGCCCCTTGGCGAAAGAACATTTTCATTGTAGTCATAAGACCTCTTTCAAATGAGAATGTTACTCGCTAACCTTTTATAAATTACAAATGTTAAATATTTTTTTCTTTATTTTTACTCCGTGTAGTTTTTAGATAAAATAAGTTTAAAAGCCCACTGGTCAAATTGCTGCATTCCTTAGTAATTTTTTTCTTTGCTCTACATTTAAAGAATTAAAGATTCTTTGTGAGTCTTTAACCATCTAAGGGAGTGGATCTCAATCTTCCTATGCTTCAATTCTTTAGAACAATTCCTCATGTTTTGTTTGTTTCCCTCCCTCCAACTCTCTCTCCTCCTACCCCAGCATCCCCATAGACTCAAGTGTTTGAATGCTTGGCACATAGGGAGTGGCACTATTAGGTGTGGCCTTGTTTGAGGAAGAATATCACTGTGGGGGTGGGCTTTGAAATTTCCTATGTTCAGGCTCTGCCCAGTGTGGAGGAGACTCTGCTGCTGGGTACCTGTGGAAGAGAGTCAGTTCCTGGATGCCTTCAATGTTCAAGATACAGAACTCTTGGCTCCTCTGGTACTATGTCTTGCCTGCATGATTCCATGCTTCCCGCCATGATGATAATGGACTGAACCTCTAAAACTATAAACCATCCCCAATTAAATGTTTTTCTTTATAAGAGTTGCCTTGCTCATGGTGTTTCTTCACAATAACAGAAATCCTAACACAGAAGTTGCTACCAGGAATGGGGTATTGCTGTAATAGGCCTGCCCGTGCTTTTGTTTGGAGGAAGTTGGAATTTGAGACTTTGGAAAGCAGCGGAATGCTTTAAATGAGGCTTAATGGCCATACCAGTAGGAATATGGAAGTCATTTGTGCTGAGGTTGATTTGAACTCTGGTGTCCTGTCTCAAGAGGTTTCAGAGAAGAGGAATTTTATTATGTTGCCCAGAGAGCTTTTTTATGATGTTTTGGTGAAGAATGTGGCTACTTTTTGTCGTTTTTTTTGGGGAGTCTGCCTGAGGCTAAGGTGACGAGATTCACACTGGTAGCATTAAAGAAAGAGGTCTCAAAAAAGTTTAGCATAGACTCTGCCTTGTGGTTTACCCTTCTGAAGAGCATTTTGATCAAGCAAGCTGAAAAAGGAAAAAAAAATGTATGATTGAAGTATTAAAAGGACACCAGGAAGTAGAATGGAGCTGAATTCTGTGTTCAAGGAGATAAACAGATTAAGAGAGTGGTGACTTTGGGGCTAAATCTCACCCAGCTAAGATTGTTTATTTGTTTGCAGTTTAACAAAGGATAGTTATCTCATGTTAGGAGTTACTTTAACATGGTTAATGTTTTCATTTGGAGGTTTAGTCTGGAATGAACTACAATCCAGAAATGGAGGGCACACCTGTGACTCAGATCTTGAGGCTCAACAACACATGCTTTTGATTCAGATCTTGAGACATAGTGGCCATGAAACAATTAGGTCCAGGCACAGTGGTACACACCTTTAATCTCAGCACTCCAGAAAGAGGCATGAAGATCTCTGATTTCAAGGTCAGTTTACAGAGCAAGTTCTAGGACATCCAAGCCTAGGCAGTGAAGGATGTAGTAGAATGATGGGGGAATGTTCCAGTCCCAGAAAGCAGCAGAACTCAGCAGCTTTGGCCACATGGCTCTAGGACTAGATTCAAGAATAGAAGAGATTACAGGGCCAATTGATGTTGGAGCTAAATTAGAGGTTGTTGTGTCCGGCCAGCAGACCACAACCTGGGTTCTAGCCTGGAAAGGCATTTTGGAAACCTGGAAGAGAAGAGGGGCTAGGTGGCGAGAGAAAAGAATGTAGCCAAGACAGTTACTCTGATCAAGGCTCAAATTTTATTGTTGCGACACTAGTTATGAAGGAAAGGGGAGGGGACCCGATTCCCGCCGAATAATCTCTGGTCCAGTAGAAAGGTGCAACTGTGTGGCTCCTCAGGTTCCAGCAGTGGGCGTGGCAGAACGAATGAGCAGGAAGCTCCACCCCTGAGCAAGCAGGTTTCAGGCTGGGGGAGGGGAGACTACAAGAAGTGATTAAGAAGAGACCAGCATCACTGCAGTGAAATCTTCTAAGTGTTTTCTGAGAGCACAAAGAAGCTGTGTTCCAGATACATGCAAGGTTATACCTTGTGGTATAGCTGGGGTTGGTAATGTGTAAGAATCACCCAGGTGGTACTATTTTTGAAGGCATGAAAAGGTCAAAGCGAACAGCTCAGGCTTGGCACTGTGAGAGGCTAGGTAAGGACATTGGTGAAGTTTAGCCTCAGTTGCAGTTGACAGCCCAGGACTGAAGGAGTCATGCAAAGTAGCTGATGCTAAACACCATGAAGAGAGCCTATTAGAGGCTATTGGTGAAGTCTAGTTGCAGCAATAGACCCCAGCATATTGGAGATACCAGTACCATGGGTTGACCACCAAGAATAGTGGCAACAGTGGAATGGACTCAACCAGAACCTAGACTGCTACAGAGGGCAGAGCTGGAGAAGTGGGAGTCCCAGACTTTGGATCAAGAAGCTGTGAAGTTAAAGTTGGGATACCCCAAGATGTTAGAGATGCCAAAGCCATGGGATACCTGCCAAGGAAAGTTGCTAACAGGGAGTGGAACTACCTCAAGAGAAAGAATTGTGTTGCAGTCAACTGGAGTTGGACATGGAGATAAAAACCAGCACCAACTAAATGTTTTCCCTTATAAGAGTTGCCTTGGTCCTGGTATCTCTTCACAGCAATGGAAACCCTAGATACAGTGATCCTCCCCAACATTAAAATTATTTTTGTTGCTATTTCTTAATTGTAATTTGTTGGTTATGAATAGTAATGTAAATATCTGTGTTTTCTGGTGTTCTTATGTGACCCCTGTGAAAGGGTCTCTCAATTCCTATGGGGGTTGTGACAGTGGTTGAGAACCACTGTCTACAACTTTAAAAATTCAAACCTTTTATTTTTCTCAAGAGTGATGAATTACTTCTATTAGATACTTTTCTCATCCTTGTGATCAAATGCCTGATAGAAACTACTCTAGGCAGAAGAATCTCTTTTTGGCTTACTTTCATTAAATGAAGGTATGGTAGAGTCCTGGTAGCAGTGTGTGGTAGGTACCTGAGAAAAGCCAAGAAAGAGAAGGGGGAAAGGAAGAAAGAAGGAAGGGGCAGGGAGAGAGTTCTCACCAGAAGCAGAGCTGTGTTATACCATAAAGTCCCACCACTATGACTTTTCCTCCATAAGGGAGGCCCCATGTTCAGAAAGTTTCAGAACCCCCCCCCCCAAAGTAGTGCTTCTAGCTGGGGACTGAATATTCAAACACAGAAGGGACAGCTTATCTTTGAACCATAGTATTTCATTCCTGTCCTATAGGCTTATCATCAGTTCATAGTGAAAAACAGATTCTATCTATCTGCAAAGGTCTACATTGTCTTATAGCTTCAACACTTTTCAAAGCCAAAGTCCACAGTCTAAGTAAGACTGCCAGCAATTTCTTAATTATAAGTAAAGGGGGGGGGGGAGCAAGTCACCTATTCTTAACATAAAATGGCATAGGGCAAAAACATCCTGTCCTGAAAGGGGTATCTGAGACCATAGCAAGGAAGGACTGATCCAAAGCAAAATGAAACCCCTGTATGCCAAACCCTGCAGTCTTATATGGTACAACCTGGGATCCTGTGGAATTTGATAACCCTTCCCTACAGCACATGTGGTCTTTCTTGGGCCAAGTCCAGTCTCTGGCTGCAGCTTCCAATGGCAGATATTTCATGTTTTTAGTATCTCTAGCATCCTTAAATCCACTGTTACTTAAGCTTCACCTTCTAAGCTTCCTGAACTACCCACAAAGATGTTGTTTCATTCACGGGTCCAATCCTGATCCATATTATCTGTCCCCAGCAACTGTCTAGAACCTTGGTGTGAACTTCTAAAATAGTATAACTCTGGAATCTTGCATGCTTGTAAAATCAGTACTAAATGCTGCTGTGGGCCCAAATACATAGGCTGGCTCTCTCTCAACTCAGCTGTGGCAGCCTCTGATTATCAATATGGCAGAACCCAGGAAGATAGCTTCCATGCTGGGTGAGATGAGTAGGTGGCCTGGAGCTTTCAATGAAGTGCTGTCTTGTACTGGAGGAGCGACTCCTCTTGCAGCAGGGAGCAAGGAAGTTCTCTCTTAGCTGTGTCACTCATTGTTAACAGGCAGCAGCATTTCCAGCAGTGACTTTGTTCATGATTGTAAATTTACTCTCCCTCCTTTCCTGGCCCAAATGCATATCTTTACATGGTTCTGCTTCACTTTCTGCTAAGAGCTCTCAGTGCAAATCTAGACAAATGCAACAAGAACAAATCCCGTGCTGCACTGAAATTTCCTCCACAAAATAAATTCATCCTTTGAATTTGAATTACTCATTTGAATTCAGTGTCACTTGTATTTGCTGGAAATGTGCCTAGAGTCTTTGTGAAACTGTAACACAAATGGCCTCCAGGCCAGTTCCCTCCCCTTCCCCACCAAAACCTCCTGAGACCTGTCTGTCTGTCTGTCCTTCTATTGGCATTCTGCTCCCCTACATTCCCACCAGAAGGCCTGCTAAGCTCTGCATGGACCGTTCTGAGGCTCGTCTGGTCTACAGCTCCAACTTCTTCCACATTCGGAAGGAACCCCATCGCTCACTCCTCTGCTCTCCCAGTGAGACTGCACCCCCACTCCCTCCTAACAGTTCTGAAACTCATGAAAATAGTGCCAGAAACTGAGGCTGAAAGCTCCAATGGGTGAGCTGGCGGGTAACATTTTTACAGTTAAACCATGCAGTCTGAGAAAGGTTTTTAAATGATGACTGGGTAATACCACGTGAGTACGAGAGCCAAATTTCTAGGTTCAAACTTAGCCTCACCAAACACTACTACAAGTTTGAGTAAACTAACCCCTTTACAACTTAATTTTTTTATAACTATTTCTTTACAATATACTATAAAGATTTATTATAATGACTATTTATAATAATGATGCAGTTGTTTTTTTAAATATAAAATGAAGATAACCACAACTCTCGTATGTTCATAGCAGCCTTATTTATAATAGCCAGAAGCTGGAAAGAACCCAGATACCCCTCAACAGAGGAATGGGTACAGAAAATGTGGTACATTTACACAATGGTGTACTATTCAGCTATTAAAAAGAATGAATTTATGAAATTCCTAGGCAAATGGATGGACCTGGAGGGCATCATCCTGAGTGAGGTAACCCAATAACAAAAGAACTCACACAATATGTACTCACTGATAAGTGGATATTAGCCCAGAAACCTAGGATACCCAAGATATAAGATACAATTTGCTAAACACATGAAACTCAAGAAGAACGAAGACCAAAGTGTGGACACTTTGCCCCTTCTTAGAACTGGGAACAAAACACCCATGGAAGAAGTTACAGAGACACAGTTTGGAGCTGAGACGAAAGGATGAACCATCTAGAGACTGCCATATCCAGGGATCCATCCCATAATCAGCCTCCAAACGCTGACACCATTGCATACACTAGCAAGATTTTGCTGAAAGGACCCTGATATAGCTGTCTCTTGTGAGACTAGGCCGGAGCCTAGCAAACACAGAAGTGGATGCTCACAGTCAGCTATTGGATGGATCACAGGGCCCCCAATGGAGGAGCTAGAGAAAGTACCCAAGGAGCTAAAAGGATCTGCAACCCTATAGGGGGAACAACAATATGAACTACCCAGTACCCCCCAGAGCTCGTGTCTCTAGCTGCATATGTATCAGAAGATGGCCTTAGTCGGCCATCAGTGGAAAAAGAGGCCCATTGGTCGTACAAACTTTATCTGCCTCAGTACAGGGGAACGCCAGGGCCAAGAAGTGGGAATGGGTGGGGGATCGTGTGGGGGACTTTTGGGATAGCATTGGAAATGTAACTGAAATAAATACCTAATTAAAAATTATTTTTTATGATTATAACTGTGTGTATGTGAGCACACAGGTGTGCTGTGGCGCATAAATGGAGGCCAGAGCACAATTTTGGGGAGTCAGTCCTCTCTATTCACCATGTGGGTACCAGAAATCCAAGTGAGTTCATCAGGCTTGGTGGCATGCACTTTTACCTGCTGTGCCATCTCATCAGTTATGAGGTAAGACTTACCAGTTATCCAGCTCTTATAGCTGTGTGTTAGAGCTGCAAGAGACTGCTGCAATAGCAATGGCAGCCATAAACATGGAATTCTAAAAGTTTGTGGATTGACATCTAGATCCGGTTTGGTAAAAGGGTCACTAAGTGTGAGTGGCAAAGTTGACAGTGAGGAGGAGGAAATGTGCCTTGATCACCAGCAGTTTGCTCCAAGTGTTAATAGAGATCAGAGCAAGCAAGTGATCCAGTGAGATACGTATTGTAGGGTGGTCTCTGCACCTGCAGAGAAATGGGCTAGAGTCATAGCTCCTACTCTAGCCCCTCCCCAGTTCTGCTCCTAGATACAAATCTACTCCCATTTCCTTATGGTAAATGTCACATTTATATTATTCCTTGATTTTGCTGTCATGGATATGATTTCATAATTAATATCAGCTGTAACACCAAGAATGGACTTAAGAGAATGGAACTAAAGGACAATATGAGGATCTAGGCATGGTAGCACCCATCTGTACTCCCAGCACCCAGAAGGCAGAAGCAGGAGGATAGCGAATTTGAGGCCAGCAAGGGTTATAAAGTGAGACTCTTACCAAAAACAAAACAAAACAAAGTAAAAGTGAGAAAGAAGGCTGAATCCACTGAACCTGTGAGTGAATGGAAGGCGGATGGGGAATGGAAGTGGGTGAGGTGCCATCGCAGTACTGCGCATAAATAAATGGGAGCTTGGGGAGAGGTTGATGAGAAAGCCTGCAGGCTAGAATTGTTGAAGTGCTTCCCAGTTCCAGCCACAGAATAAATCACAGGGAAGCCGGATAAATCTTACCAGGACAGAAGGGCCCAGAGCACTCACAGAGACTCTGAGCCCCTTCTATCCCAAAGTTGAATGTTGCCCTTTTTAAAATTCTTACCCTTGCTGCCCTTTGTCCATCACCACCCATTTCTATTTCCACCTACCACTCCCAACTATATCTTTAAGTCACACTGAGCATTAGTTTAAAAGGGTTGCAGCAAGAGATGAGTTTCCCACCCAACATGTGCTTCTTGCCTGGCTGGGCCTTGACCCACAACTAATAAGGTCCAGAAGACACTGCTTTGACTAAACAAACATGTAGGAACCTAGACGCTTCTATTAGAACAGGGGGACTCATTCTAGCAGGAAGTCCAACTTCACAGCTTCAAACCATCTGTCAAACCCATAACACCAAGGGTTCAAATGAATGGAGGAGGAATATTCTCAAAGACTTTTTGGGTGCTTCTGAAGAAACAATGCACACCAAGAACTGTGGTTGAGGCAACCCTGACCTTTCTGGCCCTCTCAAGCAAATTGACAAAGCTTCACTTGTGACGTCGCGGAGGCCAGACTCAGGCTGGCTGGCGTGGGATGCCCTCGCCCGCCCCAGAAGCAAGAGGCCACCCGCCCCGGGGGAAAGAGGCGGGGCCGGGACCTGGCAGAAACTGGGCTGCACTGCTGGAGCCAAGAGAGGCAGGGCGCCTCCCCGCCTTCGCTGCGGTGACCTCCGGTGTTTTCCTGGCGGCTTGCCCTCCGGCTGTGCCCGCCACAGGAGGATTGCGCCAGGTCCCAGCGCGACCACCTCCAGGCGTTGGCACTCCCTTCCTCCTCTCTCGCCCCTCCTCCGCCTCTTCCGTTTCTCTGGGAAAGGCTGTATCCTCCTTGGGGCTCTGCATCCTCGCTTAGGTAATCCGCTTTCCTGCTTTCGCCACCCCTCCCCGGTGTCCAGCGTCTCCACCTCCGCGCATTTGGGTCCCCGCGAGCCTCGCGCGCTCCATCGCCTCTGCAGAGGGCAGGTGAGTCGGTCTCCGGCCGAAGGCTACTGGCCTCGGCGCCTGGGCCTGCGAGGTACCGGGTCGCTGCATCGAGGCCTCTCCGGCCTGCCCGTGCCCACCCACACAGAGCCCGAACCCCGAACCGAGAGGCTAAGCTCGCGGATCACGCCGCCCCCTTAGCTCTGCAGAAGCCACCGAAAGAAATCCAATCGCCCGCAGAGTAGCTTCTTCTGCTCGGTTCTTTCCATTCCTACCACTAGCCTCTAGGTTGAATGAGGTGATCTGAGAATGGTCAGAAGCAGAGGCCCAGGTTCCACGGGTAGGTGGCGTAGCTGTCAAGAAGTAGGGGAGCAGTTTGCCTGAGAGATGCTTCTAACGTGGATCCACGTTGACTGTCTCTAGAGACCCATTGGATGGGTGTAGACTAAACAGTCCGGGGGTATATTTTTTCTACATTTTGAAGTATGGTTTTGTGAGACATGTCTAGGCAGTGGGTGTGGACAGCATAGAAGGGTGTCATCTAAATTATCTAACCTGGCTTTGGTAAAAATCATATGGACTGTCAGACATGAGGTGTGAAAGAAAAATCTAGGGAATACACGTTAACAAGCGCGGTGTGTACTTTGGAGATTTCTGTCCTTAAAACTAGGACCGGAACACGTGGAAGTTTGCCCACTGTGTGAGGGTGTTCGCGTCAAAAGGACTGCGGCTTGAGGCCGTGCGGACAGGACTCTTAATATATATGTATCCCATGCAGAATGAATCTTTCTGTTTTGTTTTGTTTTGCTTTGCTTTTTTGGCTCCTTGCCCTTAATTCCCAGTTTTAATCAGATGGTAAGACTTAGGTCCACCCACCTGGTAACAATCTAAGGAAGAAAACAACCCCAGGGACTACTTTTGGCTGATGGACTAGCAAGATGACCTCAGTCAGGCATCTGAAAGTACAGAATGAAAGGGAAAATACAGGCAACGGGAAAGCCGATTTTAACCCCTGCACGTGCCTGTTTGCTGTTTTCTTAAGAACTTACATTTAAAGGACTTTTATAATACTTTTGCAGTTAATTCTTAGCAATGAAGAAGACTGTGTAAGACACATAAAGTTACACTTCAGTTTTTGAATAGACTAAGAACTCTTCTTTGCAAGTTTTTGAACTAAGCCACCACTTGCACCTTAGACTCTCACTCTGTAGTGTGAAGTTCATTATTGCACATTTAGATTATACTTGTACTTGGAGTAATTGGAGAAAAAATTCTAATTTATTTTTAGACACAGAAGGCCAATAAAAATACAAGCAATAAAGGTAAATCGTTATATAGGTATTTCCTCTTTTACTTCGATCTTGAATAATAATTAGAAAAATGATGCTTTATTCTATTTCATGTTACACCAAAACTGCCTAAAAGATAAATAAGTAATCAATTAAAAACAAACATCTTCCATTTTAAAGAGTGGCACAGATGTGGACTTTCCCCAGGTGGGAGTCTTGTATAAATGTCTTCCTTAAAATACTTAGGGTGTCCTAAGAAGCTCAGAATGACTCAATGTTGGGCTTTTGTCTGGGTTAGTTTGGAAATAAAAGTGTTGCTTCCTGTTTCTCACAATTAGTATGGAGTTGTGTTTCCTAAACGTAGCTGTTTACTAACAATGGAAGATAATAGTAGAAGGCTAGACAGAGGTGGGGAGGGGCATGGCTCACTGAAGAAGTAGTCCCTGTCTCAAGAACCCATACAAAAGGTGGGTAGGCCTAGCCTTCATCTAGCACTACCAGCATTCGGGAGGCAGAGGTGGATTCTTAGGACAGGCTGACTAGCTAGGGTAGCTGTAGTGAGCTCCAGCTTCAGTGAGAGACCCTGCTACAATAAATAAATGGAGACACCAAACTTCAGCTTTGGGCTTCCAAATGCATGCACACAGGCATCTACAAACACTGGACCATGCATGCATGCACTCGCACATATACCACAACCACCTACACAAAAAGATACTTGGTTGCAACTTGGTCGCAGTGTTTAGCTACAAAGTTAGGGTCTCAGGTGTCCCAGACTGGACTCAAACCCTGGGAGGCAGAGGGTGGCCTTGAGCTTGAGTTTCCTGTTTCCCCCTCTCCAGTGCTGGCATTACAGGCGAGTGCCACCACACTAGGTGATTGTGCAAGGTTGGGGACGGATCCCAGGGCCCCAGGCATGTTTGGAATCCACCTTACTGACTGAGCTCCCTCCATACCCCACAACTTAGTACTTTACAAGTCATAATTTCAAAAATACAATTAAAATAGACAGCGATGGTAACTTTTTAAAAGCATAAGCAATGACAAATACCTAGGCAGTCCTGAAATCTGCAGGTGAGAGTGCACTGTTGCCAAACTGTGAATAGCTGTGAATCATTCAGGATTCATCTATATAAAAGGTTCTTTAATAAAACTGAGGTTTTATTTATATAATATTTATTTATGTAATATTGCCCATTTAAGAAATCTACATATCTTATTATTCTGGTGATTGTTGTAAGTGTATGCTTGTAAACATATTTTGGTGATTTCATTTCCATCATGATATGCACAATGTTAATCGAGTCTTTTCATATTATTAAGTTTTTCCATGAGTGGATTTTAAAAAAGATAGTCTTATGTAGTCCAGGCTGCCTCAAATAGGCAGCTGGGGTTGGTCTTGAACTGATTCTCCTTCTTTTGTCTTCTTTCCTCCCCAGAGTCCTAGGGTCATAGGAATGTCCTGATTACTGAATCTTTTATTGTTGCTGTTGTGTATGTGTGGTATATTTGTATGTAAATGTTCCAGTGTGTGTGCACACATGTATGCTCATTCATGGAAACCAGAGGTTGACTTCAGGTCATCTTCAACTATTCTCCAACTTCATTTTTGAGACAGGGCCTCACTGAACCTGAGTTCCCCAATTCAGTGACGCTTGCTACAGATCCCAGGAGCTCTCTGCTCCCGTCCCCGGGTTGGAATTACAGGCGTGCCCAGCTTTTTATGTGTGTGCCAGGAATTGGAATCCAGCTCCTCATGCTTGCACAACAGACATGTTACTGAAGGAGCCATCTTCCTGACCTCCTTATTAATGCATAATTAATAAATGCATCTTTAATTTACAATGACCAGTAGTCCATAGGAAACCATTGCCCCGATATTATCACATAGTAGATGTATGTTACCTCTTTCTGATGAAAGAAGAAAGTCAGCAAATCAGCATGCAGTTTCAAATAATTTATCTATAGCTTTTGCTGAAATGACTTACAAACCTGTCCAAAAACAACCTATATTTGACCATAAAAATAGCCATTTATATAAAAACAAATAACATAGAATTAAAAATATTCATTAAGGTTGATTATCACAATGGGGAATGTATTCGAATTTATTTTCCTTTCCATTTCTCCTTCCTTCCCTCCTTCCTTCCTTCCTTCCTTCCTTCCTTCCTTCCTTCCTTCCTTCCTCCATTGTTAGAAAGGGAGGTTAATTGCATGATGGTTTTAACCTTAAGCGACTAAATTCTTTTTTCTGTTTTTTGGATTTAGGGCTTTTCTATGTAGCTCTGGTTGTCCTGGAACTCGCTGTGTAGACCATGCTAGCCTCCAACTCAGAGATCCACTTGCCTCTGCTCCCAAGTGCTGGGGTTAAAGGTGAGCGCCACTATGCCAGGCTTACAGCTGAATACTTTAAATCTCTTAAATTAATTATCTAAGTTTAAACTAATTTAGCTAACTTTACCAGTGCTATTTAAATGTATGTGACAATGCTAAGCTTCCCATTGGTATAAATAACCAGTGGAGAAAACTAAAATGACCAAATCTTAATTTTGCTTCAGGAAAACATAATTTGGTAAATGGTGATGCCCTGGCTTTTCTTATTAGCAGCTTACCTTTTTTTATGTGTTTGGTGTTGCATTTGATCACACTGGGCATCCCAAGATTGTATTATTTACCGGAAAAACCTGTTTTTAGTTGTAGTGTCGCTCAGCCTTAGCACACACCTTTAATCCAAGAGTTTTCAGCTTGAATATTGTAAACAGGATTAAATAAAAGCATCTAAAGTTGGTGAAGAGGCAGAGCAGGCAACTAGATGACAGGGTGTGAGCACAGGATTACTAAGAAAAATCCATAGTGAGTAAGAAGGGGTCAGGAGGATGGATAGAGAGACACACAGGAATTAGAAGGCAGGGGCATGCAGTTTGAAAAAGGTTTTTGTGGTGGTGTGAGAAAAGGCATTCCTTCTGGGACATCTGCTGAGGAAGGTCAGCTGGGTGCTTCCTCTTCCTCTCTAAGCTAGCAGACTTTCCACCCCAGCATCTGGCTCCCAAGTCTTCATTGGTAAAATCGAATGATTGAGATTTTTATTAGAAAATGACCTACGAATATTTACACCCCCTCCTCTCTCTGTCTGTCTGTCTGTCTCTCTCTCTCTGTGTATGTGTTTGAGAGAGAGAGAGAGAGAGAGAGAGAATGTGTGTGTGTGTGTGTGTGTGTGTGTGTGTGTGTGTGTTCATCAATTCATGTCTGGTGCTCAGGGAGGCTACAGAGTGTCAGAGCCCCTGCAAATGGAGTTACAAACAGTTGTGAGTCACATGGATGCCTCAAATCAACCTCTAGAAGACCATCCCGTGCTCTTAGCTGATGCTCTGTCTCTCCAGGCTAGCTCCTAGAGCCCTGTAGCAGTCTTTTCAATGAGGAGTTGAACTACCAAACTTCAGAACTTACCTCTACTCAACTCCTTAGAATTTACAGGACTTGTGTACAACCTCAGTTTGTATTAGGAATGAGTAGAAGTCTGTTTTAGAGATATGAGTGATAGCTAAGAGGTGGTGGTGGTGTACACCTTTAATCCCAGCACTTGGGAGGCAGAGACAGGCAGATCCAGCCTGGTCTACAGAGTGAGGTTCAGGACAGACAGTGTTACATAGAGGAAACCCTGTCTTGAAAAAAAAAAAAACAAATGAAAAAAGGAGATATGAGTGATTATAAGCCTCATTAATAGAAAATGGGGGAAATAAAAATAAGAATAAGATCAGGGAGATAAATATTAAGCAGTTTATGGTTAAAATTAGCAGGAATGCAAGAGTACTCTGTGGTTTTAATAAGCCAGGCATATTGTTTAGTGCTCTGATCTTTTTAAACTAATGATGTTATAAATACTCTTTTATCAGTTCCTTTACTGATAATTCAATGGAATTTCATGTTGCTCTCTTCCATATCTTGAAACAGCTGTTTAAGTGAGCACCTGGTTCTGGGTAGTGGGAACAAAGATGGTGGGTTCTGTCCTGCTAGGCCTGGCAACAGCACTTTGGAGCCTATGATCTGTAACTACCTGCAGCTTTTGGGATGGGTGTTTTAGGTCAAGTTATTTATTTCTACAGAAAGAAATCATCACCATCACCATCATCTAGGGAACTCTTTGAAGCATTCCTTCAGCTTATGGCTTCTAATAGTTCTAAGGTTCGAATAATGAATACTCCTTTCCAGGTTCAGTTTTGGTGTAAGAAAATCCCTTCAAACATGTCTAACAGAGTGAAAATCAGCCACTGCTGACAACTCCTTCAGTGTATCTTGGGGAGATGAGAGTGTGTATCCTGTTTAGAAGGCATTTGAAAGCTTCGGAGTGAGGAGTATGTGCCCAGAAGGTGCCCTAGTAAAGCCCTTTCTGCCCTCTTTTTATCTTTTTATCTTTTTAGTAACCTGTTCACTCATAATTAAATCCGGGAGTATAACACAGGGCCTATTAAAAATCAGTGTAATTGCTGTGCAAAATCAACACTGAGACCTACAACAAAGTTCTTTGTTTAACACACACATACACATACAACACACACACACATACAACACACACACAAAGAACATTGTTAAACAAAGAATACACACACATACACACACACACACACACACACACACACACACATATATATATATATATATATATATATGTATATATGGGCAAGGTCTTACTGTGTTAACATGGCTGGACTCAAACTCACAAAGATCTGCCTGCCTCTGCATCTTTAGTGCTGAGATTAAATGTGTGTACTACTATGCCCAGCCTCCCTACATATTTAAACTCTTATCCCAACTACTTTTTAAAAAAATTCAACCAACAAATATTCCTTATACCTTCATAGGTAGGTAACAAATGTCAAACACATTTGAGACAGGCATGTCTGTGGCCAAGTAGTTTTGTTTTAGAGGGGGTATCATTTCAGCCATTTTCTCAGATACATTTTTGGCGCCATGAACATCCACAACATTGTGTAGCCATCAGCACTGCCCATCTGCAGAACCAGAACTCATTAAACACTAGTCCTCCATCATTCTTTCCTCCTAGCCTTTGTTGCTATGAGCATGACTAGTATAGGTACTTCATTTAGATGGAATACTTGTACATTAGGGTGGGCTTATCTAACAGCATAGAACCTTCAAGGCTCATTGCATCAAGCTTTGGATTTCATTCCCTCTTAAGGCTGAGTGATAACTCTCCTACCTCTTTTACACAAAAAGTAACTGTAAAGATCAAGGAAGTTTTGAATTGGAACAGACTATGGCCATCATCCTTTCCAATCAGCTTCTTTGATATTTTCCTTTTTTATATTTACAAAATAAAGCCAACAAATCCTCTATAGTGTAAGTCATATGATCATGTGCTTCGGACTAGACTCAGTGAGTCCCTCAACCCTCAGGGAACCAGGATTTTGGTAATCAGGTGGACAAGGAGTTGGTGGGATGACAAGCAGATATGGACACCAGAGACAGTGCTGTATCTGAATGTAATTTCTCAAAGCGAGCATCAGATTATAATACAGAAGAGAATAAGGAAGTTAGGTGACACATCAGCCAAGGTACATTGAGGTTACCGGATGCTTAATGACTCTTTACACAAAACAGAGGAATGCAAACACAAAGACTGGCAGGAATGAGGCAATATAACAACTGAGACAAAGTCAGCTTTATCTAAGGTCAGCTATATTCTTAGAAGCCAGGTGTGAGGTCTTTACACTCCTGGGGCAAGGGCTTTCACGCTCAAGCCATAGTTTTAATTAGGGAGTTCCGCTCTAGCCACACTTCTCATGAATAATGCAATACTGTAGTTCCTCCTTAAACCACAGCCCAAACTTCTTCCTAAACCATTGTAAATTCCTGTTTATGGGAGTGACTTGGCTGTTATTCTAAGTGATTTTGTGGGGGGCTTTCTTCTATTAAGTAATGTAGTCTTCCATACATAACTATAATAAGAATTCTAAACTTACGTTGCTAAGCTTGCCCTGAGATTTCTAACTCTATGTAGTAGATAGTAATGCCTGATTTCTTTCACTGTCTCTCTTACAATACTAGAGGCAATTATGAATGTTACTGAATAAGCAACATTCTTACTGAATTCCAAGCCCAGGGTTGGCTCAAGGACTGCCTAGGACATTGGTGAAGGCCAGGAAGCAAAGTTCAATTTTGCTTAGGTATTTGACAAATCATTGCTTGGAGGCACCTATAATAAAGCAATACTGAAAGAAAGCACACAGATCCATTCACCGACTAATGCAAGGACAGGTTTGGAGCATTCGTGCTATGGGATGCCAAGGCTCCAGGAGACCAAGTTTCCGAGAAGCTTTTTGCCTCAGGACTGTGGCCAAGCTTTTGGGCTTGCCACGAAGGCTTCAATGCAGTGGGTGTGGCAGTCATGGGCATACAGTCATCAAGAGGTAAAGCAGAGCAGGGTAATGTAGTAGAATATCTCCCTAGGGAACCATGGTCCTCACTCCAGAGCTGTAAATGCCTTCTAAACAGGATGTACATTCTATCTTCCCAAGACGCATGCTAGGATTTGATGTGTTGACTAGAAGCCTCTTCCTGTGGGCTACACTGGGTCTTTTTCTACAACACACTTGATGATCTATGTTGACAGTAAGAACAATTGTTAAATGAGTTGGTTCTTCCAGTCAGTGTTGGGAGAGTTCAGAAGGACTTGGGTAGCTTCAACTTGACACTCCTGAGAAGAGGGAAGCTCAGCTGTGGAATTGCCACCATCAGATTATCTAGTAGGCAAGTTCGTGGGACATTTTTACTAATTGCTAGTAGATGTAGGAAGACCCCACCCCAGTGAGTGGTACTATACCTGGGCAGGTGGTTTATGGCTGTAGAAGGAAGGTAGCTGAGCAAGCCAGAAACAGCAAGTCAGTGAGCAGCTTTTCTCCATGGTCTCTGCTTTAGTTTCTGCCTCCTAGTTCTGCCTTAAGTTCTTACTCTGGTTTGCCTGCATGATGGTAGATTGTAATCTGGAATAAGCCCTTTCTTCCTCGAGTTGCTTTTGGTCGACATTTCAAGGCATTCATAGAGAAGCAAACTAGGGCAAACATCTAAATGTGGCCAACAACAATCAAAACTATAAGTCAGGCTTATGCTTCTAGCACTTGGGAGGTTGTTGAGGCAGAGGGATCTCATGAGACCAGACTGAGCTGTATAGTGAAGCCCTGTTGGTGGCAAAGGTGAGAGGAGAGAGGAACAGAGGCTAACATAGACCTTTAGCTTCTTCAGAACTACAGTGAGTTAGACTAACCTGTTTTTATAAGTGCCAGGTGTGCTATCACCATTCGAGAGTTAGGAGAAAAGGGAAATACTAGTGTGAAACACATTCACATCTATAATCCCTTTTGTTTGCTTTTGATGCAGGCCATCGCTACATAGCCCAGGCTGGCCTTGACCTACAGATCTCCTGCTCCAGTCTCCAAGTGCCTAACAGCTCCTGGCTAATGCTGATAAAATCCAAGTATGCTAAACACCAAGGCAAGGGCGAAGTCTGTACTGATAAAACCAAGGGAAATTCATCAGTCAGCACTTATTGAACACCTCGGAGTATGCCCTGAGAGTTGTTAGAAATCACGTGTGTTTTCAGTATCTTGCCAAACAGAACACGGATAGTTAACAAATGTATCATGTATTTGGAATCTAGGTTAGAGATATAGCACACTCCTGTTCTGCTCATTCCAGGACCAGAGCTGAAGGATTCAGAAATTGCTCTGCTGGAGGCTCTTTTCTTTCCACACATGTAGTAAACACACACACATACACACACAATGACACACAAACACACATGCATGGCTGCCTTCTTTAATGGCAGAATGCTTTGTGAGCAGCCTCTGTGTCGTTGCCTGTTGTAGGCATTGATCGCCACTGCTGTGTGAATGCTATGTTCTTGGCTTCATTTTATTATTGGTGGATATTTGAGTTATTGCCAGTGTTAGCTCACTGGAAGAAGAGTGCTCGTGAATACTCTTGAACACATATTTTAATGTATGTGTGCATATATTATTTGTTATATGCG
This sequence comes from Mus musculus, assembly GCF_000001635.26. Taxonomy (NCBI): domain Eukaryota; kingdom Metazoa; phylum Chordata; class Mammalia; order Rodentia; family Muridae; genus Mus; species Mus musculus. The sequence continues at coordinate 52,808,107 of NC_000067.6, read as the reverse complement.
AACAAAGGAAATTGCTGGATTAAGGATTATGTTTACATTCAACAAAGCAGAGTGAGTTTCCAGGAAGTAGCACTAGCACCATTCATGCTACCACCTCTTAAGAGTTCATTGCTCCATTCCTTCAGGGAGATGCAGACTTTTCCATCTTTTTAATGCCAGTCTCCCTGGACATGTGTTAATGCTGAGATTTACTGGAAAAAAACCAATTACACCATATTAGACCAAAATTAAAGCAAGAGTTATTAAATATTAAATACTGACTAAGACATGGATTTTGGTAAGGACATTCCCTAGAATTTCCCAGCTGAATGGCCCTGAGACATGTGTCCCAGGGGTTTATAAAGATTATCCTATAGGCAACCATACTCCCCTGCATAGCTTGTTTTTTTCCCAAGAACCTACAACTTCCAGAATTCCAGGAAGTTACCTGGTCCTCGGGCAGGTGGGACTTACAGGTTGATTTTGGGAATTCCACATGTAATGATAGCCTGGTGAGGTTGTAGGTGCATGTCTACCTTCCTTCCAGGTAGTTTCTCACCTGGTTATTGAGCATGTGTTGTCAGAAATGCGCTATCTTTTATGAGGTGCTTATTTAAGTTTCTTGCCCTTGAACAAATTCCAAGAGTAGTAGACACATAAAGGGGTAGAGAAAGAGAGAGGAGAGCCTGTGAACCAGGGAGAATGGCATATGAAAGTGTGCAGTGTGCCCAGAGCACAGAGACAGTGTCATAGAGAGACCATCCAGGTCACAGAACAGGCAGTGCTCCTGGCTCTTGATAAAGTCCAACCAGGAAAAGACATTTTAGCTTCCAGAAGCTTTAAAGGATTGTAAGTCTCTGGTGATGCTTGTGGTTGCATTTCTTCTGGCCCAGGTGGCCAGGTGAGCACTTGAGCATCTCCACGAGCACCAGCCCAGTTACTGTTAACAACCTGGACACAAGATTGTACCCTGGTTGCCTGGCTTCTGTTCCCCTGACCCCTTTTTAATTTTTTCTTAAATATTTATTTTTGTGTAGCAATGTTTTGCTTGCATATATATGTGTGGGCACTAAATGCATGCCTGTGGAGGTCAGAGGAGAGTATCTGATTGCTTGGAACTGGATGTATGGATGTTTGGTTGTAAGACACCCATGTGAGTGCTGGGAATTGAACCCAGGCCCTCTTAATCCTTAAGCCATCACTGGCCCTGTCCCTTTCCCTTTTTTTCAAGACAGCCTCTAATCATTAAGCCTCAGAGATAGCAAAAGTGCAGAGTCTATCCCCCTCTCCCCCAAATAGCAGAGTGGAGCTGAGCAGAGCCTTAGCCACACCTTGGCATTCTCTATGCTAGAGGGACTCCTGGATAGCTGCATTCCCTTGAGAGAGATGATAACAAGCACTCTTTTATAAAACACCCAGGTACTCTATGGGCCCCAAACCGTTCCTCCTTCTGCCATAGCTGTCTATTGAGCTGGGCATCTGTATAGCCAGTTGAGATCACCATTGCTTGGGAGGTAGTTAAAAGAGTGACTAGGATGTCGAGTTGTGTGGGGTTGGGATGCAGTCGGTGTATAAGGGGCATAGACACGGCCTCTGTAGACTCAGATTATGTCAGAAGGAGGGGATGACAACAGAGACACCGTGAACTATTCAGCCGTTTGTGAGGGCCCTCATAGAGATGAAGTCTTGTGCTTCTCTCACTGTGGACAACAAAGACGCATGGCCAGCTTCTGGCAGAGCCAGGGTCTTCTCATGAGAACAGATGCCTGGGCCCTAGAATCCTCAAAGAGTCTCCTAACAAAACATGCCCTTCATAGAAAAGTATCTCTCCCAGGCCACCCTCAGATGATTTGAGATGAGGCCAGAGTCTCCACATGGCATCCAGGAGCTAGAGTTTCTACCCATAACTCAGAAACTGAAGTGAGCAGATCTGGCCTTCATAAAGGACTTTATTCTAGGTTTTTCAAAGCATTATAAATAGTTCCCAGGCTCTGGGATTTAATGAACTAGTAAATTCTAAGTGAATGTTTCAGTGACCCACATAACTCGCCTGCCTCGTACTTTCTCAAGGAAGAACATAGGACTGTGGTGTCTGGGAGCTTGGACTTAATAGAGCTGCCATTTAGTACCTACTGTGTGCAGGTAGTCTGAGCTAGGGCCTTTCCAGCTACCTCATTTCATCTTCAGACATCACTGCGAGGTAAGCTTTATCCTTCAATTGCAGGTGAGGAGAGGCTCAGAGAGGCTGAGGAAACTATCAGATGCAGCTGAACCGTGTTTAGAATTCAGGTCAGTTTGATTGCAAAGCTTGTTGTGCCTTTCACATTATATTGCTCATTGCCTCTTAAGTTTGTGTAAAGTATTCTGATAATTTTATTTTTCTTTTCACACGGGGGATCAAACTCAGAGTTCATACCTTCTAGGCAAGTACTCTAATGCTATGCTACATCCCTAGGCCCAGATCTGATTTTAAACTTCTGAATTTGTTATCTTTTGAGATAGGGTTTTATGTAGCATAGGTTGGCCTTGAATTCACCTTAAGCTTTCCCATAATCATTCTATTACTACCTCCTGAATGCCGGGACCACAGGCAAGCCTACAGCCAGGTCTGACTTGCCTGCAAAGTTTTAATGAGACAAGAGAATAGGTAGAAATTGAACATGAGTCTTGTCTTTGTAAGTAAGGCTTTTTGTTTTGGTTTTTTTTAGGGGGTGGGTTGTATTTGTGTGTGTGTGTGTGTGTGTGTGTGTGTGTGTGTGTGTGTGTGTGTGTGTACAGCTGCAGGAGCATGGGAAATCAAAGGACAACTTTGGGTGTTTTCAGTTACTCTCTGCCTTACCCTTTGAGACAGGGTCTTTCAGTGAACCTTGACCTCTCTGTTTCCACTTATCTGCCTGACCAGTGAGTTCCAGGAATTCACCTGTCTCTCCTGCCTCTCTCCTACAAGCTAGGGTTACAGGCATGCACCATCATGATCGGCTCTCTGAATGCTGAGGATCAAAATTCAGCTCTTTCTGGTTATGTGGCAAGCACTTTACAGACTGAGCCAGCCCAGTCCCCACTCTGGTTTGTTTGCTTGTTTTTTTTTTTTGTTGTTTTTTTTTGTTTTTTGTTTTTTTTTTTTGAGTTTTGTTTTTGACTGACCTACTTCATTATTTTTTTCAGGTTTTTTTTTCCAACTAGACTTGAAAATTTCCCCAAAGCCAGAGATTCTAATTCTGACATTGTGACATAATTTTATGTCTGTATATGCTTTTATGTATTGGCATTTGTGTGTTGTATGTGAAGAATGAAGCTTCTCCAAGCCTTTTTCGCTGAGCCATGACTTGGTAGATCATTATAGAACAAGGCTTGTAATAAAGATGTTCTCACTGTGTCCCTAGTGGACTGGCCTCTAGGGGCTGGCTGCTAGAATAGAATAGCAGCCAACTGGAAATTTTAGCTCATAGAAATAAACTTCTTGACCACACAAATGAAGAAGAAAAGGTATCCCATTTTTACTACTATCTGGCCAGAAAGCAAAGGACAGAGGGGTGGGTTGTGTTGGCCTCTCCCAGGAGAGGTGCTAAGAATGGGCCTGGGCTCCTCTAAAACTGGAATATTGAAGTCCTGATGCCAATACCTCAGACTGTGACTGTGTAGTCTAGCGCTTTTACCCACCCTTCTGCCCCTGGCTTCAATCAACCCTGAGTGGGAAACATTTGACGAATGTATGTATGGGTTGAACACACACAACTGCTTCCCTGTCATTATTTCCTAAATACGGTTGGACACCTATTTATTTACAGTGAGCTAGATTTTGTTAGTAATCCAGAGATTGCCACAGACTAACCTCTATTGGGTCTCCGATCTGTAGAGAATGGGTTTCTGGTTGCAGGTGAGCAAGGGTCGGTGAGAATTGACAGACACGGACTCAAGAGAGAGCTGAATCTGAATGTAAACTGTCAAATTAAGTATCAAAACTTTTTATACAAAAGAAAATAGGGAAGTTAGGTGACACATCGGCAAGGTACAATGAGGATACCGGATGCTTAATGACTCTAACACAAAACAGAGGAATGCATACACAGACTGGCAGGAACTGGGCAATAAAACAACTGAGACAAAGTCAGCTCTATCTAAGGTCAGCTATAGTCTTAGAAGCCAGGTGTGAGGCCTTTACACTCCCGGGGGCAAGGACTTTCTCAAGTCGTGGTTCTAATTAGGGAGCTCCACTCTAGCTAACCTTCTCATGAAGAATGCAATGCTGTAAAACCATAGCCCAATCTACTTCCTAAACCATTGTAAATTCCTGTATATGGGAGTGACTTGGCTTTTATTCTAAGTGATAGTGTGTGTGTGGGGGGGGGGCTATTTTACTAATAAGTAATGTAGTCTGCCATACATAACTATAATAAGAATTCTAAACTTACTTTGCTAAGCTTGCCCTGAGATTTCTAACGCTATATAGTAGATAGTAATGCCTGATTTCTTTCACTATCTCTCTTACAATACTAGAGGCAATTATGAATGTTACTGAATAGGCAACATTCTTACTGAATTCCAAGCCCATGGTCAGCTCAAGGACTACTAGGGCACTGGTGAAGGCCAGGAAGCAAAGTTCAATTTTGCTTAGGTATTTGACAAGTCATTGCTTGGAGATTCCTATAATAAAACAATACTGAAAGAAAGCAGACAGACCCATACTCTGACTGATGCAAGGACAAAATTGGAGCATACATGCTATGGGATGCCACAGTTCCAGGAGACTAAGTTTCTGTGAACTTTTCGCCTCAGGACTGCATCCAGGCTTTTGACCTGTCATGCATGTCACTACTGGAGTGGATGTAGCAAGAGATGATTTAAAGTGTCAGGGGATGTGCCTAAGTTCTATGCAAATATTGAGCCATCTTACACGAAGACCTGAGCACACATGTATTTTGGTGTCTGTGGAAAGTCAAGTCTCTAAGAACACTGAGAAATGACTGTTTGGAGGAAGGAGCTCTCTAGAGGTGGCATGAGGTCACATGGGTGGGTCCTAGTTCAGTCTGACTAAGTCATTATAAGAAGAGGGAGACATGTCAGAGTCGAATGCCCACAAAGGAGAGGCCAGCTGAGGACACAGAGGATGGTGAGGAAACACATTTCTGACCTGGAGGCCACCCAGTCTTTAACAGCAAATTGAATACAAGAAGAATTAGGGATTTGTCACGATGGAAGCCTCTGTCTATGCGCACCACCATTACCATGCAGTTGGTTTAGAGGGACATCACTGTACAGTAAACAGGTCCCTAGTAAGGCACTTGACAGTGAGAACAATCAGCTGAGGAAAGGGCTTTCCTGAGAGTAAGAGGGAAACCAACTGCCATTAGTGACAAACTGAGCTCAAGGCTAGCTTGAGCTACAAGGTGAGTCACTCACAAAAATCCAAAAGCCAGGAGTGTAGCTTGGTATAGAGTATTTATCAGGCATGCTTATGCCTTTACTCTAATAACACAAGTGCATACACGTGCATATGTACACGTGTACACACACACACCTACACACCTACCTAAAAATAAAAGCAACCACTACCAACAACAAACTTGCCTAACCCTGAATGTGAGTCATCTTCCCTGTAAGGTTTCACTAAGGCTCCTACCAACAGAGGCTGTATAGAGTGAGTAAGGCAAATAAATTACATTTGCGTTTTAAAGTTATTTGAAAGATAATTTCCATAGAAACCTGAAGAAATTTGTGCCAGTGTTGCCCCCAATTCTTTTCATATACAACTCGTCGCAAGAATTCCAGGTATGGGTTAAATGCCCAAGGCTATTTTCTTACTTGCTTGAATGAACTTAAGATAAATGGGCAGAGATAAAAATGGAGTTTACAGAAACCCTTAAGGGTGAGTTTGGGAGAAGAAATGAGCTTTCCTCCCAGCAAGTAGTAGGTCAACCATCTAATTAGAAAGTTGTACACGGAGACAAAGAACTTGCTATGTTATCCCAGCTGGCCGAAAACTACCCACCTGCTTTCATCTTTCCCAAGCAAGGACTACAGACTTGGAGCACTACAGACATGGAGCACTACAGACGTGGAGCACTACAGACTTGGAGCACTGCTGGAAATTCAGAAAGTTCTGTATGTAGGTTGTTTTCTGGAGACCTGGGGCCCCAGAGAAAGGAAGTGAGCTGGAGAAGTGCCGTGTTGGTTATGCTGGCTGGAGAAAGTCTCAACTGAAACTGGACAAGGAACTTGGAGTCTGACAAAATGTGACAGTGGTATCCTGGGCCAGAAGAAAAAGAGGGTACAGTTGACACAGCAGGGTGACTCAGGACCTGAAAACTCAGAAGTGGAACTATGAACGTCTAGAGCCCAGACCTCTGGAGCATCAGTGTGCAGCTCACAGCTGAGCATTCTCGCCTCGTGGCCCAGGTTCCTATACCTGCTACATCCTGTACTTGTAATATCCGCTCAGGCAGGGAAATGACCATTACTAGGAGAAGTCAGGACCAAAGTGGGGGAACTCTGGGTTCCCTGGGGTGGCTGGGTGGAAACTTACCCAGTATTTTCTTACCCGAAGCTTACAGTATTTTTTCAGATTAAAAAAAAAAAAAGATGGGGGGAGGGATAAAGATTAGATTTAATGCTGTTGAATGTGATAACTTGCTCAAGTCCGGAGTGTATTCCTTTGTGTCACCATGCTTCTTCCAAATGAGAAGGAACTTACATTATATACCCTTGGTTCATTGGCTCTTTGCTCTTACAATAATGCAGAATGTTTGCTAATAAATCAAGTTATGGTCACCACCTTTCTACTCTTGTGGCTCATGTGCTACAGTGAGACTATGCATGCATCTCTGTGTTGTTCTATGACATCATTTGTGGCTAGTATTTATATAATGGATGCAGTAAATTATTTCTGAGTTCAAGTGGCTTGGCTCTATGAATGCCACTTTTCTTAATGTATAGGTCCAGAACAAAGTACATGAATCTTCTAACAGGTTTGAATCTGAAATAAAGAATAAAGGGCTTTTAAGGAGCCCTGTTTGCTTGAATTCTTCTATATTATCTAGTAGATCTGACAACGTGAGAGCGAACCTGCCCCAAAAGCAAAACAAAACATGTTTATTTAACATCTTTGCTACTTTAAATAATTTTAATCTACCTTGTATGAAGATATTTTAACTCTTATTTTCTTACCAGAGATTAGGGAAAGACTTAAGGTTACTGACTGAGGAAAGAGGGCCCTGGGTGGGATTTGGTACAGTTATGACAGCAGCTCCCTGGAAGCCTGTGTGTTTCCAGTGTCAGGGAGTTAGCACCTGTCTACTACTGCCTTCCAGAGACGACCACTGGCAGTAAAGCAACTGCAGTTGTGACAAGGGACATCTCTCCGTGTTGGTCATCTTTCCTTTATTTCTGTTGAGGAACATATTTCCTCAGGAAGAAAAAAAAATTGTTTTTTGAACAGACTTAAGACAAGCAGGCTCTAACAGTTTGCCACACCCCCACATCAGTGTTTTCACAGCTGAGTGGTTCCCAGCCTCAAGCTTCTTTTCATAGAGGAAACTGTTGTGATAATAAAGAAACCTGATGTGGGGTGTGTGGGGGCAGTTCTGAGCCCCATGTTTTAGTCTTGTGTAACCTTTTTTAGAAGTTGCTCAACCCTCTAAGCTTCCGTTTCCAAACTGTATGTCACACAGGGCAGGGTAATCTCACGACAGAGGAAGCAGAACGACTCAGGCTTTGAACAGGAAGAGGACCACAGAAGCATTTTGAGGCAGCACCAGTAGATAGGAGCCAGGTGTGGTGCACACACCTTTAGCCCTAGCATTTGGGAGGCAGACGCAGACGAATCTTTTGAGTTCCAGGCTACCCTGGTCTACAGAATGAGTTCCAGGACAGCCAGGTCTAGAAAGAAAGAAAGAAAGAGAGAGAGAGAGAGAGAGGGAGAGAGAGAGAGAGAGAAGAAATAAAGAATAGAAATAATGATGTAGGCATACTACATGGTTCTTAGAAGACAGAACTTCTCAAGTCCAACAAGGTGTAAGTCCCCTTGCTTTGGTGTGTAGGCTGCTACTTGGTGGCAGATGGAATATGTCCCTGGAATGTTTGAGTGGAGTTGGCTGTGAGCTGCTTTATAGTGCTTGCCCAAGACCGGCCTCAGAGTCTGGAAGACACAATGCCTGCTGCTCATCCACTTAGCACATGGATCTGGCAGCATGATTGTCATCCCTCACCATTCTCACAGAGAAGAGAATTACGTCAATGTAATTGAGATAAAGCTGTGTCATGATTAAGGACCTTGTAGCAATCTGCCTTTCCTCGGACGTCGTGACACTCTGTCTTGCTATGGCCCTGTAACATAAATTCTAATTCAAGGCTTTTTCTTTTTCTTTCACTGAACATTCAGTTTCTTTAAGAGTGTAATTGGTTTACAAGACTTTTGAGAAATACGTTTGTTTCAATCTTTAGATTGTAACTGCAGTCTTGCACGCTGAAAATGTGCGGTGACTCACTAGCAGGTCAGCTTCCCTGACAGGTTGCTGCCAGCTATGTGTTAGTGGGAGAGACGCCCTGACATCATCCCTGAACTGCTTTCTCTTTCATATTCTTGTGTTCTTGCAGCTGTGAGCCAGAGGGTGGGTGAGGCTGAGAAAGAAGCAGGCTTTAGAAATGTCAGACATCCTCCTGGAGCTGCTCTGTGTCTCCGAGAAGGCTGCTAACATCGCCAGGGCGTGCAGGCAGCAGGAGACCCTCTTCCAGCTGCTCATTGAGGAGAAGAAAGGTGCAGAGAAGAACAAGAAGTTTGCTGCAGATTTCAAGACCCTGGCGGATGTGCTGGTGCAGGAAGTTATAAAACAGAACATGGAAAACAAGGTAAGAGGTCAGGCCACGGTGGCTGCAGGACACCTGCCTCCGTGCTTCCTCTGGTTCCCTCAGAATAAACAGCAGGCCTTTTACTGACTCTTATGTTCTCTTAGGTCCAAACAAACACCTTGCAGCCTTGCCTTATTTTTATTACAGTATTAAAATGGTCTTTGCAGGAAATCATTGAAGTATAGAAAAGCAAACAGGATGAGAGTGCTCAGATTCCTAACCTGAGTATATGGTATTGACCCTCTTACTTATTGATGGGTTTCTTGTTAATAAATAATATATGCTCTCTGCACCAGAGCACACTGAGCTACATGCTCCCGAGGGCCACTGACGCTTCCTTCTGTGTGTCCACGCTCTGACCCACTTATTTCAGAGCAGTGTTTGGCTTCTCAGCTAAACCATTTATCTAATGTTTTGCTTTGGTTATGGGCTTGGAATTAGGCGAACTCTCCCTTTATTCTACTATAAAAATATGGTCATGACAAACACTGATTGTGATTCTATGTGTGGAAATGGCTAGAAAAAGCCAGGCTTCTTGAGTCGTAGCAGTAACACCAGCAAGCAGTGCTCACTGAGGCTGCATGGACTTGACTTTGTTACCCCTATAAGAATTCTGTAAGGTTAGAGCCATTGTTCTACTGGGATGAAGCTGTCACAGAGAGCTGGAGTAAGTTGCCTGAATTGACGCTGCCCAGCATGACAGCTTGAGTTCTTCAACATAGGAAATGGTTTCTAAGTCTGTGTCACTGGGCATTCTGTCGTCTTTTATATAACTCGCCCCACCTTCTTTTTTTTTTTTTTAAATTTGGGAGGATGGAACTTTATGATAGAAAATAATATAAAACACTTCAATATCTTTATTGAACTTTTTAAACCTGAGGACTACTGTAGAATTCAGTAAAATCTTGACCACCAGTGTGAGAAGAGAATACATGAATTATACAAAATCTCCATAGACTATATATTTTTTCATGCCCTTTACTACCTGGCTTTGGTGAGCTAAATGAAGGAAGCTTGTTTTCTGTTGTTACCAGTGGAGACCCTTGGATACAAAGGCGGGTTGGGCAACTGGACTGGATATATGTCAACATTTTATGGGTTGATATGTGCCTCTAAACAATAGAACAAGCCCAGGCAATTGTTCATGAAGTAATGCCAGAATTTATTAAACAAATACTTTCCATTTGAGCTGCTTTAGATACTTCTATTTCAGGCCCCCTCTGTCTGCATTCCTCTGAATAGCTCTGTAAGCAGGTGTGGGGGCTGGGGAACTGACAGATTGCCAGCTCTTGTAGGCCTGTTCTCTTCTGCAAAAGAGAAAAAAGAGTAGCAGGCGGTGTGGCCATTGGTGGTTTGACCCTCTGGGATGGGCAAGTTTAAGGCTGTCAAGCAACTCCTTCCCCAAACCAGCAACATCTCAGTCAGCAGTATTTGGGGGCGGGGGTGGGGTGGGGGGAGTCTTCTCAGGGTCAGGAATGAACTGTGTTTATCTGAGCATGACACAGAGATGAGACAAAAGCCTCATTTGGTCCCCTGTTCACTCTGTGTTGATGCTTAGGTCACAGGTTACTACAGTATTTCTCTTCTTTTTTCTTCTTGTTCTCTTTTCTGTCATCTTCTAGCCTGAAAGGTAATGACATTCCTGACAGGTGCAGAGATGCAACTGAAAATGGAAATAAAACCTAAGACCTAATAATTCCAATAATAATAATTCTAATTAATATTAATATAATTCTAAAACCTAATAATTCCAGCCTCTTCTCTCCATCTTTAGATTATTTTAGGAACTGGAGAGATGGCTTAGTGGTTAAGAGCACTGGCTGCTCTTCCAGAGAACCCGAGTTAGATTCTAAGCACCCACGTGACATTATTATAATCATCTAATGGGATCCAATGCCCTCTTCTGGTGTGACATACATGCAGACAAAGTACCCAAAGGACATCAGGAAGCCAGGACTCAGCCGCTTTCCTGGCAAAGGAGCAGAAAAATATTAGAAAACTAAACACAGAATCAAGCTGACTTAGTTCCATGTTCAAGTTGACTTCTGCAATGGGTGTTTTTGAGTTTCAGATCTAACTCTGCTTATGGAACTAACTCTCTTAGGACCTGATTGTGGAGGGGTGGGGGGCTTTGATGTTATTTATTTTTTGTTTTTGTTTTTGTCAAACTCTGACTCATTCAGTTTCCAGGCTTGGGGAAAAAAGTTTTTGGAGAAGAATCCAATGAGTTTACAAATGATTTGGGTAAGTATAAGAATCTTACTGTGTTATGTAGTAATTATCATATTATTCCAATCTCTAACTCAGACCATAACATAAGTTAATGCTAGGAAGCTTTTGGGACAAAGAGCATAACATGCTTAAGTACGGAGCTTTATTTAGACTCTACCTCAGAATACCATGACATTTAAGTTAGAGAGAAGCAAGGTGGTTTCTTGGAATAATTCAGCAACCCATGAATCATTCTAAATTTAAATGTGTAGCATCTTAGTAAGTGTGACTTAGCCTTTAGGAAAATTCTATAGCCTTTTGACAATCTAATGTGTCCATTGGTGCCCCAGAAAGATGTTCATCTACATGATTGAGAAGATATTGTCTGGGTGGAATTTAAGTCCATTTGGGGTCCCCTGGACTCTACAGCTCTTGACTGAGTGTAGCAGATACCTCAGTCCTGGATTAATGCATGGTGTTGCTCCAGTCGCCCCTGCACTTCATCTCAGAACCTTGGTAAATGTACTTGGCTTTACCAGAAGGTTCCTTTCATACAAGTTTTTAATTTTATTTTTCTGTTGTTCTGTTTGATGTGACCCCCCTGCTGTGTTTTCCAGGCTTGTAGCAGAGACTGCAGGCATGAACTGCCCACTTGGCTTCTAGCAAGTTTTTAGTATACATTTCTATGACTCTCAGAAGACAGAAATCTTATTTAAACTTCTAAAAGTTACAAATAAGTATTGTGATTAATTCAAAATACATTTAATTTGCAATCCTACATCTGACTATAAACAGTTAAATGCTTCATTTGTCTAGAACTAAAGAGGCAAAAAACATTCCATTTTCATTTTCCTGTTTGTAAAAGGACAGAGAAACTGGGAGAGAGGGCTGAGTCTGTGGTGCCTGCTGGCACTACAGTGGGGCTTCCCGCTAAGTGTGATGGAGACAGCTGGCCAAGCTCAAGCATATGATATACTCATTTGACTGGCCCATGATTTTCAGTAAGCTGGAAGCACCACTAAGTGTGTGGCAGTTAGCTCCCCATTTTAACAGCCTAACAAAACACAAATGTAAGTATATTTCAGTGACTGATAGCTCAGTCACTGCTGTGGGCTGGAGAGGCAGCTTTGTGGTTGATCCCTGCTCGGCATTCCTGAAGAGCCTGCTCTCAAACCCCAGCACCCCCAAAACAGGCAAAACATGAGGAGTTATTACTGTGATCAATTGATTCCCACTGAGCCCTAAGCTGTGCTGAGCCTATCAGATCTTAGACTTTCCTGAAAGTTCAGTACATCCAGGTGGTGCCTGGAGCATTTCCAAAGAGCTCGCAGGTGCTGCTGGTTGGAGCTGTTGGGGTAGGTGGGAGTGTGGATCTGTAACCCCTTTCCCACCTTTTCTTTAAGAGGTCTCACTAGGTAGCACAGCCTGCCTTGAACACAAGCAAGCCTTCCTCTGAGTACTGGGATTACAGGAGTGTCCAACCATATTCAACTCAGCTGTCACTTTTCACTATTAAATCTGGTATACCTTTTACTTCTGTGGAGACAGGGTCTTGTGTGGCCCAAACTGACTTTCTAATTTCTGTGTCACCAAGGCTGGATCTAAAATCCTAATCTTCTGACATCCACCTACAACGTGCTGGGGTTTTAGGTATTGCTACCATGTCCAGCTAACTTTACCTATTTTCCCAGCCTCCTCTTTCTTTTCTCCCAGGAGGTTGGCAACCAGACTCATCAGGGGCCCAAAGTGCATATTTTAAGAGCTGCCAATGCAGGGCCTCTTTTCTCTGTTTCCATTGGAGAGGTGGCCAGCTAACACCTGGCTTCCAGCTGCCGTCACAGAGGGGAGTTTTTGTGTCATTTTGATCCACTAAGTTTTATTGCATTCAAAATTACTATGTTTCATCTGATATTACGGAACATAAGCAATATTTTTGTTACAAGCAGTATTACAGAAGGAAGTAGAAGCATTTCTGTATGTGGATACAATCTACCTGTTCTTTTCAGTAGCATTCTGAAATGGGCAAAGCAACCTACACGCTTGAAAAGTCACATCAAAGCTAAGTAACAGAGCAATCATCAAAGGCTGAAGAAAGCCACGTGGTCTGTGCTGCCCCTTAAATAGAATGCAGAACTTTGTCCATGTAGACATTTCTCTGGGCAGCAGGCTTAGTCCTGGAACCTAGCCTCTCTGCGGAGTTGAAGAGTGTGGTGCCACTAGCACCCACAGCTTTGTAAAGTATGGCTGGTGATCTGGCAGTTGGCAAGGTTTCAGAACCATTGCTGTGGCACCTAACTGATGAGTTCAGCTCAGCTGCCCAACCCTCTCCGTGCTCGATGCCGCCTGCTGTTCCTTCTCCCAGACTGCCTGGGAAGCAGTGGCTCCAGTTTGTCTTTATTCCAGGGGAAAAGATCACAGTGGAGCTGCAGTCCACGGAGGAGGAGACGGCAGAGCTTCTCAGCAAGGTCCTTAACGGCAACATGCCGGCATCGGAAGCGCTGGCTCAGGTGGTTCATGAGGACGTGGACTTAACTGATCCCACGCTGGAGTCCCTGGACATCAGCATCCCTCACGAGAGTCTTGGGATTTGGGTGGATCCCATTGGTAAGTGTAGAGCCGCTCCATGTGCGTTTCCTCATTCGTTCTAGCCCATAGTGTTCTTCTTAGGGGGTCAAGGCAGCTCTAAGAAATAGAGACTGTCAGAACACCAGATCTCCTGGAAGAATTTTAGTTTTGGTTTTGTTTTTTATTATTTCATACATGTATACAGTGAAATGTCTTCATACCCCCAACACTTCCTAGACCTCCCCAACATGTTCCCCTCCTAATATCATGTCTTTATTTTTATTTTAGAAACTCACTAAGTCTAATTACTGCTGCCCAACTAGGTACCTAAGTGTGGGGATATCCACTGTCATGTGGGAGCAACCCTTCCCCAAAAAAATACTTTTCCCCCATCTAGTAGCCAGCTGCCAACAGCTCCTCATGAGCCCCTCCCATGTGCTGGAAATTTGGCTAGCTTCATCCCATGAGCACTTACATCAGTGGTCACTGCTGCCGTGAGGTTATGGGTGCCTTAGTCATGCCATGGCTAAGAGAAGTTGCTTTATTTCTTTTCTTTATTTTTATTTTACGTGTATGAAAAATGGCCAAAAATACTCATATACTATGTGTGTGCAATGACTGTGGAGGCCAGAAGAGGGCATCAGATACCCTGGGACTGGAGTTACACATAGTTGTGAGCCATACACACACACACACACACACACACACACACACACACACACACGCACACACACACACACACATACACAGTGTGAACTGACTAATCTGTAAATGACTTCAGACTGGCCAATCAGTGAGACTGTGAATGGCAGCAGTGTGATTCAGCTTTCTGCCATACGTGAGTACAGGGTAGATCTTCAGATTTCAAAACACTAAACCCAAACCTGACTTTAAATCATTGGCCACTCATTCAGTTAGGCAACAGTCAAAACTCAAGGACAAGCCAAACAGCTAAACGTGTCTTGGACGACTTGTAAGCCAATATAAACCTTATTAAATTCTTGTCCTTTTATGGTAGAATTGTAATTATAATGTGTTGCTTTTTAAATGTAGCCCCTTTCCTCAATGGCACTATCAAGGTCCTAGGAGCAAAGTCTCCTCACTTTGCTATCTCTCTGGTAAATTCTGCTTCACACATTGGAAGTCCTCATTATACTGAGCCAGACAACTGTGTTAGCACCTATCCTGCATGCGAATTGACACAACACAGTATAACAACAGATAGCTGCATAACCTTCAGCCAGCATATTCTATATGAACACTAAGAATTTTCCCCCAAATCTCTGGTCATGAAAGGGTAAATTGCTATCTATTATAATTCTGAGGGACGGTGATTTTCTGTATCCTACTTCTACCCTGGAGAGATGTTTGTTGGTTTGCTGGGTCATTGGCCAGACACATCTTTCACTGTGTGCTAGTTCATGGGATGGCAAAGTACCAATAGAATGAATAAATACTACAAAGCAGATTTATTTGATTGGTAGGGACTGAGTAGTCCAGCAATGGCTGTCATACTCTGGAGAGGCTGGTAGCTGCTCAGTCTACAATGCTGGATACCTCAATAGTCCAACTCTGACACTAAGAGTCTGGAGAATTCCCAGAAACCACTGGACTTTAGACCCTGATGGCAGCCCAGAGAAGCTTAGATTCTGACCTTAGTGAAGGATGCCACCACCACCACCAGCAGCAGCAGCAGCAGCAGCAGCAGCAAGGAGGAAGGCAGACAGGCAAAACCAGCCCTGTTTTTCCTTAGACCTCTTTACAGCTAGGCTACTGGCAGGTGCCACTCCCTCTGTGGGAAGATTGTACCCACCTTCAAATAATGATTCCAGCTAATATCTCCACAGACACATGCCTCTTAGTTGATCCCAGATCTAGTCAACTTGACAACCAAGATCAGCCCTCACAAGCACTGTTAACTTCTTCTCTGCTATGCTGACTTCATTATCCCCTTTCTTGCATCTTGGGGAGGCAAATGATAACAACAATAATAGGCCATCTCAGGTCTGATGAACTCCTAGAAGGCTCCTGTTCACAGGGCACATCTGGGTCAGACTTGTAGACTCATTCCTTTCCCACCTCACTGGAAGCTCACTGATTCCGTCAGACTGGCTGTCCAGCAAACCCCGGGGGTCCTTTTGCCTCTGCATCCTCCACACTGGGATTTTTAAGAGTGATGTACTTTGCCCCGCATCTTACACAGGTGCTGCAAATCCAAACTTAAGTCCTCACACTGCTAAAGCAAGCACTTTATCCACTGAGTCACCTCCCCAGCCCTGACTGCCCTTGAGGAATTGTGATGTGCAAGGTGCTATGCTAGGTCCCATAGGATTGTAACCGTGTCCTCAGCTTCAAGAGGCAGAGGGATAAAGATCTCCAGTTAAAGACTAGCCTGTGCTCCCTAGAAATCCTACTTCAACCCAATTAAGACAATTTTTAAAGTCCTCATACACTCAGAGTGAAGCATACTGCAGCACAAGCAACTTAAGCATGAGTGTTCAAATGTTTCAGTGCAGGCAGTGCCCAGAGGTGAGATCTGATTGGTTACTAAATTAGAAGGGAACTTACACAGGGCAAAGCTCCTAGAGAGTCGCCACTACTTCTAAACAAACTGTCCATTTGCTTCTTCTTTTTTTTTTTTTCCAGATTCAACCTATCAGTATATTAAAGGTTCTGCCAATGTTAAATCCAACCAAGGAATTTTCCCCAGCGGACTTCAGTGTGTAACCATTTTAATTGGCGTGTATGACCTACAGACAGGCCTGCCCCTAATGGGAGTCATCAATCAGCCTTTTGCGTCCCAAAACCTAACTACTTTAAGGTAAAAATAAAAAAATGGACGTTTTCAGTCTTGATCATCTAGCCTTTGCTTTGCTTTCAGTCTTGATCATCAAGCTTTGCTTGTTAGGGTTGTCGCTGTACATGGCATTCCCATGCGTGGATTCTGTGGGGTGTGCCCACTGTGAGTCCACAGGGCTGGATTAAAAAATGCCTTCTATCTTCAGTCCCAGAGTTGGCATAGTTTTATTAGGGTTTAAGTACACACTGATACTCTAAGAGAAATTAATACTGCCTTGGAGAAATCATAGCTTTGCATCTGAGATACAGCAATTCTATTCCTGTTTCTAGAATTCACTCAAAACCACACAAACAGATTAATGCTACACAGTGTCTTCAGATACACAGAGACAGGGTAGATACCACCGCTGTGTTGCCAGATGAATTTCTGTGTTAGGATAGAAGAATTACAGAACAACCTGTGCAGAATGTTCAGTGGGATGATTGGCAGACATGGCCAGGATCAACTCCATCTCCTTCTAAATACTGCCAGGGTCAGCTTTCTTCCTCCTGATAGCTCCCTGCCTTACCATTGATTCCATCACAGCCTGGAGAATGGCCAGGAGGCTCTGTGCCGAAGCACCGACTCCAGAGCACAGCGAGTTTGAACAGAGGCGGTATCTTTTGCTCTCCATTAGAAAAAACTTGCAGTCTCTGTCACATAGGACTGTCTGCTCTAATGAATCTTCAGCTTACTTCAGAGAAAGATGGAGCTAAAGTTTAAGCCTCTGGAGTTTATTCTGGTTTTCTTCAGACCAAGTATGTTTTGGTAGTTTTTTAAAAGGTCATTAAAACTGGGCATGGAGATACACACCTGTAAGCCCAGCACTCCAGAGACTGATACTCCAGAGTCAGGACTTCAGTGGGTCACAGATTCAGGGAAGAGACCCTGGCTTTGAATGCAGCTTCCACCACTTAAGGATCCTGGTGGCCTTAGCAAGTGATTTCCTTTCCCCGCCCCTAGCCTCTCATCTGTAGATTGAGTACCTGACTCAGAGGAGAAATAGATTAAACAAAGTTGCTATCTATTGTTGCCAAAAATAACAACGTGAGTCCATTCTTCGAGTCAAAAGCCAAAGTGATTCAGAATAAAAACGAATAAGCCAATGACGGGAGGCCTGCAAGGGAAACTGAGGGACTTATAAGACTCAGATGTTCATCTCTTTCTCTCGGAGACTTTAAATGACAGAAGCAGTACTGAGCTTTGCCATTGTTGTTAGAGGCCAGAAACCGCATCCGTACTTTACTGCTATCCCAGCTAGATATGAGAGTGCTCTAAAATGTTAGTGCCCCTCTCTCACTATCACAGGCCGCTCTGTGCTTACACGGCACTCTTAGAGTTAATTAGTAGCTCGAAGTTCGTTTATAGGCTCAGGAGCATTAAAACTCATTTTGCTTTGAGGCATTTGAGTAAAACAAACATGCTAATCAGCACCTAACCTGTTTCCTGCAGGTGGAAGGGACAGTGCTACTGGGGCCTTTCGTACATGGGGACCAACATCCATTCCCTGCAGCTCGCCATCTCTAAAAGCGACAGTGAAACCCAGACTGAAAACTCGGACAGAGAGTTCTCCAGCCCCTTTTCTGCAGTCATCAGTACCAGCGAAAAAGACACCATCAAAGCTGCTCTTTCGCGCGTGTGCGGAGGTAGCGTCTTCCCCGCGGCAGGGGCTGGCTACAAGAGCCTCTGTGTAATCCAGGGCTTGGCTGACATTTACATCTTCTCAGAGGACACCACGTACAAGTGGGACTCCTGTGCCGCCCACGCCATTCTGAGGGCCATGGGTGGGGGCATTGTAGACATGAAAGAGTGCTTAGAGAGAAGTCCAGACACGGGGTTGGATTTGCCACAGCTGCTGTATCATGTGGAAAATAAAGGTGCTTCTGGGGTGGAACTCTGGGCCAACAAGGGAGGGCTGATAGCTTACAGGTCCAGGAATCGGCTGGACACCTTCCTGAGCCGCCTCATCCAAAACCTCGGGCCTGTAAAGACACAAGCATAAGACTCATCTCAGGGCCCTTCAGCCGAACTGCATCTTTTCCTGTTATCTCTTGAAGATAGTTTTGTCCCACTGGTTAAAATTCACCTTCCTGTTTTGAGGAACATTTTCTCATTATGTGTTCATGATGTGAATTTTAGTAAATTAGTGGCATTTGTGTCACAGTTAAGTTGGTATATGACATCGTTATATGAACATTGTGCTGTTATTGTTGCTTGGAACCCTTCAATAAAATACCAAGGGAGGAGCAAAACTGTACAGTTCAAGTGGAATGACTAAATGACCCAGCTGTTTGGATCCAGGCAGCTTGGGTATCCATGGGGTTAGCCTGAGGCAGAAGATTTAGAATATTATAGCTAAGTTTATGTACTTTCTTTCTCTTCTTTTCTTTTTCTTTTTTTGATTTTTCGAGACAGGGTTTCTCTGTATAGTCCTGGCTGTCCTGGAACTCACTCTGTAGATCAAGCTGGCCTCGAACTCAGAATTCCTCCTGCCTCTGCCTCCCGAGTGCTGGGATTAAAGGTGTGTGCCACTACGCCCGGCTAGTTTATGTACTTCCAATACTTGTGTTTCTTATTTTAAAAAAAGAAGGCTGATAACTGAGGGTTTCTACTCACTGAAGCAGGGTGGGAATTAGAAATCAGGAAACAAAACGGCAAAGACATACAGAGACTGGAGAAAGAGAAGACAGAGCATGTAATAATAGGTGGTAGGTAGGTAGGTAGGTAGGTAGGTAGGTAGAAAGAAAGAAAGAAGGAAAGAAAAGGAAGGAAGGAAGGAAGGAAGGAAGGAAGAAAGGAAAGAAAGAAAGAAAGAAAGAAAGAAAGAAAGAAAGAAAGAAAGAAAGAAAGAAAGAAAGAAAGAAAGAAAGAAAGAGAAAGACATAGACCGGTGATAGTTGGTAGAACATACATACATACATACATACATACATACATACATACATACATATACAGGCAGGTGATAGTAGATAGATCTCGTATATACATACTACATGCATACATACATACATACATACATACATAGGCAGGTGACAGATGGAAAAGCATAGGTAAAGCAGAAGGGGGTGTAACAAAGAGCTCCCTGTATGTTTTGCATGTTTACTACTCTCCACTACAATAGCAATACAACCTTCTGTTTGCCATACTAACTTCTCTTAGAGCTGTGCATAGACCACATGTGCTGTGCTCTTTAGAAGCTCAGGTAACCCAGGGAGTGTCAACTGGAGGGATTGTTTGATCCCTCTGTGCTCTGGGTACTAATGGCTGTTTCTGTAGCATCCTCACGGTCACCGATTACTGGTAATAAGTCAACCATATTTATTTCATCTCTTATTCTTCAACTCAAGAAATGAATTGACAAGTAATTTATGCATATTATGTTGTACATGTATGATGCTTTGAAGTATGCATGCTACATTGAGCTAAAAAGGGTGAGCTATTATCTCACCTTCTGTGGTGAGGACATTTACAAGCCATTGCTAGGATTCATGCAGTACATGCCCCACTGTTAGCTATAGTCACCACATTGGACAGTAGACCTCTTGAAGTTTTTTTCTAACTGAAATCCTGTTTTCTTTTATCAATATCTTGCTAACTCCCTCCTATATGGGGACTTTTCTCAGACGTGCCAGTGATTTAAATAATGACATAGGCACTTTTTAATATTCTAAAGCTTAGGCCTTTCAGTTACTCTAACCCTCCTAATCCTGGCACTATGTCCTATCACGTGACCATCTCTACCTGTCTGTTCTGCTCTCTGATCCAATGTTCAGCTCATCTGGCTGAATCTCCTGCCTCTGAATCTTCTCCCAGCATCCCTCTCTCTGCCCAAAAGATCTCCCCTCCACTTCCTGCCCAGCTATTGGCCATCAGATCTTTATTACAACCAGTCAGATACAACTCACCTTAGGCAGGTGAGGAAGAGTGAATATTTACAAACTATGGGACCCATGATGGGCCATAGAAATAACAATGCTAAGATCCTGCCAGGCTTTAGCTCTCTGCCCCTACAGAATTAACAATTGACACTGCAGAGACACTCCTTCACACAGTGTTACCCTTTCTCCCTCCTGAGTTCTCTAGAGCAGTGAGAATCTAGCTCTATAATGGCAAAGCCATCCTTACTCAGTCATCCTTGTAGGACCAGTAACATACACCAATGGGCACTTAGGTGATGCCATAGTCCTGGCTGCTGTACTCACTCCTGTGATAAGCATGGAACAGCTGCTTCTTTCACATGAGTCAGCCATCATTGTTAGAACTTAGTGTCATGCAGCAGATCCATTAGTGATGCAGGCAGAGCTTTAAAAGTCTACGCTGGGCTCTGGGACTGAAGTCTTGCAAGTTGTGTATTTCTGTTACTATTCTTTTTTATTTGAAACAGGGTTTCACTGTGTAGCTTTGACTGTCCTGGAACCTGCTCTGCACACCAGGCTGGCCTCGATCTCAGAGATCCTGAGTACTGGGATTAAATGTGTGTGCCAACATGGCCCAGCTCTGTTACTAATTTTAAAGGTTGATTTGAAGATAAGTTCATTCTTCACGAAACACATAAGAAATTAGAACTTAAGAACTTGCTCCCATATGCACTGGCATGAAGAAATTGCATGTTATTTTTTTAAGAGCAAGTAATGTTAGTATGAACATCTTAAGAGTATATAGTCAATAACATACAGTAAAAGCAGACACTTTCCAAGGGATTTGAATGGGCAGTTCCCTAGTTAAAAAGAGAGGAAAAAACCCAAAGAGAAGCGAGAGACGATACATTTTAGATATAACCAGCCCTTTATCTGTACCTTTCATAACCACAAACTTAAGTAATGTTAGATGGAAAATGCTTTTTAGTTTAAATTGTACTGAATATGTAAGAAGTTTTCATGTCGATGTTTTCCAGATACTGTGGTTGAACATCTATTATACATACGTGTACACACATACACACACACATGCACATACATGCACACTTACATGCATACAATTTACATTGAATTTAGGTTTTATAGGTGATCTGAATTCTGGTGCATACAGGAGAAAGTTAAGTAGGTTATATGCAAACATTCTGTCATTTTATACAAGGAACTTGAGCTTGTGAGAACTTGAGTCTCTGGGGTGGTTGCTTTCTAAAGTCGTTTGCAGGAAGTCTGGGGCAAGATTATTTGACATTCTTGTCATTTTCTTCTATTTCTACAACTGTTTTATATTCAATATTTTTATAAGAATCCCATTATCATTACCTACAGAAGCCTTCAATTCTTTGTTTTCAAACTCAAGTTTCATTATTTTCTGTTATGTTTAATCTATGAACTCTCTGTGTGTGTGTGTGTGTGTGTGTGTGTGTGTGTGTGTGTGTGTATTACCTGACTTTGCAGGAAGTACAGGAATACAACTTCCAAAAATTATAGAAATGACAGATGGCTGATTGCCTGGACAGTCCCCAGTATTCTCTATAGTGTTGGAGCATCTCTCTTCAGCCTTCTGACCCAGAATGTTTTACAGACCTTTTATGAAGCAAGAATTTTGAAGGACTTGCTTACTCTGTCTTGGTAGAGCTTGGCAGTTGACTTCCTGCATTCGTTGTCCTTTCTGGACAGCATTCTGTCTGCAGATAAAGTTAGAGCATTTTCTTTGTCCAGCAGCTAATTTGCCACATTAAATTTAATGCTTATCATCTTTTTGAAGTGGAATGGGGATAACTGTCAGGAACAGACCTGTCTCATAGTCAAAAAAATCATAAATTAATAAAATTATATTTAAATGCTATATTCTGTAAGTCTCTGAGATTTTTGAAGAACAATTATTTATTTATACTATATGTGAATTGTCAAACATAGTTTATCCTTAGCTATCTACTTTTTGAATAACCTTGAATACATCTTATTATAATTATCTAAACTAGTATCTAATATAACCATGAGTTTGACTATCTGACTATTGATTTTATTTAACTATCCCTAATAGTTCATAATTTGTATTATTATCATCTAATATATTGTAATAACAATTTTCAAAAGGACTAGAACTTTATATTGTAACTTTAAAAATTATATGAGTATGATACCTCAAATAAATGTTAAACACATATATTATATGTATAAAAATAATTTAAATTTGTATAAATATACAATAACCTATACCAATGTATCAAAAATAACTTTATTTCTGTATCAATACACAAAAATTCTGTACCAGTGTAACAAAATATGACCTTGATTTTACATCAATATATAAAGATTTTACCAATGTAAGATTATGGGTATAAAATATTTTTTGGTTTAAGAGTAGATTCAATAATCCACCTCTACTTGTATAATGCCTTATAATATTTCTATATCCTTTTTCTTTTCAAACTCCTACTCTTTAAGAAAGAAAGAAGGATAGAGAAGAGGAAAGGAAAGATAGAAATCCCTGAGTCCAAGCTTCTTACTTAGTTTCCTCCCTGTCTAGGACTGTCATTACTTCTAAATAATTCCTTAAAATGACAATATATGTATAATTTATAAAATGACCAACACCATCCACCCCAATTTAAGGGATTTCGATGATGGTCTCTTTATAGTTGCTTCCCAATGAACTGGAAAGAAGAATTCCTGTTTGGGGGCCCAAAAGGAAATTGGAAAAATGGTTCAGTCAAAAGAAAGCTATTTGCTGTCCAGTCTCTATGTGCTGAGAAAGCTCAGGACTTAAATGAATTCCTGAACAGTCTGAAAGGCTGGATGAACCACAGTCATCTGGAGTCAGCCACCCTTCCTGAGGCTGTTCTGGAAGCTGGCTCCAGAGGGAACAGAAGGCACTCTGAAGCTGGATCACGCATCTCAGTGTGCTGGAGGGTGACTCTGATCAGAGCTGCAGTTTTGGTTGCTATTTTTTTATGAACTTAAAACTTTTAGAGGTAATACGTGTTTCTATATTAATACAGCATGAAATGTGCAGTGTACTCAGATTAATTAAAGATGAATTTTTGTTGCTAGTTTGAAAAACTGAAAGACAGCTGTCCTTCTTTAGGTGTTAGTTTGATCATATAACTAAACTGTAATATTAATCTTCATTCATGTTATACAAAAGTATGACATGATGAATTTTGAGGACTCTTGTAGCCAACGAGATTCATTGATGATGAATAGTTGAAGTTATGGCTAGGGCCTCCCCCTGAGCTGGATCCCAATTTGGGCCTGTCAGTGGACCTCCTTTTCTTCAGGCTGTTCTCTGGTTTTGTCCTTTGAGTTCTTTCACACAGGAACAATTCTGGGTCAGAGTTTTTGACTGTGGAATGGCAACTCATCCCTCCCTGTTTTTCTATTGGAGGTGGGCTCTACAAGTTCCCTCTGTCTACTGTAGGGCAGATGTATTTCATCTAAGGTCTCCCTTTGAGGCCTGAGAGTCTCTCACCTCCCAGGTCTCTGGTACATTCTGGAGGGTTCCCTACCTCCTACCTCCCGAGGTTACCTGTTTCCATTCTTTCTGGTGGCCCTCAGTGCTTCAGTCCTGTCCCTCCCCAATAACTGATCATGTTCCCCTTTTACCCTCCCCGTTCCCTCTCCCACCCAAATCCCTCCCTCCCTCCTTCATGTGATTGCCTTCTTTTCCCTCACAAGTGGGATTGAGATATCTTCACGTGGCACCTTCAGCTTGTTAGCCTTCTTGAGTTCTGTGGATTGTATCCTGGGTATTCTGTACTTTTTTGCCTAATATCCACTTATTAGTGAGTATATACTTGAATGTCTTTTGGGGTCTGAATTACCTCACTCAATATTTTCTAGTTCCATCCATTTGCCTGTAAAACTCATGATATCCTCATTCTTAATAGCTGAGTAGTATTCCATTGTGTAAATGAACCACATTTTCTGTATCCATTCTTCTGTTTTAGGACATGTGGGTTGTTTCCAGCTTCTGGCTATCACAAATAAGGCCACTATGAACATAGTGGAGCATGTGCCACTGTGATATGGTGGGGCATCTTTTGGGTATGTGGTCAAGAATGGTATAGCTGGGTCTTCAGGTAGATCTATTTCCAATTTTCTGAGGAAACTCCAGATTGATTTCCAGAGTGGTTGAACCAGTTTGTAATCTCACCAACAATGGAGGAGTGTTCCTCTTTCTTCACATCCTTGACATTGGGTGCTGTCACCTGAGTTTTTGGTCTTAGCCATTCTGATTGGTATAAAGTGGAATCTCAGTGTCATTTGATTTGCATTTCCATGATGACTAAGGATTTTGAACATTTCTTTTAAGTGCTTCTCAGCCATTCAAAATTCGTGGTTGTGAATTCTTTGTTTAGTTCTATACCCCATTTTTGATTGGGTTGTTTGGTTTCTCGGGGGTTAGCATCTTAAGTTCTTAATATATTTTGGATATTAACCCTCTATCAGATGTGCGGTTAGTGAAGTTTTTTTTTTTTTCCCCCAATCTATAGGTTGCCTATTGGCTATGTCCTGCGGGGCCGGTGGGTGTGAGGGAAAGAGGGGAGTGGGAGAGAACCCGCATCCCTCCAGAGTTCCGGTGCTCTGGGCGGGCAGAGTCGGGATGACTGCTGCACGCTTTCCACATGGCCAGCTCGGCAGGTGGTGGACACAGGCAGTCCTAGGCACCAGGTTCCCAGCTTCAGGCATCCCATACACTGGTGGACACCACGGAAGAGCTAAGAACAGAATGAGGGCCCTGGGAGCGGCTCACCAGCCCTGGGGCGGAAGAGAGGAGAGGGCAGGGGGAGAGGGCGCTTGATGGTTCCCACACGGGTGAGAGTGCTTGGTCCTGTCAGTGGCTGCAGCGCAGGATGGCCTTCTGACGGGAGGTTAGACATGGCTCATTAAGAGAAAGCCTCTCCCATTGTTCAAGCACAGCCAGCCTTGATGAGCAGAGACAGTCTATGGTTTTAGAGCTTTATTGTAGAAAGGCAGGGAGAAGGAGAGAAAGTAGAAAGAGAGACTGGCCATGGCCACATGGAGAGAGGGGGAAGGGAGAGAGAGAAGAAGGGCTAGAGAGTAAGAAAGTTGAGGGCTTAAAGAAAGCGAGGAGGGGCCAAGCAGCCCCTCTTATAGTGAGCTGAGCTATCTTGCTGTTGCCAGGTAATTGTGGGGAGGAGCATACCTGGCTATAGTCAGGTAACTGTGGGGGTGGAGTCTAGCCAGAATGCCAGAAGCTTGTGATATTGTCTCCTTGACTGATAGTCACAGAATTATGGAGTTGGGGGCTCTGTGGTTTCAGGCACCAGATTCTGGGAACCTGGCTTGCTTTTCCATCCCTTGTAGAGTTCTCTACTGGGTCTCCAGAACAAGCACCATTCAACCAAAATAGGCTGCCTATCACAGTCCCACAGTGTCCTTTGCCTTACAAAAGTTTTCCAGTTTCATGAGGTCCATTTATCAATTCTTGATCTTAGAGCCTGAGCCATTGGAGTTCTGTTTGGGAAAATTTCCCCCTTGTCAATGAATTTGAGGCTTTTCCCCACTTTCTCTTCTATTAGATTCAGTTTATCTGGTTTTATGTTGAGGTCCTTGATGCATTTGAACTTGAGCTTTGTACAAGGTGACAAATATGGATCTATTTTCATTTTTCTACATACAGACTGCCACTGCCAGTTAGACCAGTACCATTTATTGAAGATGCTTTCTTTTTTCCACTGTATATTTTTGGCTTTTTTGTCAAAGATCAAGTGTCTATACATGTGTAGTTTTATTTCTGGGTCTTAATTTGATTCCATTGATCAACAAGAGTGTCTCTGTAACAATACCATGCAAGTTTTATCACTACTGCTCTATAGTATAGCTTAGGGTCAGGGATGGTGATTCCTTCAGAAATTCTTTTATTGTTAAGAATTGTTTTCACTATTCTGGGTTTTTTGCTTTTCCAGATGAATTTGCGAATTGCTCTTTCCATATCTTTGAAAAATTGTTTTGGAATTTTGATGGGGATTGTGTTGAATCTGTAGATTGCTTTTGGTAGGATTTATTTTATGTATTCACCATTGCTCTCTTTAGACACACCAGAATAGGGTGTCAGACCCCATTACAGATGGTTGTGAGCCACCATGTGGTTGCTGGGAATTGAACTCAGGACCTCTGGAAGAGCAGTCAGTGCTCTTAACCACTGAGCCATCTCTCCAGCCCAGGATGGCCATTTTTACTATGTTAATTTTGCCAATCCATGAGCATGGGAGATATCTCCATTTTCTGAGATCTTCGATTTCTTTCCTGGGAGACTTGAAGTTATTGTCATACAGATCTTTCACTTGTTTGGTTAGAGTAACACTAAGATATTTTATATTATATGTTACTATTGTGAAGAGTGTTGTTTCCCTAGTTTCTTTCTCAGCCTGTTTATCTTTTTTATAAAGGAAGGCTACTGATTTATTTGAATTAATTTTATATACAGCCACTTTGCTGAAGTTGTTTATCAGCTGTAAAAGTTCTCTGGTAGAATTTTTGGGCTTATGTATACTATCATATCTGCAGATAGTGATACCTTTATTTCTTCTTTGCCAATTTGTATCCCTTTGGTCTCCTTTTGTTATCTTATTGCTCTAGCTAGAATTTTGAGTACTATATTGAATAGATATGGGGAGAGTAGGCACCCTTGCCTTGTCCCTGATTTTAGTGGGATTGCTTTAAGTATCTCACTGTTAAATGTGATATTGGCTGTTGGTTTGCTGTAAATTGTTTTTATTATGTTTAGGTATGGTCCTTGAATTCCTGATCTCTCCAACACTTTTAACATGAAGGGGTGTTGTATTTTGTCAAATGCTTTCTCAGCATCTAAGGAGATGATCTTGTGATTTTTTTTTCTTTGAGTTTGTTTATATATTGGATTACATTAATGGATTTTGGTATATTGAACCAACCGTATACTTCTGGGATAAAACCTACTTGAAAATGGTGAGTGATGGTTTTGATGTGTTCTTGGACTCAGTTTGTGAGATTTTTTATTGGGTATTTTTGCATCAATATTCATGATCAAAATTGTCCTGAAATTCTCTTTTTTGTTGTTGGTGGATTATTGTGTGGTTTAGGTATCAGAGTAATTGTGGCTCCATAGAATGAATTAGATAGTTTCTTCTATTTCTATTTTATGGAATAGTTTGAGGAATATTGGTATTAGGTCATCTTTGAAGATCTGGTAGAATTCTGCCCTGGGCATTTTTTGGTTGGGTTTTTTTTTAATAACTTCTTTTATTTTCTTTGGGGATATGGACTTGTTTAGAAAGTTTATCTACTCTTGATTTAACTTTGGTTTGAGGTATCTGTCTACAAAATCATTCATTTCATCTAGATTTTCCAGTTTTGTTGAGAATAGGCTTTTGTAGTAGGATCTGATTTTTTTTTTTAATTTCCTCAGTTTCTGTTGTTATGTCTCCCTTCATTTCCAATTATGTTGATTTGGATATTTTCTCTGGGCCATTTAATTAGTTTGGCTAGGGGTTTATCTATCTTGTTGATTCTCTCAAAGAATCAGCTTTTGGTTTTGTTGATTCTCTATATAGTTCTCTTTGTTTCTATTTGGTTGATTTCAGCCCTGAGTTTGACTATTTCCTGCTGTCTACTCCTCTTGGAAGGGTTTTTTTCTTTTTGTTCTAGAGCTCTCAAGTGTGCTGTTAAGTTGCTAGTGTAGGATCTCTCCAAATTCTTTACCAGGGCACTTAGTGCTCACAATTTTTCTCTTAGCCCTGCTTTCATGTGTCCCATAAGTTTAGGTATGCTGTGTCCTCATTTTTATTGAATTCCAGGGAGTCTTTAATTGCTTTTTAAAATTTCTTCTCTATTGAAGTTAGCATTGAGTAGTGAGTTGTTCAATTACCATGGGTGAGTTTTCTGTTATTTTTGTTATTATTGAAGACCAGCCTTAGGCCATGGTGATCTGATAGGATGCATGGGGTTATTTCAGTCTTCTTCTATTGGTTGAGGGTTTTTTGTGACTGATTATATGGTCTTTGGAGAAGGTACTATGAGATGCTGAAAAGAAGATGTATTCTTTTGTTTCATGGGGAACTATTCTGTAGATATCTGTTTATATTTGATTCATAACCTTTATTAGTTTTACCGTGTCTCTGTTTAGTTTCTGTTTCAATGACCCATCCATTAGTGATAGTAGGGTGTTGAAGTCTCATACTATTTTTGTGTGGTGTTCAATGTGTGTTAGGAGCTTAAGTAAAGTTTCTTTTATGAATCTGAGTGCCCTTGCATTTGGGGCATGGGTGTTCAGAATTGAGTCTTTCTTTTGGTGGATTTTTCCTTTGAATTGTCCTTTCTCCTCTTGCTTGATAACTTTTGGTTGAAAGTTTATCTTACTGGATATTAGGATGGCAACTCCAGCTTGTTTCTTGGGACCATTTGCTTGGAAGACTTTTTTCCAGCCTTTTACTCTGAGGTAGTTCCTGTCTTTGTTATTAAGGTGTGTTTCTTGTATACAGTAAAATTCTGGACCATGTTTGAGTTTCAGTCCGTTAGCTTATGTCTTTTTGTAGGCGAGTTGGGTCTATTACTATTGGGAGATATTAAAGACAGATGATTGTTAGTTCGTGTGATGTTTGTTTTTATAAGTAGCATTATGTGCATGTGATTCTCTCCTTTTGGCTATTTTGTGAGATGACTAATATGCTTTTTTTTTTTCCTTTGGTGTAGGTACCCTACTTGTGTTGGAGTTTCCTTTCTAGGATCCTCAGTAGGGCTGGGTTGGTAGCTAGGTATTGTTTGAATTTGGTTTTGTCCTAGAATATTTTGGTTTCTCCATCTATGTTTATTGATAATTTTGCTGGGTATAGTAGCCTGTGCTGACAATTGTGTTCTCTTAGAGTCCGCATGACCGCTATCCAGACTTTCTGGCCTTTAGTGTCTCTGTTGAGAAGTCTGTTGCAATTCTTATAGGTCTTCCTCTACATGTGACTTGGCCCTTTTCCTTTGCAGCTTTTCATAGTCTTTCTTTGTACTGTGCATTTAATGTTTTGATTATTATGTGACAAGAGGATTTTTCTTTTCTGGTCCAATCTATTTGGTGTTCTGTAGGCTTCTTGTACATTTATGGCCATCTCTTTCTTTAGGTTGGGTAAGTTTTCTTCTATGATTTTGTTGAAACCGTTTTCGGGTCCTTTGAGCTGGGAATCTTCACTCTCCTCTATTATTATTATTCTTAGATTTGGTCTTTTCACTGTTTCCTACATTTCTTGAATATTTTGGGTCAGGAGATTTTTATGTTTTGAATTTTCATTGACAGTTGTGTTAATATCTTCTAAGGTATCCTATACACCTGAGATTTCCTCTTCTGTCTCTTATAATTTGTTTGTGATGCTTACATGTGTCATTCCTGATCTCTTTCCTAGGTTTTCCATTTCAATTTTTACCTCCATTTGTCTTTTCTTTATTGTCTCTACTTCTACTTTGAGGTCTTGGAACACTTTGTTCAATTCCTTCACCTGTTTAATTGTGTTTTTCTGTATTTCTTTAAGGGATTTCTTTTTTTCTTCTTAAAGAGCTTCTACCTGTTTACCTGCATTTTCTTCTATTTCTTTCAGTGAGTTATTTATATCATCCTTAAAGGACTCTATTGTCCTCTTGAGATAAGATTTTAGATCAGCTTCCTGATTTTCAGATGTGTTATTGTATCCAAGGCTTGCTGTGGTGAGAGAACTGGGTTCTGATGATGCCAAAGTATATTGGTTTCAATTGCCTATCATCTTGGGCTTGCCTCTCACCATCTGTTTATCCCTGGCATTTACTAGTCTGGGTGTCTCTGCCTGGAGCCTGCCTCTTGTGTACCTGGGTTCCTTCAGGTCTCCTGGTATGCCTGTGGCCCTGGCTGTAGCTTACCTCCTGTGGGACCTTCAGACTGTGGGGTCTTCAGAGGGTTATGTACACTGGTGACCTGTTGCCCTGGCTGCAGTGGCTTTTCTGGGAGGCCTTCTGGGAGGCCTTCAAACTGTGAAGTCTTCAGAGGGGTAAAGAAGCTGCTTATTTGTTGCCCTGGCTGCAGAAGATCTTCTGGGAGGCCTTCAGCCTGTTGGGGCTTCAGAGGAGCAGTCAAGCTGTTGCCAGGGAGGCTTTCACACTGTGTGGTCAGTTGCCCTGCATGCAGAGGAACTCCTGGGATGCCTTCAGGTTGTGGTGTCTTCAAGGGATCAGAAGCATTTCTTTCAAAGTACAATTGGATCTTTCAGTAACTGCTTGTCCTGATGGATTGTGTTGTATACCTATAATATGCTTTATATTACAATGCAAATTTTTTTATTTTATTAGAGACATATGCCAGAGCATTGTTAGTCTGAATTTGTCTAGGTATACCCCTAATTACTATAACTTCTAATAAATGGACAATAACATAATCAGCCCTTTCAGAGCTCAAACCAGTTACCCATTGGGATCCTGACTATGTGTCTATCATAAGGTGCACATATTTCCGGTACCAAAATCTATAAAATGAAATATATTCATTTGCCAAATTTCATTTCTCTGAGAACCTTTAGGGTTACTTCCTGCAGGTAATGGAGTTTGGTTATACAAAGAACAAGTAGGGTATTTCCTTATCATTTCCTTGACTTGTGTGCCAAGTGATAGATAATTCTTTCTTTAAACTTTTGCTATTAACATGGTGTTTTTAAATGAAATTCTGAAGCTTCTAGGCATATTTCCTATCAGTAGTTGATCAGTTTCATTGTTACCTTGTGCTAGAAGCTCTGGTAAACCCATATGGTATCTCATATGTGTTATAGATAATGGATGATTTCTATTTCCGATTATTTGTTGCAGTTGAATAAACAGTGAAATCAATTCAGAATCATCCTGAACAAGTTCAGCAGTTTGTATATGCAAAACAACTCTATATATTGAAAGTCAGTTACTATATTAAGAGAGTCTTGAAAATCTAATACCATAAAGAGTGCATATAATTCTCATTTTTGAACTGAATTATAAGGACTTTGAACCACCTTACTTATATCTTCTGATTTATGCCCTGCCTTTTTTGATTTATTTGTATCAGTGTAAAAGGTAGGGCCTCCAGAAGTTGGAGTTCTTTTTATTATTTGAGGGAGAATCCAATTGTTTCTTTTTATAAACTGAAGCTGCTTGCTTTGGGGGTATTTGTTATTAATTTCTCCCCGAAAATTACTGCAAGCTCTTTGCCAGTGTTCATAATGAGGCAGTCTCTGAATTAGTAAAAGATACCACAATCTGTTTGATATATTCAAGGTATTTGATGAACTCTCATTTTTCCCTTTAGAATCAATTCAGAAACTTTTTATATAGATTTTAATTTTTTACTCTGTGTGCTAAAAATATACATTCTAAGGTATAATCTTCCCTCTGCATAAGAATTCCTGTGGGGGAATGAGTAGAAGGCAAGACAACTTAGATGCAGGCCTTCTTTGGATCAATATGATCTAGATGTATATCCTGTAGTTTCTTATCTATCAGAGCCAACTCCTTCTCAGAATCAGTTGATAATTTTCTTGGGCTATTTAAATCTTTATCATCTTGTAAGGTTTCAAAAAAATCACTCAGCTCTTGAATAGCCAAGCCAATTGTAGGCCAAAGCCAGTTAATATCTCCCATTAATTTCTGGAATTCTTCAGTCCTTAATTAGTATCTCCTAATTTGTACCTTTTGTGATCTAGTCTTTTGTAGACTTATTGCATATCCTAGATAATTAATAGACACTCCTCTTTGTATTTTTCCCAGGGGTAATTAATCTCAAACAAGGCAATTTAAAAAAAAAATTCATCAAACATTCTTTCCAAGGTTATTTTGTATCTGAATCAGCCAATAAAATATCTTCCATAAAATGGTAAATTTTAGATTGAGGAAATTGTTTATGAATTATCTCCCATGGCTGTTGAACAAAATATTGACACAAGGTAGGACTGTTTAACATTCCTTTGGTAGGACTTTCCAGTGCTATCCCTTTATTGGAAAACTTTTATTAAATGTAGGTATTGGAAAAGCAAAACTTTCCTTAACATGTTCATGTGAAAAAAAATCTTTTAGATCAATCACTATGATAGACCATTCCTTAGGTATCAAGGAAGACAATGGGATCTCAGGTTGTAAAGAACCCATTGGGTAAATGATTTTATTAATTGCTTTGAGATATGTCAACATCCTCCATTTGCCAGATTTCTTTTTAACAGCAAATACTGGAGAATTCCTAGGACTGGTGACCTATTCTATATATTGAACCTCCAGTTGATCTTGGATTAGCCTTTCTAGTGCCTGTGAGTTTTTCTTTTGTCGTAGACCATTGTTCAATCCAAATACATTGACTAGGCCACCATCTTAGTGATAAGGCTGTTGGTGTTTTCTCAGCAATGTCTCTCCCATATAAAGTTTGAGAGTCAGTTTTTGTTGTGCTCTGTTAATAGACAGTTTGAACAACCCACTACTGTTCTTGATAAAATTCTTTAATATTTTCATTAGATACATTTTTTTTTAATTTTATGGCTTGTCCCTGAAGTTGAAGAAATGGCAATCCTTGTTTCCCACTGTTGTAATAGATCTCTTCCCCATAAATTCATGGCTATATCAGCCACATATGGCTTTAATTTTCCTATTTGGCCTTCTGGTCCTATACATTTATGCCATTTTATACTTTGTTTTACCTGGGATAAAGTAACAACTCCATGAAACTGGGTATCTGTCTCCTGAAGAGGCCTAGATGGAGGCCATGATTTTGGAGAGATTATGGTTACAACTGCTCAGGTATCAACCGGTTCCTTTAATTTTAATATTATTTATTAACACCTCTAGTCAAAACTATAGAGGTTTTCCAAAATTTTTGTTTTTTGTTGTTGTTGTTGTTGTTTTGTTCTTGTTTTTGTTTTATCTATTGAGGTAGTTTTGATTTTGATACCTGGGTTTTTAATGTCTATTTTTAGAGCAGTGTTTTTTGTTTTGTGGATGAGTATTTCTGCTGTTGCCCTGGATTGGCTGATTTGAATTGGTATTAGGATCTGGAAGAGGCCCCCCTGGGAGTTTTTGATAGTAAGTTACCCGATTTATCTGTTGATGACTTACATTCATTAGCCCAATGTTGGCCTTTGCCATCTTTTGCATATACCAGATGGCATAGGCTCTCTTTTGGACTCAATTTGGTTTTCTTTTTAATTTATTTTGAAATGACTTTGCTCACTAAATTTGGACGTGTTTTAATTTGGCCTTTCTCATAACCCCTAGGGATGGCTTTTCCTATTAAGGTTTCTCAGGAGAATGAGATTTAACACCAATAATATTTCCTATTAATTAATTAATTAATTTATTTATTAAGTTTATTTACATTCCAAGTGTTATCCCCTTACCTGATCCCCCCTTACCAATCATATTTCTAATCCATTCATCAATAGATGCTGATCATGCCCTCAATGGTCTAATCACCTGTTGGTATTCAGTGTTAGCTTTTCAAACACCAAAGATTTGATTAGTGCCTTCTTAACTAATGGATCTGATATCATTCTATCTATAGCTGAAGTTAATCTTTGAAAACAGTAAGTGAATGTTTCTCTTGGGCCTTGTTCAATCTGGGTAAATGGCTCAAGTCTTTTTCCTGTTTCTTCAATCTTGTCCCAGGCATTTAAAGTTGCTATGTGAAATAATGTCAAGGATTCTCCATCATTTGTAGTTTGTATTTCTATATCAGAATAATGACCTTCACTTAGCAGTTGGCTTTTAGAAATATTGACATCTCT